>NW_022987910.1:1942160-2297160 GCF_902827165.1 Trematomus bernacchii
TAAGACATTTTGAAAACAAAGTAAGACGTTTAGTTACTTTATTATGAACAGTCTGAAGGTGACGGCGGACATTACCACACTCACATTCATTTTTTGTAGTTTTGAAGTGTCTCTAGTGCCTCATAAGAAACGTCTTCCCAGAATAATGTAAACATTATGTCATAGTGAGGTATGTGCGTGTGTGTATGCAAAGCTGTGGTAAAATCATACACAGAGTATACATTCTCAGCACAACCTTCAGGAAAATCCTATATCAGTTTCTCCCTGTTGTTAATCAGTGCGTATTAACAGATTGTCGGACTGCTAGCCAGACAGTCTGCTAGCGTCATCACAATCTCTGCTTCCTCTTTTTCAGGCCGTCAGTACCACTAAACCACCTCACACAACAAGTCACTTCCCAAAAGCTCATCCTGTCTCTATGTCAGCAGGCATGGGTGTACCCTAGCTTTTGTAACTTCCCAAAATGATCAGTTGAGATCACGGCTACACAGCGTATTTTGTTTGTGTGTAACAGTGATTTATTGACCACTTTCTTATGGCAGTGTTTCAAAAACCCACGGGTTGGCTGGGAAGAGGGATTCATTAAGTGTGTCATGGAAATGCTGTATTACACAGGTGGAATTACACCAGTCCAATACAAAATTCCCTAAACAAATATGTATGCAAAGGTAGTATTAGTTGAAAAAGACAGGGTGTTTTTAGTAAAGCAAGTCTCACCTCTATCTTAGTCCCGGACTTTTAACCACATGTCATGATATCAGCAAATCAGTGGTTGTATGGGGAAGATCTCTACACTATCCCCTATATTCTTCCATTTGATGTTACATGATGACACGTGAGCCAGTTCTGTTAATGATAATGACCATGAGTTATTGTTGAAAGCTCAGGAAAAGCCAGTGAGATGACGTTGAGTTGAGATACATACAATAAATGTTGCATAAGTCTAAGGTGTTAATGGGATTTTGTCCCTTTCTGTCTCCTTTAGTTATTCTCCTCTCCCGTGATGCTTATTTTTATAAGAAGGAATTTTGCTGGTCTCTGCACTGCCAGTGTCACTGTGGTATGTGTTCCTGGGAGGGAAGCCAAGGCTAAACACAAATACACCATATCCATTCCTTTCCTTTCAATAACCAAAGTCACCACACACACACACACACACACACACACACACACACACACACACACACACACACACACACACACACACACACACACACACACACACACACACACACACACACACACACACACACACACACCTCGCTCTAACCACTTCATTTTCTGCCCACCTGTATAAACATAGCAGTGTGTATATGTGTGTGTGTGTGTGTGTGAGCGCTTCCTCACAGAGGCCTATTGTCCTACAAACTAAGATGTGTGTGCTGTGTCATGAATTGGCTCAGCGGCCGCAAGCCCACTGCTGGTTTTAGCTTAAAACTAAAACACTGGACCTAGAATAACACATCCACTGACAAGAAAGCAGCTGAGCGTTAATACTGCTCCCTCAGCAACAAGCCTTTGGTCTTTCTGAAGGCCAGGACGTAGATCACATGGTCTTGAAAATTGTGACACATGTAAAATGTTGTCACACATTGGGAAAGTTGGATGTTGTCTAGAAATGGCAATTAAGAAAATAGTTGATTTATTTAGTTTTAATGGTATTTTATGTTTTTGTACATAACTAGTCTTTGTTTCCTTTCGGTGATATCAGTTATCTGATAAATATAACCAAATTATAAGGATTTAAAAAATGATTTGAGGAATTGTACTATTTCTCCAATTTATCCACTGTCAATGTAGTCTACGTGATAATCTACCAATTTGTTCAGCAAATCTTCAGACCTACAACATCAAATTCGTTGTCAACTTGAGGGCAGTGGAAAAGGGTTGTAAACATTAAATTGACTATGAAGTTGATGGTGAATCAGTTACCTAGCAACATCAGCATGTTTTGGCCTCTTAATTACAGAATTCCCACTCACTCACTCTTGTTTCCAAAATATATTTGGGTAACTTTATATTAAGGTACACACATTAACCATCAACTAGTTGTTAATTAACATGCAATTAGCAGTATATTGGCTCTTTATTAGTCATTATAAAACACTTATTAATGCCTTATTCTACATGACCGTATTCTACAAGTAATCCATTAGTTGAGAGTTTTTCCTCAATAACCCTCTAATTAGTGCTTATTTATTGCAAGTAAGGAAGTTGTTGTACATAAGTTTTGGTCTTAATATGCTCTCAATATGGGCCTAATAAGGCAATAGTACCACAAGAATAGTAATTCTCCCATAATAACACTTATCAAATATGATCTATTCTTATGTAACAAGACATGAAACTACTTGTGTTAATTGTGTCTAACTGAAACTACTTGTGTTAATACAAAATTGGTATTTCTATCTAAGAATATATTTGGGGTATTGACAAGCTACCAATAGCAAGGTGATATTGACCTGTATGTGTCATATTTGCACATTTATATTTTTGTAAAATAGACAGGAAACCGGGTACAGGAAGTAGAAGAAAGTGAACTGAATAGCATGGCAATATAGAGAGGCGAAGTCCCTCCCTTTCCGGGGGACCTCCATGGGACCTTATTTCGGAAAAAGTATGTATTGAAGTCAATGGCGAGAGAAAGATTATCTTTCGATCCCGTTTGAATTGTGCCACGAATTACACTGATGTTTGTCAATCTTAAAAGATAATTTCCATGTCAAAAAAGTCACAGTTTGTTCATACTGTTGAGGTTAATTTCAGTATTTGTGTGCTATAATGTATTTACAAAGTGTGAAGAGGTGGCAACTTCAGAATAGGGAACCTGTTCAGGCCAATTAGAGTCAAACTACTAGCTTATTGGTTATGAACAAGACTTCACTTTAAAATAGGGAAGGTATTCTTAGATAGAAATACCACATTTTGAGTTATTTAGACTTAATTAACACTTATAGTTTCATGTCTTGTTACATAAGAATAGATCATATTTGTTAAGTGTTATTATGGGAGAATTACTATTCTTGTGGTACTACTGCCTTATTAGGCCCATATTGAGCAGAGCATATTAAGACCAAAACTCATGTACAACAACTTCCTTACTTGCAACAAATAAGCACTAATTAGAGGTTTATTGAGGAAAAACTCTCAACTAATGGCTTAGTACTTGTAGAATATGGTCATGTAGAATAAGGCATTAATAAGTGTTTTATAATGACTAATAAAGAGCCAATATACTGCTAATATGCATGTTAATTAACAACTAGTTGATGGTGAATGTGTGTACCTTAATATAAAGTGTTACCAATATTTGTAAGCAGGTGGCATACCTTTTAAGGAATAATTATAAGGAATATGGCATCCATGACATTCTACTTTGATGCTCAGTCAATCGCAAAAAAAGTAAAATGACTTGAAAAATAAACTACTCGTTGAACTGCCTGAATAGTTGCCTGAAAATACCCCACACTAACTATAGCCTTTCATGCTCATTTAAAAGCAGCAGTTTGATCACATCTGATATAAATTGATTTCAAACCAAACAAGGCCTGTCTTCAAGTATTTACCTTTGAAACAGAGAGCTGTTTTCATTCTCATGTCACACATCTGCTTTTAATAAACACACTGTGCTCATTTTTTTCATACCATATTAACAAAAGAACATCAAAACAGGAAGTGTCAAGTCTAAAAGGAGAAGCATGTACTGAGTGTGAGCTTTAACAGGAAGTGTGCAGTGAACATGGGCCAGCCAGTTGTGAAAGATCTACTTTAATAAAACAAACAGATGTGAAACTGTCTAAAGGGACTTTCTACTCCTTCTCAACAACCGGATGCAACTGATCAGACCAGGGCAACGGTTTATATAGTATAACAATTCTGGCAATTAGACACTTATTTTAACCTATAAGACTTACGTGTCATACAATGGGCCTTCCAATGGTTATCAAACTAATAAGGGTTGCTTTTTTACGCCTGAATTTGGGGGAGAGACATCACAGGAGTGACCTTAAGGGAAAGGTATACATTTAAGGGGAAATTAAACTTAATCATTTGGGAAATCACAAAGAAACAAGCAAAAGTTTTCACTTCCACTATCATGATTCTGGTTGACAGAATGCTTCAGCCATGCAGTAAAAGGAATTGTGAAGCACAAGATGGACTGATGTTTGACAGGAAAGAAAAGAAAAAACAAGTCAAACCAGTGAAGCAAACAAAAGTGTGACAAGACTTACCTTGTTATCCATTTCGCTGGCAATGTAGCGGGGAAGGCTTTTGTACTAACAATCTTAAGTAGTTTAGTCGGGGTTTAACTTGCCTTTTATACAAAAACTTGTGTAAAGGTGAAGAGAATATTCTGCTCGTGTTATTTATGATGTTGTCACTTTAAATTACAGTTTTTTTGTGGGGGGCATGATTATTTTCTGACTGTAGACATGCTCTGTTGGATTTTGTAGTATCTAATGTAACATACTGTATGTATCAATGTTGAACATATTTCTCTAAATAACAATACATAAATTCTAACACTGTTACTTTCATAGCTTTACAGAAGGCTGCTTTTTTATATCTGTGCAGAAGCCCATTGGTGCCATTTCTGCTTTTCAGATCAGCTTTTACGTACTCATCTAGATTCACTTCTTGTTCTATAAAATAGGAGGATTACGTCAATTACATTTTAACATATTTAGCTATTCTTGTTGATGAGTGCACATGTTTTTCTGACTTGCAGCTGTGTCCTAACTTTTATATGTACTATTTTGAAATAGTACATATGTGTATGACCTAAATGCATAGCACAATAATTCCAATTTTTACATGATATACTATTCAAGTATTATAATTTGACATGCTTCACTGAGGCCTACTTGGAGGAGCAGGGGTTTTCAAGACACATGAGTAACCTCATAAAATGTTTTCCTGTAAATCGTTAGTAGAGAACTTTGTCATCCAGGTCTACCAAATCACACCAGCCAGTGAAAGTAAAAGTAGAGCAAGCAAGAGTTTAGTGAAAGGAAATGAGAAGTGATGAGGGGGGGATTGAATGGGGGAGTTTAGGGAAATGTTCTCCCTTCACCCTCTCCGTTTACCACCTCCCCTTCCTCCTCCTCCTCCTCCACCTCCCCTTCTTCCCTGTGTTTGCGTCACACCACTTGTGCTTGCGCTGGAGTGAAGTCGGAGGAAAAGAGGGCAGGGGGAGGAGTTGATTGAGCTCTGTAGCTGAGGAATGTTGCAGAGAGAGAGAACATGGCTATAAAAGGATAGCACTTCCACTGCTGCTGTGATGTCACTACTCAAATATTTCCTCCTTCCTTCTTTGCCAAGACTTTCTTACTGACGCTGCTTTTTCTCTCTAATTTCTCTGGGTCTCTCCTCCACACCTTCTAGCTAAATACGTAGTTACATGTAAAGTAAGATTGATTTATAAAGAAGATTTCAAGACAACCCACATTGACCAAAGTGTTATACAGAGCACGTAGGTTTATTCACAAATAAACTATTAAAAAAACAACATGTTTACAACTTAATCATTAATGCACACACAGCAAATAGTTATGTATGTTAGCAGGCGGACCATGTCTACAAATGTTTAACATCAACCACCCATGAAGCATGCAACATTCTGCTTTGGTCCCTAAAATACAAGTTAAACATTAAAGGTCCATTCTGCCCACTTCTATCTATTAGCTGTGTACTTAAAATACATTGAGTTAAATGAAAAGCTTAGCCATCATATTCAGTTGGCTGATAGTCAGGTTACTCAAGTCATACTCATGTGTTACTGATTAAGTCGTCTGAATTGATAACATGTGATTAGATACATTGAACCTGTTAATGGCTTCCTTGTGTAAAATGAGATATTATGTCATTTATTATATAATAAATATGTAAGATTAGATATCACACATTGCAGTAACTGGATTTTAAACAATAAAACAATAAAACGATAAACAACAATAAGCAAATAAAAAGCTAATGGTTAGCTAACTTTGCTTACAGATATGTGATATGATGTAAACATTATCAAAGGAAGAGTCCTGAACTAGTCAGACAATTGATTAGATGAAATAGGTTTTCAAAGTGACTTTCCTTAGTTTTAATTTCTTTGATGCCCCCGCCCCCCCCCCATTCTGATAACACATGAATGTGAATCATACTGGTTAATATTAATCATCCGCGGCACTAATCCATGAATTGTTAAACTGTTGAGGGCAGAAATGAAACATTAATTTGGTCGTAAACTAAAGTTCACAAGACAACGGATAAGAGTGTATGACCCTTCAGGGCCTGCTGTTGTCTTTGTGATCTTGTCTCGTTCAGTAGTGCTGTAGAATTGGCTTTTTTTGGAGGCCACTCCAAACTGCATGAAACTTCCAATCAAGAGGGGTTTTTAGGGGGAGTATTGGGACAAAGCTCAAATGACCAGTTTCTAAGTATTTAAAGGTGCATTAACCTCTCGTGTTTTATCTTTTCCAGGAGAAAAAACAGCTAGTGCTTTGTAATGACCTAGTTAGCAAAGCAGAAGTTACATGACATTCTCCGTCACTCTACGGATGGTTGACGAAGGTTTGGGGTTGAAGGATTACTCAACCATAATGCTTAATCTGCAGGTTATGACAGAACGAGAGGCAGAGAGGGAGGGAGAGGTTTCAGAGCGGCTATAAAGAAAATTGAAAAAATCTTGGCTGGAACTTGACTGTGCTTGATTATACGCATGAAAGCATTCAAACACACATATGCAGATTTAGGTTGGAATGTGACTGTTTGTGTGTCATGATTTATCCAATCTTAGCTGCTGATTGCTTAAAGTTCAGAAGTTCCAATAGATTTGGCTCGACCAGCAACAAAAGAAATTGCTGACCGATACGTCTCTTTGTACCTATTGATAAAAACAAATGTACACTTTTCACCACCTTAGAGAGTTTTCCCACAGTGCTCGGACAATGAAATGTCTTTTACTCTCCGCTGTTCTTTATGAGCAGTTAAGCCTGATTTGACCTTTTGTAACTGTTGCTTAAGTTTCTAACGATAAGGTATCTATCAGTCTGTTATCCACCTTTAGACTACATAATCATTCATGCATTTGCTTTAATATATCTCCATCTAGGTTTGAACTTTATCTCTAAAGTGTCAGGTGTGTGTGTGTGTGTGTGTGTGTGTGTATGTGTGTGTGTGTGTGTGTGTGTGTGTGTGTGTGTGTGTGTGTGTGTGTGTGTGTGTGTGTGTGTGTGTGTGTGTGTGTGTGTGTGTGTGTGTGTGTGTGTGTGTGTGTGTGTGTGTGTGTGTGTGTGTGTGTGTACGCATTGTGTGCACAGGGCTCAGGATCAGGTGACTTGGGTAAAGAGAGTTTTGAAGGCAGCAGCAGCTTTGTGGTTGATCATTAACAGTTCCTGCAAAAGGTGGTGGTGATGTTAGGCCGTTTTTAAGAGAATGACCTGCTGCAGTAGTTGAATAATGAGGTTGAGATGTTGTGAAACTAAATTAACAAACATGGACTATAGTGAAATGAATACATTTTCTCATATTGATCATGAAGTTAGTTTGACGGGAGAAAATAAAATCAAACTGCAGCTCACACATTATTGTGTCATATCAGGGCTTTGGAGTTTGGTGAACTTTAACCAGTCTGCTCTAAAAAAACATGCTTTGACGTGATTATTTGCGAACACACAAACACACACTGATCCACTTCGTTTTGTCTTTGCTGTTTACACTTTGTGGTCATTGTCCATTTCCATAGCAACACATCCTGCCATTGGTCCAAGGGTGAACAAGACACAATGCACTGTGGTAGCCAAAGCTGAAATCCAGTCATTACAAAAATCTAAACCAGTGTGTCTCTTATGTACGTTTGTTCATCCATACCTAAAATCCAGCACATGGAACAGAAAAGACACATTAATCATTATGTTAAACACTTTTCAGTCCCATTTTTGTTTTAAAACTTCAGCAGCAACTTTTCAGTTTTTGCCAAATGTTGCTTATCATAAGCATAGCTTTGAGAGATCATTTTTTATTGCAGGACATGTGTATGTCTGTTTCCATTTTAGGCTTGCAAGGACACTTAACATACACAAAAAACATGTGTAAGACATTAAAGTGGGTAAAAGTACCCCTTGGAGTGTATTTCGGTGACTTAGACTTAAGTAAAAACACCAACAATGTGTTGTTCTATTTAAGTATTTACAGATATGTTTTCTTCTCAATTGGTTATTACACACAAACAAGTATATCCTTCCCATGCTGGTGTAGACAGAGGACACAAAAGGCATATGCCATACTTTCTTTTTTCTCTTTCACTTACTGTTGGCCCACAATGTGTAGGCCATGTTTTTGGGTCTGTATACATTATATTTTTGTTAAATTATTCCCCTGCACAAGGTGTCTGCATGCTATGTTATATATGTGTATAATGTTATGCATACTTCATCACAAACTTAGAAAAGGAGAAATTGTTGCGTTGCGATTTGGATTTTTTTTATCACCACACCTTTTTAAAAACTCACTTTTGTAAAGGAACTTCCAAGGTATAGCACACTTTTGTTTAAACCTGTTATCAACCCCTGTGGAAAAAATCCACACACATTTTTACATGGTTACACATTACCATGGGGACCAAATGATCCGGGATGAATGCAGTTCACAAATTCTGAAATAATTGCTTATTTTGATTTGGGCAGTAACAATAGTTGTTGAATGAGTGTCACCAGTATCCACTATCACACAATCCTGTGGTTGGACCACCATATGTTCTCACCGCCAAAGAACCACACCAGAGTTTGTGTGGATAAAAGCCAATGACTGTGTTGAAACCAAGCCATATTAACCAGACCCAGCAGGCTACATTTTGAGAGTTAATTTTAACCAGGCCATACAGCTTAGGTATAAAAACCAGACATATAGAATATCTTTGTCATTTTAAGAATAAGAGACAGTAATAAGAGTTATTAAGAAACAACCCCAGTGTAGCATTGTAAATACAATACAAATCCCCACGCCAATTTCTTAGGCTCTGAAGTTCTTATAAAACCTGCCCTCAGATAGGACAGATTCTAAATCATTTGTATTCGTCTCTGCAATTCAAACTGCACTGTCCAGACCTGTTAACGTCAATGTATTTTGTTACATCAGCTGCTCAAAATCACAACCATGATACTCCACTTCGAAAAACAGCAGAATTGTAATCATGCGTTGTAAAGATTAGTCAATGTTGAAGGTTCTGAGGTCAACTCGTAAAAAATGTCTCAAACACATTTTAGACTGAGGCAACAAGTTTCTCAATTTCTGAAAGGTCTTTTGTTTGTGTCTGTTTCTCAGACATCATTACTGTGGCAAATGTTTGGCTCTTTTTCCAGATTGCAGCCTTGTTACACAGAATCCAGTGCTTTGGCAGCGTGTGCGGGGTGGTGGCTGTGGTTGCGGGTTGCTCAACACAAGATCACACTGGGAGTGTAAAGGGGAAATTGCAACAGGGGGTTTTCATGAACTTCTGCTTAACTTGTAAACGTGCCTTACACAATCCCATGTCCATAAAAGTTCCTATGCTTTTAGCTCTGAACATTGGCAATTCAGCCCAGGATGCTGGAGATGACACCAGCTGGAATTTTCCAGTGAAAAGAGAACACTATTGCCCCTTTCACACCAACGCAACTCCGGTTCAAGCTCCGTGCTAGAGCTTTTCTGGTTCAGAACCGGTTCTTCGGTTTAGCGCCGGCTCTTTTCACACCGCTCAGAGCCCGACTGGTGCTGCCGCTGCTGCGTCATGACGTCACAGTTTACGTCGCTGAGTTTCTCCCCAACGCCGGAGCTCACCTCACAATAACAACGGGCCGGGGACTGCGTTGCTTTTAATCATACGAAGCCAGATTAAATTAAATAACGACTTCTCCAACCTTATACTTTTCTCCAGAGTGCCGTGGTTCATTGTTTATTAATGTGTTTCAGCGGCATTTACCGACCGCTGCAGTGCTGCTGCTCTTCCATGAGTGTATTCTCCCGTTAGCTCCGGGTTAGCTCACACGGCTCTAAAGTATTCACTGTCTGACTGTCACACAAGCAGCTGATACATATCCCCAGTTCCCCTTAAGTGAATGTGTGTCAGTCTGAATTGACGCTGTTTGGTGTCAGTCTGAATTGACGCTGTTTGGCATCACAACGCTGTTATGAAAGTTTCTCTGGTATAACATGGGTGATGTTAGCATAGCAACCGAAGCTAAACTGACTACTTGCTAAGCAGTTTTCTACAGGCACTTTTTACCGACGTATTTTTCATTATGATTCTACTTGTGATAGTCGGACATGACAACCTGTGCAGCCCATGTATTGATTCCATCCGATAGCTGCTATAATAACAAACAAAACGTCTGCCTGCTCTCCACAATGATCAATAACAGCGAACGGATGGTCAAAGTAAGGTACAAATAAACAGAATCACACGAAGCCTGGTTAGTGTTGCCTGACTTTATAAAGTGTGTTTTTTTTAACAAGTGTGTGGTTGCGTTCTAGTCACTTTGCTCAGCACTACTGCTTGTTACAACTTTTATTTGCCGTACTCGCCTTAAGTGTTAGCTCAGGTTAATCTCGCCCCCCTCCGACGTAAGCGTGACGTATGCGGTTCTTGCTTCTAGACGGACAACTTTTTGGTGCTCGAAACGAACCGGATTCCGGAGCTATGACGCTGCTCCGCTGCGGTGTGAACAGGAAAACCCGGTGCTTTTCAAGCACCAGCACCGAACCGGCCCTGAAACACCGTTGGTGTGAAAGGGGTATCAGAGTAACCCCATTGCTTTTTCTACATGTTGTGTTGTACATAACATAATCTAAATGGGTTAACTGTTGACTGGTTGAATGGGTTTATACCAGTGTTTCTCAAAGTGGGGGGCCAGGAGAAAGAAAAAAAAGAAAATCCTAATTTGAATAATTATTGATTCGAAAATAATATGATACAGTACAGTACAAGTACGTCTGGGTCTCTGTGTTTCATTCAAGCTTTGCTCTGTGTGTGTGGAACGAGCCATTTTGTGTGCGTGCGCGAGCGAGAGAGAGAGAGCGCACCGGTACCGGAGATTGTTGTTGTTAGCTTCTGGTGCTAGCGAGCTACGCTAACGGGTATAAGGAGCTTTTTCAACAACAAGGTGGAGGAGAGTCCTCTCCTGTCAGACTGAGAGGCTCAGTGAGCTAAAGGACTCTCTGAGTGTTTAGATAGTTAACTTTAGTCTAAGTTATCTCAGTGGGTCTCAAACGGTTTGGTCACGATTAATGTAAACAATTATTTCCGAGGCACACGTTTATACGATCATTATAGTTATAAAAAAATAAGAGAATAAATGAAAAACAGGTATGAAATACTATATGACAGTAAAAGAAGAATAAAGTTTAAAAGGGGAGTGATTTGTAAAATATCCATAAAGAAAAAGAAAATCTGTTTACAGTTCTGTTCTGTTTTGTTGCTGAGATTGCAAAGTGGCAAAGTATTATAACTTATTGTTCTAGCAAAGGGATTGCACAATTGTATTATGTTTTTTGTTTTTTGGACCACACAGACTTATGGAGCATTGTTTTATTATCACTGTTCCAGCAAAGTGATTGTTTTTTTTTTTTTAAAGGAATGCTCACGTTCATATTGATGCATTTTAATAAATGTTAACTTGGCCCATTACGTGACTATTTGTGTTGGGGGGGCCCAACTTTTTTTTTTCTCCAAAGGGGGGGCCTGACAGAAAAAGTTTGAGAACCACTGGCTTATACATAAAATATGTCAGATGTGACAGAGAGACAACATGTTTTGCATTGGTTGGTCATAAAATGCAAATGTTTTTTTAAGCCCTCTTGGCCCTATCATTCCTATAGTATATACGTTTACAAATCTATATTACATTATTCCCTATTGTTTTACTCAAGAACAGATGGATGAGATGGATGACTTGTCTGTCCATGACCAAAGTGGAGTCATCCTAATTATGTGGCCAGGTAGGTTATTTCAGGCGTCAACCACATGTGAATTCTGAGCATGGTGGTTACACGTACATTTTGTTGTGTTTTTTTTCCCTCCCAGATCACTAAATTGCATGATAATCTTGCAATGATGCTGCCTAAAAGGGATTTGGATCAGTACCAATGTTAAGTGAGGGCTGACTTTCATATCAAGTGTCTGCAATTCCATATTATTTTAGATTTCTCAATCAATAATTGTTTTGCATGTGAACTATTGTTTTGGACCTGCCATTTGATGTGTACTGTAGGACCTTATGGAAACATACATGTTTTCATATCCTATTTGTAAGAATTGTATGATCCAAAAGTATTTTTACACCAATTTGCAGTATCTTTTGTAACCTGATGGTTTGAAAGCAGTGGGATAATATGTACGTGCTCCTAGACTTGATCCAAATGCTGTAGTCTATTGTATACACAACAAAGACACTGTATGCCACAACACACAGAAGAGGGAGAAACAAAGGCTCATAGTTCCACATCCATGCTTCTTTCTGTTTCTCTGTATATAACCTCAGAAAACAACGTATGTAATATCAAGTGTTGTATGTATTTAGAAAGACAGTGATGTTCTGAACTATCAGAAGTGAAACGGGGTTTACCTTTCATGTAAAATAGTTTCAGTTAAAATAATTAATTTTCTGCCATTTATTAAAAAGCGGTGTAAAATAAAGTTCCTTGATAAGTTGAATATGTATTTATTTAAAAATGTTTCTTGCACTATTTACTGCTTACAAGATAGGGCCAATAGTGTTGACTGTACAATCATCAATTCAATTGTTGTTAGTATTGATAACATCCCATATTTAAGGAAAAGGATAACTTATACTTTAGCCTTAATCCTACCCTTAAAAAAACATAAAAAAGTACAAAACTGTTAATGTGAAGCTGCAAATTACATTATTGTATAATCCTTAAGGTATGTAGCCGGCTTATATGTTTAAGCATGTAATTCTTGAAAAACACATTGGAGTCAAAACAAGCATACATTCATTTCTTTATTCAGAAATAGTTTTGTCCCTTTCAGGCAATTAAAAATATAAGATTTTCTTTTTTTTACTGCTTTTTCTCACATTGGTATTTCACAGACGTTGAAATATTTCTCCATAAATAAGTACAAAATACATTTTTTTTCCTTAGACACAAATAAATATCATAATAAATATATTAGTTTAAGTTAAACAACACAAGGCAACCAATAACCGAAAGGAATACTGTGGTGTTAAACTCCCTGAACCAGGTTGTCAAATAAACGGGACAATTAATGATGGGGTGCAATTTACAAACTAGAAAAGATAACAGAATGTTTTACATAATAAATCTCGTAAAGTTTGTCAGGATACAGATATTAAAATCCAAACTCACTGACATACATTTTGCTGCTAGCACACTTTGATCTTTTAGCATTCTGCAACTTATACATGCTTGCACCCCAGGTATGAGGAAAATGACATGGTTACATGCGCGCGCACACACACACACACACACACACACACACACACACACACACACACACACACACACACACACACACACACACACACACACACACACACACACACACACACACACACACACACACACACACACACACACACACACACACACACACACACACACACACACACACACACACACACAGCAGAATGAAGTATGAAGCTTTGGTTGAATGCTACTGGGAGACTTGACAGTTTCTCCCATTTAGGATTAGCTGTAAAGTGCATATCACAGATAAAATGGCATCAATGACACATGTCAGGTCTCACTGATTAAGGCTACTGAATCAAACATACTGTTTGTGGCACCAAGAGTAAATAGCCTATGAGGCAGGGAGAATCTTTAAGGCGTAGGAATTAATGATTCACTAAAGATAAGCCGTTTTGATCACTACAGATTTAAGGTAAGTACAAACCAGAATATTTACTGGCATTGTCAAGTCCTGCAGAGGAGTTCATTTTTATGGAAGACCACATACAAAGGTCGAATAAGCTACATAATATTTGTAAGTATAAAAATAGTCTGATAACATTTGGGTACTAAAATCATCTCATCATGTGTAGTTTTCCCAAGTCAAGTTCCATTTTAACGTAATTAAGAACTTTAAGTGTTATTGTTTAAAAAATGGACTTGTCCTGATCAGATCTGGCTCTGCAGAAAGTTCAGATAAATAAGCGCCGTTAACAGTCGCCTTCAGCTCCTTCCCTTTTCCATCCCTTTAGTCGGACAGGGATAGACGCTCAAACACAGTGAGCCTCTTACTGGCTGCGTCTAATGTTGGAGACTCGGTTCCACTGGAGCCTCCACTGCTGCTGCTGTAGCTGTCCTCAAGGGAGTCCTCGGAGGAAAAACGCTGGAGGCCAGCAGGCTTCATGAATCCTGCGTGGCCTCCGGGACCAGAAAAGGGCATGTCCTGCTTGTGCCCATCCTCAATGCTGTTGAAGACTCTGTTGTTGTTGCCGTTAAAGTTATTTCCATGGCCACACACACAGCGTGAGGCCTTTGGCTCCATGATGAGAGGAATGTTGTGGATGTCTCCGGTGCTGGCACGGGTCTGATGGTTGCCAAACTGGAATGCTGTTGGCTCCCGCTGCAGGGAGTCACCAAACACTGGGGAGAGGAGGTCAGCGGGAGGTGGGGAAACAGACCTAGCACGGCTGAAGCCTAGATTAGGATCATTGAAGGATGAGAGGAATGAGGGAGGAGGCGAGCTGCGTGAAGAGCCCAGGAACCCACCGAAGCTGACACTTTGGCGCAACTGGTGGCGTGGATTCTGACCACCAGGAGTTGATTGCTGCTGATTCTGGTATTTGGAAGATGGTAGCGGACCTCCGCTGATTTTGTCCTCATGGAGAAAGTGGCAGCGTGAGCCATAGGGGCAGTAACCGAAGTTGTAGAAGGTTCTGCAGGGCTCTGTCTTGTACTTGGGGTGGCGGAACAATCCACGCAGCTCGGCCTCGCCATGGGCAAACTGGCACTTGCTGCCATACTTGCAGCTGCCAGTCTCCTGGAAGCCACGGCACAGCTCCGTCTTGTAACGATTGGGGGCCACCAATTGTTGAATCTGGGGTGGGAGGTTAGACGAGGGAGCGAAGCCGGGCGGTGGAGCCACAGTGGTAGTAGAGGGAAAAGCGTCCAGGTTAGACAGCTTTCTGAAGGAGGACAGCAGGCTGCTGCTCGCCTCCGTCAGGCTCATGGAGCGGTCAGGCCTGAAGGTGGGCTGTTTCGGATTGGATTCAGGGCCCTGGCTCCAGATGTTGGAGGACCAGAAAGGGCTGCCGTTTTCATTATTGTTAACATGCTCGGTGCTCAAGCTGTGGCTCGAGGAGGGAGGAGGGGAGGGGGGAGAGAAGAAGGAGGCTGACCGGTGCAGCCGACTCTGCCCCGGGGCTTTGATTTGAGATTGTTTCGGAAGCAACGCTTCATCCAGGGCCAGGTTCATAAGGTTCTGTTACAGAAGATTGACAAAGTTACTATACACGCCTTTATTACTAATTTCAAAGAAATATATCGTATTATCAATTTTTATTGTTAACCTATTTCCTACAAAACCGTCTATTTAGAGTATTTTTTTCAACAAACGATAACATGATGTAGAATAGGTTAATGTTTAGGATATTACATTTTTCTTGAAGAACGAAATAAGACACAAATGCCAAAACAATGTATTTAAGATAGAAGACAACAAAACAAAAATGTAAAGTCACCAAAAAAAAACCTTTCATCTGCTAAGTTTCATGCAGTTACGAAATACAAATTAAATGTATATAATTGCAGTTTTGACTGTTTCTATTTCTCATGAATATTCAGAGAGTGGAAGTTTGAAATTGAAGAAACAAACAAGTTTGTCTCTTTTATCTCATTAAATCTTCAAACTGAAGAAATCCTCTGTGACTAAACTCGGTTCAAAAGGAATTCACTGTCAAATCAGTGATTCACGGAGGAATACAAATGCCCAAGAATAAACAACCACTTGTGGAGAGGAGTTACAAAGCTGACCTCTCACACTTTATAACACTTTTTCTTTCCAAAACAAAATTCCTAAACTTCAACTCACCTTCGTGAAGATGTCAAGCATTTCGGACATGCTGTATCCCTTTGGCCAAAAAGAAGAAGATTCAGCTTTGATCCAGGGTTGACTGTTTGTACCTGTTTCCAGACGTTAGTCAAGTTAGATTTCAGCTCAGCTTTATGTGCCTCAGAAACCCCTCCCCCAGATCTAGGAGGAGTTTCCACTGCTATGTTCCCGGATGACCATACCTCCGCCTCAAGTTTCACAGTGAGCTCAGAGGGCGGGTGCTAAAACAACAACACAAAAAAAAGAAAGAAAGAAAACTGTATTTTTAGCTATAGCTGTGTGAAATGCTTCAGTTTCGTAGATATGTGAAAGCAAAGTGGCTCATTTACATAGCTCTCATGCTATAGGTCTATAGCACACACTTGTTTTTCCTACGTTTATTCTTATTCTCTATGTTCATTTAGAGATTTCCTGCAGTCATACATTATTCCAGCTGTGTGAAATGGTTCTGGATCTGAAGCACCCAGTTGTGAAGTGGCAGATAAGGCTGCTGTTTAAACCTTTACACTGTCATCCCACATTAACAAGTTAAGCTGGCTTTTCTGTAGCAAACACTTGAACACTCATACACAGGCATATATTTACAGTATATACATTCCTATGACTAATGGTGGGTTTTCAGGAAGTGTCATCACGTACTGTACATTTTCTAAGCATTCTCATTTCCTAGAGAGCTGAGAATCACTGAACCCTATTGTTTGACGGAAATCATGCACCTATATTTCCTCTTATTTACTTTGGTTTTGGTTGTGATTGGGGGATCCAATATTCCACCAAAGCAGTGAACAAGTCCAACAGTTATCAGAACTCAACCAACAGGAGTATTGATTAGCAGAAGACAGAAACCTTTGGGCTGAAAACAAGATAGACCTGAGTAAAAATAAACACCAGGCCTAAGCAATCTATACAGAATCAACCCCAATACTCATCTGCTGTCATCAGAAATACCATGTTCCTCTAGCATTTCTTCCACCATAAATTCTATACTTTGTACATTTTAACCATACCAAGCACATTTTAAAAGTTGATTTTATGAAAGCTTCATAAGGAAGAATATTTATGACTAACAGCAGAAATCATTCTTCAACTTATCACTTCATAAACAAAACTGAAAATGTTATTACCAGAAGTTTATTGTCAGTGTTTTTTTTTTCCTTCTTCTAGTTTCTATGGTGAGTGTTGCGGCAGTCTTTTTGTTTTCCTTCTCCTAGGACTTCAGAGAAGCGAGCAGCTCAAACCATATTACAGTAAAAAGCGTGTTATTTTGTAAGGTACTATTTAATGCACTCATTCAGGGTCATTTCCTTGATAAACACATCACAAAGGCTGTATTCATACAGAGCCACCTGACTTGCATATCTAAACTCTGATATTGTATCCTATACATATGTTTATAGCACATTAAATCAATGATAAAGCTTGAAATAGCTTTATAATCTGAGCAGAGCTATTGACTCTTGGACAAAGAAGCTTTGCTTTGTGTTTCATTCATGAAATCAGATGAATACAGAAGAGATTACTTAGACTTAGCTGTGGGATATGTGGGAAATGGGGGCGGGCAAAGCAGAGAGATAAGCAAGAAAGAGTCTCCTGACCTGGTGAAACTCCAATAAATGACTTATACACACGTAAATTATCTGATGGAAGCAATGTCATCACCTTCCGTTTTCTTTCTACAAGTCGTTGGTGCTAATTTCTGCTAATCGGTAGACTACATCTTTTTCTTAACTGCTGCTTGATTCACCCACTCACATGAGTCATATTCAGTCCTGGCAATGACGGGTTCATACGTTCTAATAATTGTTGTGCAAGTATTGAAAATCAGTGTAAAATTGATGGCTAAGCAAAAAAGGGTGCCACCAGAAAAAACACCAAACAGATTATGAAATTTAAATGACACAGTGAAATTCACATAACTAGTATAACATGATTTGAAGGTATACCAAATGGTATTTATCTTGTGGAAATGTAGTTGTTGATTTTTGCTTAACGTGCCCTAAATGTAATCCAGGCCCATGATACAAGACCATTTTTAACATTTCTAAGCAATCAATAATTTTGCTTACAAGGTATGTTGTTAGAGCCATGACAACAACGTTTTGGCTGCCAATTTTTTTACTCACATTATTTTGAAAAGTATTTAAATACTTGAGTCAGGAGAGGTAGGAGAGTTAGGTAGATCTAGCAGGTCATCTTAGATTGTATGATTCAAACATTTGATAATTTGCAAAAAACACACATTGCAATGATCAAATGCCTGTAGAAAATCAGCAGAATAATTTGTTATTGTATCCAGTCTACACATATACTCAATTTAGGAGTCATGCTTTTGTTAAACAATGAGTCTGTTTGAAAAGATCACACAGCTCTACTAGAAGAAAAAAGTCTCTCAAAAGGAAAATACACACGGGAAGCAATATGAAAATGAAGTAAATCACCCAATTAAAATATTGTTGATATACTATCTTATCACTTAAATAAATAAGTATGAGACAACCCTAATTTCAATACAATTTCCCGCCAGAATACATCTCTGTTCTCCCCATACTGTTCTCACTTCTTGTTCAGTGTATAAATAGTTACATCAGAGCCTTTAGTTTTCATACATTTAAATACCATTTGTTTGTCGTTGGGTTTTATTTGAATGAACAAATGTAGCATTCATTATTTATATGCTTTCGTGTGGATACTCGATTATTAAGATTTTCATGTCAGAATCTTCCAGTGAGCATTGCCCCCCCGTTTATCCCAACTCACAGCCCTGTTACACAGACAGATGGACAGACACGCCGACAGAAGCCAAACAGGCCTCTCATGTTCAGCTATTAATAAATGCAGCGAGATAAAAATAACTTGCCCAACTATAAATCTGACAGCATTACATACTTTGGAAAGTATATTTTAGGGCTGTATAAAGGGTGTGGAAAAATTCTCCCTCTCCTTTTAATTTTCTTGTACCTTTTTAGAAACTTTCTCACCCGGAAGACAGTTAATTGGTATAGGCGGTAAGGTAAGAAAATGGCTGCAGTGACATGCATGTCGGGAATATGCGTTTCTGTGTGTGTGTGTGTGTGTTGTGGTTACCTCACTATACTTGTTTCTATTCTGTCTCTTGCCTCAGTTGCATGGAAAGTCACTCTAACAGGGAGGGGCACACACACACATGCTCACACAAACACAAGCTTAAAGAAGCATTCCTGCTGACGGTGGATTCCAGGTTGTTGTGTATATATTTTTTCCTTTTTTTCCCCTTTGTTGACTAAGTGAGCGAGTGCTAAATGCCAGGTTTTCCACTGGGGTTTTTCTTAAGTGACATGCCAGAGTACATGTAGTTTTCTAACATGTTTGGACTTGATCGCACAACACTGCATCAGAGATCTAATAAAAACAGTGAGTAAGTATGTGTAAACTTTGCGAATATGTGTAGTAAAGAAATCGATGCAATAGGATGCAAAGATCTCACTAATCCATAAACAAATATAAAGTAAGATCTTGGAGAACCTAGAAAATGGTTAAGGGGATCAGTTTTATCAATCTTAAACATATATTTCTTATTATGAAAACATATATTACACTGTATGTAATATGTGTTTACCATGTAATTTTTAAGGGGTGACATAGTATAGGAAAACCATTTGTCCTCTGGAAAAGCCCCTTTTTTCAGAGCCTAAAAAGCATCCGGCCACTATGCATAATTTGATTTTGTAACATAGGTTCCCTCTCATCACATGAACCTTAATATGATAATAGTGTTATTCTGTAGCATGAAATTAAATAACTCATCTTGCTGTGACATATTCAAAATTATTATAATTGATGCTCTCTCTAATTCCGCTATTCTATCCGCTATGAACATTTTCCAGAACAACAAATTATCTGGCTGTCCTTGTTTTGCTACAAACTGGCATGCACATAAAGGAAATTGGTATTGTGTCGTGAAGAACAAGCTTCATACAAAATAAACCCCACATCCCTATAGTGTGCCGTCATGGCTTCTGTGTACTGTGACTGTGTAATGTCACTATAAGCTCTACAGATGGATCATTAACTAGGCCTGTGTTTACCCTTATCAAGCATGTAGCATCTGCGTGTACATGTTACTCAATCAGAATACTAGGTATTTGGTTGACAACAACGTCAGAAAACTTTTAAATTCATAATATTATCGATTATTATGGCAGTGTTCAACAGTGTTGTGGTGCAAAAAAAATCAACTTAATTATTCCTTCTGAACTGCATCTGCCATCATGAATATAACACTTTTATACTTGCAACACTGAAGCGGGGTTTCATTTAATAAAGAGTATATTTGTATCCCTTAAGGATTCCTTTCTAAAGACACAACTCATGCTATTCATCCCTGAAAGGACTTAGGGACTTTTTGGATCTGACTCATTGGATGGTTAAAAAAAACTGCCAAGTCATCATCATATGGCACATGGTGACTGCCAGGTGAGGTCAAGATGCAAAAATGACTGCTGAGGGCTGCTGATGTTTCCAATATACTGAAACAAAATTGATACTGATGACAAAGACATTAAACATTAGTTTTGCCAATTTAGATTTGAATAAATAGTTCCTCTTTAGATTCTATCACTTTTATTTTTGTTTCATTTTCTCTATCCCTTCACCCCGTGGCTAGTTCCTCATAAAGCCCCTCTACAGACACAGTTTCACCAGCCCGTGCCTCTAATAAGTGATTCTTTGCAAATATTTAACCCAGCCCTCCGTAACATCGCTATGGTGACATGCCAAACATTGCACACATTAGCAGGCACAGGTTCAACAGTTACTTAGCAACAGCTGTGTAGCAGGTTTGCCGCCACAGATATGTGATGTGAACAAGCTGCTCAGGCCTGTGAACCTACAGTCGATTCATCAGGATAAGAGAAGAAGTTGGAGTAAGAGGAGAGATGGGATCACGAGGAGTCAGGAGAGAAAGTGAGTCAGTGGTCAGGTGCCCGTGTTGACATTACAGCCGGGGAAAGTACCTGCCTTTCCAAATACAGACAGCATATTAGGAAGGCAGGTACAAAGTGTCTCCATTTGTATCTTATATGTCATGTAACAGATAAGCGTGTTTCTCTGTTGGATAATTTGATAGGGCCTCTGGACTTTGGAAGTCTTTCACCGGACTCACACTACAGCACAATGCATTGCGAACGTGCAAGGACATGCGTAACTCTGAGGGTCATTTGACTAGACAGAAGTAGTTCTTAATCCAAGGAACAAATAACTCTGGGAGGGCAGGATTTCGGTTTAGGCTTCAGTGTAAACTGTGTGTTTTACAGGGGAGGTGTTGCAGCCACATTACAAACGGATTATAGACAAATCAGGACACATATATACATTTAGTTTTTGATAAAATGAAGTTATGCATTTTTCTCTGTAGTGGTATGCTATAGCTGGGCGTTGGAGATGTTCAGAAATCCCCACATGTTGTAATAATTGCCGGTCTCTATGTACACATCAGTCCACACGCACGGTAAATTATGAGAGACATTACCAGTAATCCAGTTGGTCAAAATAAATGATGACTTCTCTGAATTTGTTGTGTATGTGTCAGCGTTAAGAGGCAACAAAGAAGACATGAAACAGTCATTGGACAGTCATCTTCTGGGGTTTTCCTTTCTAAAGAATGGTAGTGACCCTCATTTCCTCAAATTAAACATTTGACCAACTCTATTTCCTGGTCTCTTCCCTCCTCATTTGCACGTTTATCTCTATCAGTTTATGTTATACATATATGTTGAATAACTGTGTTATTGTTTTTGAAATTCACATGTTATGTGAGGAATGTGGGTTTATAAAACCTGCGTGATTAATAGGGTAAATCAATGGTGCTTAAGATGATTTCTTAACTTTACCTGATTGAATTCACTAAGAAATAACAGGTTTGTTATCAACAATAAGTTCTAAATGAATAACAGATTGCAGAATTATTTAACCAAACAATACATACAGATGCATAAACTTGACCAATGAGGTCACCTTCATGTTTGGCTTGAAACTTTTCCACACTAAGGAACGGCTGTTCTGAGGAGTTTGTCTGACTGTGAACTGAAGGGGTTAAAAATGCACACAACACAAAAGTGTAGTGTGTGTCACCCAGCAGCATGACTCTGGACTGGTTGGTCTTGTTTCTGCAGGGCTTCATCTCGAGGCGGGACCAGGCATGATGAAGCTAATAACTCAAAAGCAATCACTCAAAAAAAGTAATCACACGTCAACCGCGGTAGGCCTTATAGATTTGCATTTGTGAGAGAGAATATAGTGTTGCAAGGCCTTGGCAGGCATAACTTTCACAGAGTGTACAAATGTAATGTGAGTGTAACAAGCCTATTGTTTTCATTACATGTCATTTGTTAGATGCTTTTATCCAAAGCGACTTACATACATTCAGTACTGTGGACAATCCCCACAGGAGCAATTTGGGGTGAAATGTCTTGCCCAGGGACACAACAACATGCTGACTGCAGTGGGATTCGAACTTGCTACCACCTGATTCCAAGTCCAGCACGCTACCCACTGAGCCTCCCCTTTCATACTATTACATGTTTTATTTAATGCTCACATAGCCTGTCAGTAATGAGGAAATTACTGTCCTGCTTCCCCTATCAGTGGTTTTGGAGGAATTCCTGCTGTGGGCCAAACTCTGTCAAAAGACAGATGTTCAAAAAGATATGGCAATAACTCAAATGAAGTGCTGCATTCTTACCATGACAGCTGCAAAAGCAATTTAGGATGCTGTTAGAATTAACGCTTGTGCTTTTCAGCGAGTTGTTTTTTTGCTTCAGGTGAGGCAGAAGTGGTGGAGTGGTAACCGAGGGAAATCTGGGCGGTGTGTTTGTGTGTATGTGCACAAGTGTGTGTCTATTCCAAAAGGGGGTTTTCTCCACAGAGTTATACATTTCTCATCTACATCCCAAACAAATTTCTCAGTGTGAAGTTTTTTCCCCCTCAGGAACAAACAGGCACTTAAAAAAAAATCTCACATCAGCTTTATGCCACAACCCTTCCCACTCACAGTAAAGGATTGTGGCACAAAACAGATCTAATTCAACAGTGGAATTTGTAAGATCCCAAGACAAATACATCCACGCTATTTAACATTGTGGACGCTCCTAAAAATGCGGCAGAAAGTGAAAACTCAGTCCTAACTCTGTTTTAAGTGGCAAGTCACGTGAATGCAGCAGATATTTGGCAATCTTTCCTTTAGTTCCTTATTTTACCTGTAAAGTCAGAGTGAGAGCAAACCACAAACGAGAGTAAGAAACAAAAAGAGAGAAACGGTTAATGAGATTCAACTTCTTGTGCAAGAGGACATTATCTTGGTCGTGTTGCAAGAGGGAGTTTTGCAACAACTGCAACACTATACAGTAACTCGTAATTAAATTATTTAAGATGTATTTGTACAACATGTACTATTTTATGTTCTAGTATTTGTGTTCTAATTTAGCTAGCTTTAGCAAGGTTATTTGCATGTCATTGTGGTTAAACAGTTGTTTTAGGGATTGTTGAGTGAGAAAGCCTACATACAGCTAAGGTGAGTACATTTATGTGTCTTCTAAATGTAATGTAGTACATCATTCTGTACGCTTTGAGGTTGATATTGTTTTAAATACAAGCTTGGAAGTGTTTTCCTAACTTTTGATAGGTGTTGCTCTTCAATCTTACAACTTAAACAGAGTTAATGCAGCTGTATAAATCCCTCCTAGTGCATTCATTCAAAAAACTAAATTAACATTCCATCAGTCTGGTTTTCATACTGTTTCAAATACTGAGCTATCCTTCAAAAACATCAGCATGTTGGCACCATTAAAGCTTTATCAGCACGTTGGTGACCCTCCCCTCTGAGTGTGTGTGCTTGTTTGTGTGTGTTCAGCAGGTTCTCTCTTAGTTCAAGGTCACCACAGTGTGTTGTCAGGAGATATCTACATGCGTTGCTACATTATGACTCACTCAGTGTGGAGGTGTTTCCCGCTGTGCTGACCCCTGATTCTGTACCACAGACGGAGCAGACGGGCTCTGTGGCTGCCATCCAGGTGTCCTCCTGTCCACTGGGCAACACGTCCAGCTACTATTGGGACTATTTAATCATGTTGTTGTTTTGGCCAAAGCTGTAAGGACACGGTCAGATTTCAGTGTAAACGAATCTAGTCCATCGGGGGTAAAGACAATATGGTGTAGTTGTACACAAAATAGATTACAGTTGAATACAAAGTCAGACATTTATGTTTGTCTAAGGCCATTTGACGAGGCAAATACGATTTCATAAAATCTACAAAGTACAAGGAAGAAGTACTATTTATTACGACTTAATGGAAATGAACACGTTGGCTGGTTTTCAGACCAGAAACAAAAGAGGATAATATTACATTTCACTTGTTAGACGCTTTTATCCAATACTAGTTGTACACTGCGTTTATCTGTGTTGTGCCAGGAAACACATTCTCCAGTTACAGGAAATCATTGACCTGCAGTCTATTGGGAGAGTTTTCAAAACTCCAACCTTTCATCTCTCTTATCACAAACTCTTCAGTCTTAAGCAATACTGTTGGAATATCATATGAAATAGTATAATAGATAGTCTGTTTCAAACTTTTTGTTTCCTTTTTACTTGTATCTATCCATCGACTATTTACTTTGTTTCCCCCCCGAGCATGTGTGTCACCTCCCACTGAGACGCTACACAAATTCTCTGAAGTTCTACTATTTCTCAAAACTCCGGTCATTTCCCCCTCCTCCATTTCCCTTCCCATTTTCCAGAGCCCCAGCGCTCTTCCTCCTCACAAGGAAATGGGGCCAGGTTGCAGAAGAATGAGGGGGGGAGGGATAGACTGGAAGCCACAGTAGGAAAATGAAACAAATGAAACAAAATGTTCTCAACTACAATGAGCTTGGGCTCGGGAAAAACAGCTTACAGTTTATAAACTGCCTTTAAATTAGATGATAACCTCGCCTTAAACCAACATTATACATGAACTGTGCCATGATTGTCACATTATAGTGGGAGCTTGTTTAGTTTCAGAATTGATTTATTATGAAGTTGCCTCATTAATGCCTGAAATCAAACTATATGCATCTTAAAAAGCCCCCAGGGATGAGATCTGTGTTTACTGTGAGGAGTTGAGAAGAGAGCAGAGATGAACATATTTAAATTTTAAAAACAGCTTCCAGTAAAACAGTAGTTTTCTGGATAATACACACACTGTGGGAGGGATGGTGTAATATTGAGTTTCCTTTGCATAATACTATTTTAAAGATGCAGTAACAGTTGTCAGAGTTTGATCCTATAAAAAACAATTGTAAACATTATTTTTCAAAAGTTTTCCCTCATTTCATAAACGAGCATATCTGAGTTTACTGGTAATAATTAGAGATACATTTAACGGAAGAAACACATGTAAAAACAAAGCAATTTAAATAAGAAATCCCCCAGAATGTCCTGTCTTTTTTATCCTTGAGGAAAGTTTACTCAGACTCTCGTAAAAATGTCTCTTGAGGTGCTGCCAGGAGATTATGACTGTCATAAGGAAATGTATTTATGCTTTGTTTCTTCCTTATTTGACTGAATGATGTTCAGTCCAAGTATTTCTCACTTTATTTCAGTAATTTGTTTTTTAAAGTAGTGAATATCCTTTAAGCTTAGCTTTTATGTATTGATTTAATGTAATGAACTCATCTTTGTTCATGTGTATGCTTTGGCAACATGTTTTGACATCAAAATGTAATGTCAATAAGGCTTCATTGAATTTAACTGATTGATAATCAGAAACCTGGTAGTTTGCTTTTCTGGTTTCAGGGTATTTCACCCTTGTTTATCATCCTTTAAGACTGTCAGAAGAGAATGCTTGCTGCTGCTAAAGGAGAAAATATTGCTCTTGTTTAAGGTTTGCACTGTTCCTCTGGTTTTAGAGAGGTGTATCTTTAAGATAGCAAAGATTGAGTCTTACAGATGGCTTGCAGGTGGAAGAGTCTGGCCCACAGTACCTCTCAGAGCCCAGATAAGGCTTTTGGAAACCATCCAGGAGCCACAAGTAAGATAAGACAACAGTGAGAGCAAGAGCATCCTTGGATATTAAATAAAACAGTAGATTTTCTGCATCATGGATATGGGTTCCTGTAGTATAGATCTACATCTACTAATATATGTTTTGGTGATGATACGGCAAATGTTGTCAATAACTTGACTTAGGTTGTAAAATGTAGCAAAGTATTTCAATGTGACGTCAGGATTTTTGTTAGATTCTTTCATCAACAGTGGAATGAAGACTTTCTTACTACTTGAATAGGATCATCCCCCTCCACGTCATCACGCAGTCGGCCTGTTTGATGTTGTGCCAGACTGATAACACTGTGTCTCTCACCCTTATCCACTCGTATTGGCCCTACCTTTTTTCTATCTCTTAATGTTTCTTTAAAAGGCAAAGTATGTTCTTGGCTACACTGCACACACACACACACACAGAGGGAGAGATCAGAATGAGGGAGTTTCACAGATGTAATCATACGCACAAACTGACAGAGAGTTTGCATTTTTGTCCATTTGGGCCCCTAAGTGTTTCTTTTTCCGAGCTCACACATGCTCTACAGCTGGTCGACACAGACTAGTGGTTGTTTGGCCATTTGGATTTTTCTCTGTAATTCTTTTTTCTTTTCAAATTCTGTTGACTGAGCTCAATTTTGCCTTAAAACTAAACCGTTAATTCTTAAGAGCCTTTTGAGTTGTTCAGTAGTGCAACTGTGGATTCATTTTTAAACTGAACTGATATATTTTTAAGTTCCTTAGCTCTGACATTTTATTTTTTACCTTGAGCAAGATGGGATTTGATAACTTAATGACCTATTTTTAGAGAGCGTCATCTGGTGTCGACCATGACATTGACTCCTATGTCACATTTATGACTAGAGAAAGTCCTGGTGAGTTTATACTGAGGTGGTGCAGTTGACTGACCTCAGATGCTGAGCTGTTTGAGGACACCGGTGGTGATAGTGAAAAGGGCTTATGTTGGGAAAACCAATGAAATGATTAAGAAAATATGTGGCAGTGTGGCAAGAAAGTAATACATGGCTAAATGTTGAGCAGGAACGTTAATTCAGAGAAATATTGGCACTAAGTTGATCTGAAGAAATTAGCCCTTTCTCTTTGATATACTTTATAATGTTAAATGTTTTTTGAATTTTTACAGCATGTTGGAAGAGATCAGAAAACAATATTAAACCCAAATATAAGAATAACAGAAATGGTATATTGCATATGTATGTTTTTTACAAATGGTTGTAATGACAAAAAACTATTAGGACGTCAAAACAAATAATTCACTTAAATGGGGCAACATAAGAAGAAATACAGAGAGAGGCTGAAAGTCTTCTGTCAAACCTCTCAGCTGTGTTACTCCCTCTCACATACTCTTTGTATTTCCCACTACACCACGATTGACACACACACAAGTACACACACACAAACTGTCTACTGTTACTCACTCCTCACATTTGAAAGGCTCTCTTGTAAAGTGTGTGAAACAGTATGAAGGTGTAAAGATGTAATGGGAAGGTAGTGTGTGTGTGTATGGGTGTGTGTTTTCCACATAGATGGTAAAAACACAAGATCATGTTCATATGTCACATTCCAGATCTGCTTTGCAAATCGAAATGGAGAAAAACACACTTTGTTAGCGTTTAAGGAGAAAAAAGGACCGTCCCCCTCAGAAATTGCATGAAGTGAAATTCATATTACATCAAACATTGAAATTGCAGCTCCGGCATGCAAGATAATATATCAGCAGTGGTGGCTTTGATACGGCAAATGATGTGTAAATACAGCCCACAGATAAATAAAGTGATGTCTTGTGGTATTTGTGTGGCTTTACAGAGCTTAAATGTGGCCCACTAGCAATTGTTGCAGACTAGCTGAACAGGAATTACAACACCCATTCAATTGCTTTATAGCCTAATAAATGGTCCATGCTGGTGTCATTATTTTAGTAGATAGGGGCCAATTTAATATGAGTCATGAAGTGTCAAGTAGAGCTGGGAAATGTATTGATATTATCTCAATATCACGATACGAGAGTTATATCCTCTTAGATTTGGGATATTATAATGTCATTATATGGCAAACACATGCAGGAAGAATAACAGGAAATAGCAACGGTTCCCTTTTAAAACAGTAATACGCAAAAAGCAAAATGGGAGTCCTCCAGGAGGATCATTATTTCTTAGCGTTTCATGACAAGTCCAGATCTTTCTGTCTGGTCTTGTGGATTATGTTATGAAGCTTTTAAAGCTGTGTAAGGAAACTGCATTTGTTGAAAAAAGGGAAGTCAAATGTGGCCAACATCCTAAACAAGCAAGACATTTTTAATTACAATCCTGGGACATAAGTCTTCTCTGGGTTGTCTTCAATCTATCATCAATGCAATACAATTGCCAACACCTTTTTTGTGATGCTAACCGGGTCAAATTGCTCCGATACACACATACACACTGTTGTTAACACACAAAAAAAAATGCTTCTCCAAACAAAAACGCACATTTATAATACAGAAGAACCTGGAATTCCTATTTTTTTACAGTGGTAAGAAAATAGCCACAGTATGCCGGGTCACTGATGTGGTAGAATATACACTTCCAAGAAAAATAAAAACAATTGCCTGGCATAAAAGCCTGCCCCATAACATTGATTTACAAGAAAAGTGTTTGTATAACAGTTTTTGTGAGTGTGTGTTTATGTGAAGCCTGGAGACAAGATCTAGGGTGAGGCTTGGTATTGCATAAGTTTCAGAAAGGCGAGGTCTTATGACGTTAGCAGGTGAAACCTGTTTTCAGTTTGTGGCAGGAAATGATGCTGGTCCTGGTGTGTGTCTGTGGGAGTGTGTGTGTCTCTGTGTGTGTAGTAAGAAAGCAATTGTTTTAACATCATGCTTGCTTATGTGCTATACAGTGAAACAGTTGTTTTTTGCTGTGTTTAAAGATATACAGAACCTGGAACAAAACATGTGGTTTGGTATGAACCGTAGCTCTTGAAAAGTGTCACTTCCTGTTAACGGTTGGCAACAGTATGAACTGTGTGTTTTGACTGGCAGTTAAAGTAGTGGCTGGGACCATGTTATATAATGGATTCTGAGTCACAACCTTGGTGAAATGACAGACAACACACATAGGCCCATGTTGTGTGAGTGAGTAAAGTCTAGACTAAAAGAGGTAAACTGTAGAGATGAAAACACACACACTAGTTTGGTGAGTCAGTGAGGAATGTGTGCTATGCGGGTTCGAGCAGAGCCCAGCGTGAGGACAGCCGCTGGGACCCTTCATGCTGGTGCTTGACAAGCTCAAAGGAATGCACTATTTCTCAGAACTGTCAGCGAAAGGTTGATCTTGAACTAACTTATCTGATTTTGTGGAGACAAATAGCATTCAAATGCAGCAGGTAGTGCTGAGAAACATCCATGTGTTCCTGTACTCACAATCGTTTTGGCATTCCAACAATATCCAGTGATTACTGTTTTTATTACACAGTGGTGGAGGTAAAACCCAGATCCTTTAACTAAATACCAATACAATAATGTAATATTACTCTATTACAAGTAAGAACTGCGTTAAAAACTACTATATATGTAAAAGTACAGATTATCATGGTATCAAGTAAAAGTAGAAATCATCTGAAATGTATCTTTGGTAGAACTGTACTGACAATTTATTGACATTCAAAACATGGCAAGATGTGTTTAATCTTAAACAATTAGTCATATTTTGTCACAAGTTTTTAATATATAATCTCAATCTTTATTTATAAGTTTCTTCAGCTGTAAAATACATTTTGTACAGAAAAAAGCTAAACAGTTCCCTCTGAACTGTAGTGTAGCCTTTTAAATGACAGTATAGTGTAACATAAGGTGGAAATGTCACATTACAGAATTGACAAATAAGTGACTGGTAGGGAATATGTTTGGCAAGATACAACAGTTGTTTCCCTTTCCTAAATTATTGTCCTTGAGAGTTTGTGTCAGTGTTTGTTTCCGCTCTGTTCTCATTTTTCAGCTGGTCAGCTCTGACGACTTTCAACAGTCAACACAGAGATAGATTTAATTGTGCCCAGGGGGGACATCTGTTTCCACAGAGTGCGTTATGCGTGCCTCCAGAACAAAGACACATTTACATAAAACTAAATAGATTCCTTGTGACAGTGTTGTTTTGGTCCATCAGGCTGCCAATTGTGTAACCAAGCAGATCACTCTGTTTTATTATTTTCTTTATTGCAGCTTAAATTGTTTCCATTTTCTAAAAATATCATGTTCATCCTCCAGGCCAGTGTATTTGTCAATGTAAATATCAAAAAATACATGAGAGTCAAATGGAAAGATGACACTGTCAAATGGAAATGTTTTCGTAATATGGCCACTCCTCTATTAGTCCTATAGTATTACAAAAACCTATGATGTGGAATAAAAGTCAGTATTGTGACCACAAGGTTGCTCCCAAAACTGCAATGATGGGAATAAAGTGTTTCTCATGATGTCATAAGCACACAAACCCTAGAACTGCATGATTCACAGCAATATGTGGGCGAGTGGGACCGGGTGACTGTGCTGGCCTGGTTACCCAATATAACCCTATGTTCTTCATAGGGAGAGACAATGTTACACTATGTGACGTCTATCCTGTGAGCTTAAATGGCCTGAGACACTTTGTAAAATGTGTTTACCTTATCTTAAATTCTTACAAAATGCTAAAAGGGATTTTGGTGTATTTTCTATTGGAAAGGCTGTTGAGGAGCATGCGTGGTAATCAGATTAAAGATTTTTAACAGTCTGCATTACATTTAAAATAAATGAATGTACTGCGAGTACTACCTGCTAAATAAGTATGTTACTATACCATACTCTACTTCACCTAACTAAACTATCACTGTTCACTACTGTACTGACAAGTATTGTACTATAATAAACAACTTATTGAACCAAATTAGTATACTGGTACTATATATTATCCAATTTTACTCTGTACTACACTATACTTTACTTAATTACACAAAATTATTTTAAACTAGATTTCACTAAACAAAACTATACTGTATTCTACTATATTATATTTTAATGTTTTTAGTTGTTTTATTTTACATACATTTGTAATTAATCCAATCACCATATTTAATGTGGAGCAGTTTTATATGAACCCATACAAATTGCCAGTGCAATATACTGTAAGAGCAAACAGTACTGAAACCAAACTAGCAAGTATTACTTTAATTCAATATTGACCAACAAAGAAAATGTGATTAAAGCAATTCATATACAAATCAGAACACATGTAATGGTTAACTTTTATTTCTATAAACCATAAATGTGTGTGCCCTGTTCAATGTGTGATGACTTGTTTGCTTTTAATGCCTCTGAGACCATGCGATGATTACCACATCATGAGCTGAAATGTCCTGTTCTCCTCTTCACATTCGGTTCAGAAGAGCTGCTGAACCATCTTAGACTACACATATACTGTATATTGTTAGGCACCTTTATTCAGTTTGAGGTCAGTACAAGATACCAGGAAATCACAGAGAAGTTTCCCTCCCTGATAATACAGTTTGTTTCACACAACTTCACTGTTCTTTTCCCCGTTGGTTGTGTTGCAGAGAGCCACTTTGATCATTTGCTGTGTCAACCCACAGTGACACAGACTCACATGATCAGGATGGATACCATAAAAGACTACGGTGACTCATGACCACAATTTCATGATTTGAAACTTCATCACATGCACGCATATAGCTTCTCACTTTTTGTACCAGTTACTGTATATGTCTTTCAAGAATTTACAGTACATCTGTCATTACCGCTCAGTGTCATATTTGTACATTTACCGTCCCTCATGCCCCGAACTCTTTGTTAACCCTCCTATTGTCTTCGTTTCCCCCCCCCCCTTACTTTGGTGTTCGAGGGCAAATTTGACCGGTCCTGTTTTAACTGCTATTACATTAACACAAAAACCATTAATCATCACCAAATGTCATTTAACACCCTTTCAAACTGTAAATATTGTATCAGACTACTGGTATACATGAACAACTGCAGTAAATATACAAAGAACAGACACTGAACATGTATTGCGTGTGCCAGGTGTGATTCACATGGGGGGATTGGCACACAAGAGCGGGACATGTGTCAAATTGGTGTGTGTGTGTGTGTGTGTGTGTGTGTGTGTGTGTGTGTGTGTGTGTGTGTGTGTGTGTGTGTGTGTGTGTGTGTGTGTGTGTGTGTGTGTGTCAGGTGTGATTCACATGGGGGGATTAGGCACATAAGGGGGGGGGACACATCTACAGTATGTGTGTGTGGATGTTTGTGTGTGTGTGTGTGTGTGTGTGTGTGTGTGTGTGGGTGTTTCTGTGTGTGTTTTATCTGATCCGGATGGTTACTAATTCCTTTTCTTTATGGTGGTCATTTTTGACCGGGAACACCATGGGTGTTACAAAGTTGACTAAATCATCCAAAATTCAATGAAAGTGGTGATCAGCAATTTGATATGTTCAAATGTCTACAGTGAAGGATATCATAAAGCCTTAATGCAATCAAATGTAAAACAAAAAAGTTATGATTGATGAAAGTAGTAAATCGGTCAGATTTGACGCAAAGACACAGGAGGGTTAAGTAAAGGGAAACATTTGAGCTGAAACAAAAACACATTTAGTACACCACTTTCGGTCATTGAAAGAGCACATGCAAACTCTCATCTACAGTATATGAGTAAAAGAGGAGGTTACAGATGGTGGCTGCTACAGTTGTTGTATATATGTTATTTGGAATATTTATAATTCAATCATCAATTTACGCAAAGCAACGTTTTCTTAAAGTGACCATATGTAGTTTGCCACAACTTGTTTTTGCTCTTTTACTGCATTTACTGCATTATTACAAACTAAAGAAGACGCCTTTTCTTAATTCAATACAATCAGAGGTTTTGTTGAAGGTTTTGTTTGAACATTGGCTTAGAATCATTATTATTAGCAAACTTAAGCTAAACATCAGACAGTTTGATGACTATGACTCTGCTATATTTGTGCTACTGTCACACGTTTTTCATTTGATCAATGCTCACTTGCAGCCACATTGATTGTTGTTAATGAAAGTAGATAGTCTCTTTAAAGATTAAACAGTCAGTCATAAAATGGACAATATGGATAGGCTGAATGTTTTTTAAATAACAGATACACAGACTACTCTAATAAATACATTCTTTGTACAATTGTTTGGCCAAGACAGTATTTTGCTGAATTGGATTTTGACCTAAAAAATAAAGCCTTCCAGTTCCTGGGTCAGAGAAACTCCATGTGCCACGTCACGGGGAGTATGTGTATTGGGGAGGAAGGAGCTGCTGACAGAGCAGCTGTTTTCCAAGGAAATGTAGTCATACGTATACATGTCAAATGTTTGGCATCATTACACTTCAATATGCATTCAACACAAACAGCAGTTGCAACCTTGTTGTGCCTTTTTATATTACTATAAGACAAAAGGTTCAATATTTGTCTAATTAAATAATGCAACTGAATTGTTTGTTGAAAAAAGCTAATTCAAAAAGCTGGAATTACAGAAGATCTCAAACCATGTTGGGAAGTACCTAATACATAAGAAACACTCAACTTTTGAGCAAAGATTCATCTCCAAACCTCTCAACTACTACACATATTATGGCAATTTATATAACCTTCATCCTTGCAGATCCAAGTGAAACCTAGTGACCTGAACTTGTTTTTGTTAGCTGCCTTTTACAAGACATTTGAATCTGAATCTCACCTGACAGGGCAGGCTTGGCTCTCGTTAATACACACCCTGCTGGGTGTGTATGTCAGCAGGCCATCTGGTAGAAGGGCAGAGAAGAGGCACATTCACTTGGCTTACAATCAAAACACCTTAAGGTGTTCCAAGCGGAAATAAAGTAGCCTGTGTGTTGTTTGTGAACATGCATGGATCGTGAATCACATGTGTACACTGATGAGATCACCTGACTCAGTCCCACATGACTAGACAGAGATGGAAAAGCTGACAGGACAGCTTTTATTACTTGAACTTCTACAGATTAGCACTAATGTTAAGTCATAATGACCCTATGTGATCTTAATATGGGCAAGAGAGCTGTTTTTCCACAATGGAAACAATGAATGGGCTCATTTAGCAACTTTACAATTACTGTAAGCCTGTGTTGTTATCTGACGTTCTAATAAGGTTTGGTCATATTTACAGTAGTCATTCGTTTTTATAGAAGTGTAAATTGGTAAATATTCTGCTGATTCAATACATTTTGTCCAGCTCATTTGAAGATTCTTTGTGACTGACCATGACGTTTTTTCCCTATTTCTAAATAAAGCGATTTTCAGTTCAGTACGTTGTTAATCCAAACTGTTTGGTGTAGTTCAGCAGAAAGAACTAAGCAAGTTTAACAATATGAATCACTCAGTAAACAACTATTTGTGAAATGAGATGCATAAGCAATGGTAATTGGTTTAATGGAAACCAACTGTATCACTTTGCTCTCAGTCACCAGTGATGGGAACTCGACTTCTAAAAGCTCCTAGTTTGGTCTGGACTATCGTAAATCTTCATAGTTGATTTACTCTGAAGATCCAGTGGTATAGATGAGTTTTTTCCATAAACTGTAGAAAACATGGACATAGTATGGCGTTGTTGTCGATCCGGGTGAAACAGCAGAGCATCAAGCAGCTTGCATCTAAGGTGCCGTTTACACGAGGACAAAACGGCTTGTATCTGCATAGTTTCTCTTGCGTATAGCCCTATTATTTACATGAGGCCGATAGAAACGGACCCCACAAACGATAACGGGTCCCAAGGTGGATAGATTTGCAAACGAAACTCTCTGGGGGGTCAAACGAGTCCGTGTAATCACCTCGATACGAATATTTCCTGAAAAAATAACGATAGCCCCACCTCTCCCCACCTCTGCTGCTCACTGCTGTAGCATGGCCAGTAGCCATCTGTAACGATCAACTATCAAAAATAGCTGTGTTAATTAAACGCACAAGGGGTTCTTGAATGAAATAATATTATAAAAGGCAAACCAGAATTGTTAACGCCCAATATACTCCTTAAACAAAATAAACAGAGTCAGATTTCATGCATTGATCCATTATATTGACAATTTTCCAGCCAAACAACACAAACAAAATTAAACAGTCCGCTCTGCAATACACCAAAATTGTCTTTACTGCCTAATTCAGGCCATTATTGTTCATTGCTCCTGCGCCCGTCGGTGGCAAAAAGAGAAATGTTTGTAGGCCTATTCAGGCTATAATCCACACAAAAAAAAGGAAACAGATGACCGGCGTGTCCCAGAGGAGCGATCTCACCCGGTGTTTGTAGAGAATATCTCTCTTTCTGAGCGCGTCCTCTCCACGGAGACGTGCTTCTTGGTCGGTCGATGCAATATCCACAGATTCGGTTTCTTTCAGTTAACTTCCCCGTTGCATTTATCCATATATTTACATGCTGAGGAAATTACTATATCCCGCTGAATACCAGCAATCGCCACACACTTCCTCCTGTCAGTAGCTACTGCTAGTGCTACTGCTACTGACCATGCTACAGATATTAGTGCAAAATCTACAGCTCCTCTACCACAACCATCAGCAACAAGTGGACATGGAGAATTACATGAACTACATGTTGCTAAATCCACCGCGGGGCATAAACAGAAGGGTAGCCATGGCAACATTGCTGCGGGGCTGCTCCGGAGTCTTCTTCGCTGCTTTTGGTGTATTTTGTGGCTGAAGTTACAGCGCCACTTACAGTCCCGGCATATGTACTACAGCGTGTCCAGCGTTTCCAGCGGTCTCGTTTGAACAGACACGTTAAATGAAACGAATGCATGTGAACGGAAGACTTTTTTGAAAACGTATACTGTGCATAAACGCAAACGTTCCCGTGTGCACAACGCCTCAGGCGTCACCCACCTGTCAGCCAAAGCGGCAACACCCCTAATAATGTTTAACTTTTCCCGTTTGTATAAAGAAAACAGTTCAGTTGTTTCAAAATTCACCATTAATAGAGAAAATATCTCTTTGTTTCAAACGTAAGCAGTTTATGTTAAGCACATGTTTAGTTCAGGTGTGAAGTTAGTAATTATAACATGGGGGTCTATGAAGATTGATTATCTTTTTGAGTCAGCTCTAAGTGACCATTCAATAAACTGCAGTCTTTGTTCCGCATAGGTTTGGTCCACATGTGTACTGAACAAAGACTATCGAAGGCGTGTCAGTGCCCCAAAACCACGTGGGGAGATGGGTCAATAACTGGGTGGGGTTTTGAACCTGTGACCACCTGATCCGAAAACCAACACACTGCACCACACGCCTGTCACCAATCAACAGTCATTATGTTTGTCATTGTTCCTGAACTTTTCACATCATGTTTATTGTTGTCACCATGACAAAGAAGCTCCTCTAACTTTTACTTATTGTTAAGCAGGACTAAGTTGTCATGAGCATCAATATCAATATTTGCAATGTTAAGACACATCAATGAAGGCACAGTGATCAATGTTGTTGTTATGCAATGATGTTGGCTCTGAAACTGTTTTTAGTACTGATGTTTTATTCACAAACCGCTCAGTCATGCCAATGGTATGCTGTTACTCTGCATTTTACAATTCTATTAGATTGTTACATTGAATGTTTATCAAAACAAGGGTGGATAGCCATTAGTATCTGAGAGTAAACCAATAAACAAAACCTGTTGTGTATTCAATTAAATGTCTTTCACTGCTTTAAAAGTTGAGCCACGTGCTCAAGTTATGGGATCAGACTTTGGCCTTTCACATGTGTTCAGTACACAAACCATGTTAATGAAAATGTGTCAAGCTTTAAATGTATTTATTTGTATACATACCGTATCAACCGTCCATCAAAAGCGTGTGTCAGTCTACTGTTTATGCAAAGCAGAGTGCTTTAATCAAATTACAGAACTGTTGTAGTGGAAGCATTTTTAAAGGTTAACTTCCTGTTGGTTATGTTCATTTTTAGCTGCTGGTCTGGGTCATGCGTGTGTGTGTGTGTGTGGGTGGGTTGGAGCGTGTGTGTGTGTGTGGGGGGGGGGGGGTTGTGTGAGTATATGTGTTGTGTAGACGGAAACCGCGAAGAAAGTAATGACAAAGACACAACAGATTGAGCTAAAAGACTATTGCAATGTTCTCTCTGTGTGTGTGTGTGTGTGTGTGTGTGTGTGTGTGTGTGTGTGTGTGTGTGTGTGTGTGTGTGTGTGTGTGTGTGTGTGTGTGTGTGTGTGTGTGTGTGTGTGTGTGTGTGTGTGTGTGTGTGTGTGTGTGTGTTGATCTAACAATGATAAAGCTGAGCACGTGCTTGCTCAGTCACAGTTAAAAACTGATCTTTGAAACAGGATTTGTATCCTGCTCAATAACAACGTGAGTCGCCTTTGATTATGGAAGTAATTAACTGCAGGTGACCCTCGAACATTTTATAGCAATAACAAAGGTTTTCATGTATCAGGTGTGGATTTCCGTGACTTCAATTATGTTAAGGAGCACATGTTATGTTGATTATGGAAAACAAGTTTTCTCAACAGTGATCCATTATAGTGTTTTGCATGTTTATGTTGCATTTGTTTTATGTCTTGAGTGTCAAACGTTCTTCTTGTGAAATTGCATTTATAAGAAGAAAAAGAACTCCACAAGGACAAATAAAGCACTGTCATTCCTGCTAGCACTATGACTCATTGAGGTTAATTATTTGTTTAGAAAAAGAAAATGAGTCAGAAACTGCGGTTGCACTTAATTTAAAGGGATGGTGGTCCATTTAGCACGTAGCACTTTTGGCTACATCCCAATGAGAGGTAAAACAACACTATGAGAGAGAAGCGATGTTAGAAACCATGTTTGAGAAGTGGGACCAGTATGGAAATAATACAACAATGAGTCAACAAAAATGTTAACTCATTACAGATATAATAAGACCCTTTTTTCTTTTGTCAGAGGAAGTGCAGCTTCCAAAAAGGAACTGTATGGGACAAACAGACTCATCTTGTTAAAACAGTATATAAAGGGAACAGTGTGTGTTTTTTATAGTCCACATTGTGCAAAGGTAACAACTACCTCTTTTTATGACGTTTTATTCATCCTAATTTTTCCATCCCCTTTGTGTAAAGGTCAAAAAACTTAAATCAGATGGTTTTTTTAGCATTATTATGATTCAGCAAAAAAGTAGTGGTTAAGGTTAAGGACTTTTAAAACATGTTTCCTCTCCATGACCTTACTGACACAGTCATGCTTTCTTTTTAAGTCTCATGTGGTTATGGCTGTGTGCTTTTTTTATGTCAGCTGATTGACCATATACTGTATGTTTGTTTTGAATTGATTGTGTTTATAAATATAGTTTTTGGTCACTTGACCGTATAATAGTGTACATGTTTTTTTATATGTAAGCTGATAGTGTGAAGGTGTGTGTATCTCTATATTGTTTTATGTGTAAACAGTATAGTCTGTTCTTCTGTTTTATTACACAGGGTGAGTATGTGCTGTAAATTTGAGCTGACATCAGAGTGTCTCCACTGCTCAGTGTGTATGTGTGTGTGAAGGCTCATGAGTGGGTGAAGTTCACAGGTTTATTGTTTTATTCCACCTATTAAGTGCTTTATGGTCCCAAACGTCAGAGAGGTGCACATACAGTGTCTGAATCACCTGAAATCATGACAATGAATCTGAAGAGTGTACGAAGATGGTGTTCAAAGTGTTTTAACCGACATGTAATATTATAGGATATTGGGTCAACAAAAATCTAACAAAATCAAAACTCAAAACTTAGTTTATAACATTGGGTTTGAATAATCTACTATATTTAGCAGCAAGTCAAATCATTAGAATTACTGTAAAAGGAATATGCAATTTTTCTTACACCATGAGAAAGTGTTTTTGTATTGATGATAACTGCAATTTAATTATATCCCTTAAGCAGTGATGGCTTTTGATTATTTACAAGGATGGGGCAACAATTATACCATATTTTAAAACCCACAATATAATATATATGAAGCACTCTAAGGCCTGTGATGCTGTTAAATTCCATCGTAACAAGGCACAGGCAGCCCCCTGGACAGCCATTTCATAATAACCATTAGACAGAGTGACTGAAAGACTCATATTTAAAATAATCAAGTGAAAAGTTCGAATGCTGTCAATACTTTGTAGATGTCTCTTTAGCTCTTCCTATGTGGTTTAGGACGTCAAACTGAAAGCATACAGTCATATTTGTAGTAAGACTTCGAACAGTACAGACACAGTGGGACTTGATTGTTTCACTCTGAATAATCTGTCTCATATTCACAGCCATCTGTTTGCTGCACATGTTTCATTACACGTGTAATGACTGACTCAACTCAGTGCCTGTACAGGAAATCATAGTTTGAATTACAGCACGTGTTACGTATTCTGTCCTTAACTCTATTTGTTGCCTTGTTTTAGCTGTCAAATGTATGTTTTTCTACCTGCAGCAAAACAAAAAAAACATCTGTTTTTCATTTGTTAAGGGGAGATTCTTCATTGTTCTGTAGCGCCACAAATCTCCTGCCGATTAAAGAGGAATGTAATATTGAGAAAGCTTGGAGAATTGAGGTTTTTGTGGGTAATCAATAACCTGTGTCTTATTTCTACCAAATGTTATTTTCACCATGGCAGTAAAGTGGATTATACATTACATATTTGCAATAAACTGTTGTCCAGAGAGAACACATTAGATGAAGTCCTGTTCTCAATCTGCTCAGTTAAACAACAGCAAACACTTGGTTGGTGATGAAAGATGACTATTTATATTACGTGGAAAACAAGAAAGAAAACTCAATCGCCCACAAACACCAGCACACAGTGTTGTGATTTAAGGCAGCTGCAAAGTGGAGCATACATGTACTGCTTTTACCGACTGCATAGGGTTTCACATAGAGAATATATCCACTCACATACAGAATACAGCAAAGAGTGCTTTTCAGTTATAAATAAAGGAGTAATACTGTCATTGTTTTCTTTTTTAAATGCTATTTTAATCGAGGTAAAACCCCAAACAACCCTCAGTTAGACGTTTTATCACCCACACTGAAAAAGCCTGTGGTTTGACAGGAGCAGCCACGTGTGACTCTACAGTTGTGTGAGGGAGTTGTAGGTGGTTTTCCATGGAAAGAAAATAAAGACCCTAACCCCGAGGAAGACGTGAGCCCTTCCTTTCCATTAACCCTTTCCACTCTAACTCTTCATGTCAACTGTATACCAAGAACAATCATAAAGCGTGACCTGACAGACAGGAAAATGTGTGATGTAGCAGTTGTCGTGGGAGGCTTCTTAGGTGTTTCTAAAAGTGAAGAGCTGTTTGACCGCAGGACACGGCATCAAAACACATATCACGCCATAGCACACAAACACATCACAGTATTCTCCTCTCCTATAAAACAAATGTTAAACAAATGTTAAACAAATGAGGGTGATTGTAGTGAGAAATAGACTGTTGATTAATGGAAAAATATTTGTCTCGTCTGAATCCTGGTTGCATCACTACGACAGACTTATGCTATGATGTTAACAACATGAGGTGTGGGACCCCTCAGGCATGGTTACAGCTGCAATGGCCCGTAGTGGAGGAATAATAGACTAGGGGCCCCTGGCTGCTAGACTTTGCCTTATTGCCAGAGCAAACTCTAAAGAAAAGGTTCATCATGTTGTGAATGATGCTTGTTTGCTTTTTTGTCCAGAGTTAGATTAGACAATCAATACCAGCTCATGTGTGTAACTAAGGTAGCGATAGTACAAGAGGGGACACATCAAACAAACTACAGTTGTCATGTCCTTATTTCTTAGTTGAAGTCCTTTCCCTTTTCACACAGATGGTACAACACCAGGAATTTAATTATCACAACCACATAGTGCTTATTTGTCATGTTCACACTTCTGTTTTTATATGGATTCATAATCTTTGTCTCAAGTATTTGTGCTAGCTGATTTAGCCAGAGCTGGCTTTAGCTTCATATTTAGCTCATGGGTTTAGCATAAAGCTTGCAAGTCGTGTCAGTCTTCTTATCTAAGAAAATAAGCAAATGTTCTTTAATGTTGACCTTGTCCTTAAATATGTCGGCTGGCAGACTGTCCATCACCAATAGTACCGCTAGGGCAAAGACCTGTCCTTTAATAGTCTAAATGTTATCCAGGAAAGGTTCAAGGGAGGTAAAATAGAGTCAATGACCTGCCACCACAATCCTCTGATATCTGTCTATGAACCGCCCTTGAAAAAAGGGTCCACCTATCAACTGCAAACATGTCTGCATGGTCAGCTTTAACACCTGGATGTTAGCGAGCCCTTGTGGAGTCGCTGCAACAACATGCAGCCGTTGCTATCAGGGCTGAAGGTGAAGCAATAAGGTGCTAAACAGGAGTGACTATTTCTTTGCTTGTTGGTACAGAGAGACTGTGAGAAAAGGGCGTAGGAGCCGACGTGTGATTATGTATAGTACATAATGTACCAAGCAGGCTTTTGATTTGATTTGAATAGCATTCTTTCCCCCCACTGGAACCTTCCTCTCCTACGTACCAAGGGGCCTCACTTCCTCTTCTGTAAGCCTTTCCATTTCCTCTCTGTCTGAGGCGCAGCTCTACTTTAAAAGCAAAACAAGAGACTCGGCTCTACCCAGAAAATGTTTCAGGCAGTGGTTATATACACTATATTGTATAACAGTATTCAGAGGAATTGTGTTAGCCTTTGAGTAGTAAAAATGGCCACACTTCATCTAAGTGCTACAGCATTGTAAACTCAATATTTAAAAAAAAATGTCAGTATGGCTATAAGCTGCCAAAATAAGGTGCTATTGACCTTTTTGTGGCAGGCACACATGGTTGTTAAAAGACTGAAATGTCACTGGGACTCTCAAGAAGGCCAAAATACATAATACGATGTCAGGCTTCACGCAAACTGAATCAATCAGAACAAAGAGATGAGGATTGCATTTTTATTTAGGGAATATTTGTTTTAATTGGTGTACAGGGAGGGAAGTTTACTCCCTGACCCATATCCCCATTTGAACTATGATAATCTCTCACAACAGACTTGACTGTGCAGCCTTGGCATTTTGGGACAAAACATGAATAAGATGAGGCCCTTGTCATAGCAGATACAGAACAAAAACAACAGCATTAAGTGTGGTAAAACATGACATGGAAACATAATACATAACTTGAGGAGCAGATTTCTAAAGCAGAAGTACAGAAACCTCTGTTTTTTACCATACAAGAACATTTTCCTATATGTCTGCTACTTCTCTCTCTGTCTGCCTTCCAACTGGCTGTATGTATGTCTTCTCCAAGAACAAAGGCTGCTCACTTCTATCACAATTACTGATATTGCGGCTTTATACAATATGACAAAAAAACAAAGAACATTAAAAGCTATATTAAACAATGCACATGAATCAAAAGCCACAGATTTCTTCTAGATGGTTTAAACACTGTTTGTTTTCCAGTAATGTGGGTCATTATGAGCTTCCCCACCAAACCACATGCATAGCTTTCATGTTGTGGAAAGGCATGTACTTACTTTGCATTTTGAAGCAGTCATCTTTTCTGTTAAAGTCTGTTCACTAATGAGGTGCTGCCACCTGCTGCTTAAAGTCAGTAGAACAGACTCAGAGTCAGTTTCAGATATACTGGCTTCACATTTATCAGATAAATCCTGTAGGTCCTTGTATTCAGAAATAAACAAGTCGACATTTCATTAATAATGTTTCATTTCTAAATAATTAGGTTTTTCTCTGTTATTAGCCCAACTTGATAACTTGAAAGAAGACTAAGAGTCCCAATGTTATACGAACCACAAGACAGCAAGAAGCTAGACAGTTGATGGTAATGAATTCAGTTAAAGTTGTACTGTAAACTAGTGGGAGGAAACACATTTTCCTGTGCTGCACTTTGGTTTGTAGTATGTTGCGTTAAAGCTGAAGGTCAGTCTGTCTGATCCTGTGTTTGTTTAGGCTCTGTTTTCTAGAACTGTCAAGAAAAACATGTACAGCCTGTGAACTGCATGATCCCTGCTGGTGGATGTCATTGTGTCCCATAAGATTTTGGTAGTTGGACTTCTGAGCTTCGAGGGTTGATAATATTTGCTCAACTGACAATTTAATTTTAAACTAAATATAATCGTGTTATGGGCGTGTATCCCACTGGCTTTCAGCATGTTGCTAAAACTAATTTAAGTGTAGATGAAACAGATCCCCCCAAATTAGCCAATCATTTCTAAATATTTCGCAGCTCAGTCACAAATGCTGTCAGTAAATGACTAACAACATATTGAGGCCATCTGGGCCTATCACATGACAAAATACTGGATTGATTAATTACACACAGCATATATCACAGTCTTCAGTAGGTACAAAGTTACATTTACCAGTTATTTAAGATATGAAATACATATTCATGAGCTTCAGTTATTCAGTTCTTCTTTTCTTCCGGCTTTGAGCAGGGAACCAAACTGTGTCCTCATTACACAACTCATCATTATGCCCCTGCTCTATTCTCTTCTTAAGTCGGTAAGTCAGCGGACAAAGGTATCATTATTACTCAGGGCCATTTTGGGAAATCAAGCCCTGTTATTTCCTCTGTGACAGAGCCATGTTCAGCGGCAGGGTATATGTTTACACACACGCACGCACTCACGCACGCACACACACACACACACACACATGATCAAAGACTTTTAAAAGACGTGTTATACATCATGCTGACACCCTCTGATATCCAGGAATACCCACATTGTGAAACCACAACAGTTACTGTAAACTGATTGTAGTGTGCGGGGCAGAGGAACCAAAACAAAAAAAAACACACACACAGGATAATGGTGTATGAAAAAAAGTCAGTCAGCAGCCAGGTAATAACCACTGGGACAAATGTGGTTGCAGGTCCACAACAACACAATAATAACACAAGTTCAAATACACAGTTTACAGTAAGGCATTTTCTAATCACTTTTACTGTACTGTATTCTCACATGCTCACAGCCCACTATTTATTCAGTTGGAAAATGTAATCCATCATTGTAAACGAACAGCTGCCTTTAGTAATTTAAAAAGGTTGAATTCTGACACAATACTGAAACAAACAACAAACAGTCTTTTAACTTCTTCATCTCTTCTCTCCGCTTTATTTCTTTCTTGTGTGAAAAATAAAAGCATCAGCTTACAACAAACACTCTTTGTTGTTATGTAAATATGTGTTTGTGCCAACAAGTACAAAACAAAATAAGTAATATTCAAGTTGCACACAAAGAAAACATGTTGGGACTTTTCTGTGCATTATGAAAACAAGACGTATGTAGACGAAGTATGGAATATAGTATACAGCCATGCTAGCAACTCTGTGAAGCTCAGTTATAGTGGTGCCTCAGGTTAAATGGGAATGTTAATCAACAACAAATTACATGATGTTGTTGAACAAGTGTCATGTTGATATTTTGTACTATCTTGGTTTAGTGTAACAATGCTTACAATAGCTAATCATCACTAACACCAGTAGGCAATTGTAGAGGGGGTGCCACCCCCCCTTGTTAGTGCAATGACCAAATTGCATCTCCCTTGTTAACCTGCCATATCTGCCAGACCCATAATACATTTTTTTGGGGAAAAATACCCATTATCAAACCATCATTTTCCTGACGACCTGCAGTAACTCTCCTCATGGAGCTCCTATTGAAGACACGTGTCCTACAATAAAGTCAAATGATCATCAAAGTTTTGACAAATCATCCTGAGGGGCTATAAAGGTCAAACTCTGTACCAAATATAATGGCAATCCATCTCATACCTATATTTCAGTTTGGCAAATCAACAGACCCACTGACAGACTGACATTTCCATCCCTTGGGCCATGTCGCTGGTGTAACTACACCTATTCTTCACAATACATTGTCACCGAGACCTTTTATTATTATTTACTAAGTTTACACACACACGCACACGCACACGCACACACACACACACACAAACATTCGACTACTCTTCTACTCTGGGGAAATGGGTTTCCATAAGATAAGGGAATCTTCCTTTGAAAAAAAAATACATTGGGCACATTTATAAATCCCCATAATATTGTCACAACTTAATACAATTATCACATATTGAGCACTCAGTAGTGATATCCAGCGTCAAATACAGAATCCCAGTGTTTGGAGAGAACACAATAACTCTGTATCATTTATTTTACCTTCAATGTAATGCTCAATTTTGTAATTATATTCTCATAAAGATAAGTAAGGATTTAGATGTTTTTTTGTTATTAGTTATTTATGTATGTCATTTAAAAGTGGGGACATAGAGGAAAGCAAATGACTGCCTGAACAAACACGACTGGGCATAAGGGGAGCCTGAGAGTTCATGTTTGTATTTGCAATTAGCTCCCCCACATCAAGGTTTGCAAAGGCAAATGTGTTTCCCTCCATCGGGGAACTGAATCATTGCCACAACAAGCACGTCTATGTTTTGACCTTCTTAGTAAAACTGAAATTCTTCAGGCGGTTCTGCAGGTGTTTATGTGCATGTGGGCGTTCACTTTTCAATCTTATATTCTGCCCACTCGCTTGGCCTCGCTATAGTGCATCTCCAAGACTTTGAATGTAAGTGATGTGTGTTTATACGCTGAGGGGAAGAGAAAGGTGTCTCAACTCCACCATTTTCAGAGTACCACCGTTTCCTGAACAAATACACAAACACACTCATGCAGATCTGAGAACGCATGAATCAGACCTGAGAGATGCTCTTGCATAACCTCCTCACCACACGTTCACAGTTGAACCATTACACAATTTCACAAGTGTCCTCTGTAAACATCCAGGAGCCTACTGGAAAATTCCCCACAGATGATGTTATCTGACAGCCAGGCAGCACAGGGCAAGAATGTATACATGTAGGTGGGAAAAGCGAAAAGGAACGACCGATATCAAAGGTTGTGAACTTTTTGGACCAAACATACATATAGCATAGGTGTCGACCTGATACATGAACGAGGCACTTCATAAAGTCTCATGGGACTCAGTGGTGGGTGGATTCCTAAATTTGCATTTACTGTAGTGACTTTCCAAACAGTAAAATATGTACCAAACAAAAAAAGGGCAGTTAAATGTATAAAACATGAACAGTATTGATCTTTTACAGATTTTGAAGGCTATACCAGTAGCCTGAGGCCCATGATGTATTATTTAAAATAAGCTTTGGCAGCTTAAAACATCCCAGAGCTTTGGATTTTATATTATGAAGTGTATAATTTGATGATTTTTAACTGACTGATTATGGTTCTATTGAGATCTGTCTGTGCTCGGAAAGTCCCGACACAGACTTTGATGTTCCACAAACAACAATCCTCAACAAGTTCCACTTCACTGCAACCCAAATGAAATACTTGTTATATATCTGGAAAATAATCACAACACTCATCCATGTGATGGGATCAAAGCGGGATCATGCTCAAAGTATCTCAGCTCTCTTATCTGAACCTCTTAACATATTTTTGACAATAAATGAAAACATTTGCTCTGCCAGCGAACACTTTGTTCGTTGAGGCAAATGTATTGTATTGTCTAGCAGACTCTTTGTTCCAGACGCATCCTCGCCTAAATGGTTGACTTCACATAACAGAATAATTCTCGGGAGAATTTGGACTTATGTGGCAGCACACCCTATCATACATAATTAAATTCATCAGGAGAAGCCAGATGCTTTACTGGTTTGTCTGCACAGCAGGAACCTGTGGAAAAGGGTCAGGGATTGAGTGTCTGGAGTTTAGAGTAGTCAGCCGATCAACAAGACAAACGTATACCCAATTAGCCTCCGCCTCGACATCTGTATGGTAGAATACTGACAAAAGAGGAAGTCTACCGTACAACAATAGAATATTTGCTCTGACAAAGAAGGGAGAACATGCTTTTATTTCATACTGAAAAGGAGTAATTGCTTTTTGAGTATAAGCTTGCATCTTATTAAGAGATTGCTGAAATGTTCTCTCTCTTTATCTTCCTCTCACCACATCCCTTACAGTATCTTCATTTTCATGCAACATGGCGCCAAAATCATGTATTTTATTATAAAATATAATACTTCAGGGTTGAACTCATATTTCAAGGTTGTTCTGGTGTATTCCTCTTCGGCATGTGTGGAGGTAGATCTTACTGTAATGAGCAGGAGAGTGGGCAGATTGAGGTAGTACAACCAATTAGACAAAACACATATTTTCTTTTCATTATCACTACTGCACTGCACAAAAGAATAACTAAGAATAGATATTTTGAGACAGTTACCCATTAAGCTCTGTTGCTTTTCTATTTTCAGAGGAAAGTATGATTTCCCTAGTTTAATACCCTTATAGTACAGTAAAGGTCAGGTCTAGCCAGTACAGAAATAGCTATTTATGGCACCTTGAAACTAATAATCTCAACACAGATACAGACATATGCATGTTTTTTTTTGTGAGGGCAAGTCCTTACAAATCACTTTCAGTGTCTGTGCAGCAGCAATCCCAACTGATGCTTCAGGAAACTGTCTAGGGCTTTGTTTACCACTATCCTCCCTCACCCTCAACATGTTGAGTCAGTAACAGCTTTACATCTCCATCCTTTCTCCCTAGTGAAATGATGCCGGCGTCCACCCTTGAAATCATCCCTGCAGGGTCTTTACTGTTCCATGCTGGGCTCGGGGAGGCCCAAGGGAGAAAGGGCCATAAATGTACTTCCCTTGCTCATTTGGAAAGTGTAACTGGTTGCTCACGGCATCTGCTCAAATCATCACATAATATCTGTTCTTTAAAGCTAAATGGAAACTTGAAATTGTGAATCTGTAACTGGATAAGTGGACGTTCACTCCTATATGTCACTTTGCATTCATTTTTGTATGTTTATTTTCTCCCTCAAACACTTGATTCTGCGTAGCGGCTTGCTGTTTGCCTTTGTAGATTGGGAAAGTTTCCAGAAATGGCAAACTGATCCCTCTTGGCGTCACCTTTTGATGTGTAAAATCCATCTATGTTTGCTTTCAATCTGAACCGCTTAGCACACATTACCTGGAATCGTTTCATGACCATTCCCCCAGGGCTTACACTGCTTGATCTGTGTGGTAAAATAGCTGTGGGATTTATACATACACGAAGTACTAGTATTGACCTCCCCCTCATCTTTTGAAACATTTGAACATTAAGTAGACATTTGGCTTTGGCATCAATTTACCATAATGAGGCAAAATCAAAAAAGGCAGCTATAGAATTACACCAGTTCAACAGCAGTGTTTCTTATGTTTTATCCTAGGGTGAACATTGCAGCATTCATTTTAATGAACCGAAAGTTGGAAAGTGCTTTGGTTTTGAAATGGCGCATATAAAGCTGTAGCTGCAACTATAAAGCGCTGAGACAGACTTCTCGGACAAATGGGCACGTTGAATGTGGCTTCATTAAGATGTTTAAATGATCCATAGTGTGAATAAAAATGCTTTTTTGTTTCTCACCAGATATAAATAAGTTCCATTTGTGGCAGCTCCTAGGCAACAGCAGTAGGCTTGGAGCACAGCTCAAAGGGATGCCACTAAGATGGAAATATAAAATGCAGAACATGCTGGTGTAGTTGTCAGTGGAGTGGCTCGACAGCAGCGAGTAAAGCAGCTCAACACAATGTTTTAGTGAAGATCACCCGAAGCCTCTGCCCCACATGTCGTTATCCACTCTTCTTACTTTGTGTCTCTGCATGTCTAGGGAGTAGGTCAATTTCCCCACGTTATCTTCAACTTTATCAAGCCAGAATCTCAATGTATGTGTATGTCATCAAAGCTTAGAGCATTGTTTTTGTGTTGTGTATAAATCTGCTCCCACGTGTGAGTAAATCCGACTGCACACACTTGATCTTTATGTGTGCACAAATGTGTGTGGGTAGGTGTCCACTCACGTCTAAAGAGGACTGAGTTTGAAGTTTGTTTAGGTCTGTGTGTTTTTGCGAGCATCCTCATGTTGGTGACGGTGCATGTGTGGGCTAATGTGTCCATGGTTGTATCTCCACGGAGAGCAGGGTATCTCTATTTCAGGTTCTCACGTTGACAAAACAGTAGGCTGCTGAAACACTGTGCTCCCTTCAGCTTGGGTATGTCCGTGCATGGTTGCGGATGTCTGTGGGCGTGAAGGATTGTGTGCGTTTTAGAGGAGAGACGGTGATAAAGATTGTGTGTGTGCTCTGAACTTATATGAACTAAGCCTAAAGGGAAATACAAGCTCTAACAGGGCAAATAGCATTGAATTCAATTGAATAATAATGGATAATAGATCAACTATTATATCGTAATGCAGAGAAATTAAAAGTGTTATAGTGTTGAGAAAAGCACACTGGTGTAGAATGGCTCACTCGTTCTATCAATCTGCCGAACAATCTACAGACAAGAAGGCAATCTTTGCTCTGGATTGTCCCAGCGGCGCACCTCATATCTCAACCGTGAGATCGAGATTTGTATTATTGCAGGACTTTGGTGATATGAGGAAGGAATCTCAGAGGCTTGTGAACTCGGTGTTGGTGCTTGGTTGTGTGGTATAAAACAGTACCTTTAATCCATAAACTACTCATTTAACAAACGTGAAGTGCAATACAATATTAAAGAATAAATCATGTTTTCCTTTTTGTCCGCATCTCAAAACAATGAATTGACCCCGCAAACAAGCACTGCCTGTGCAGCGAAAGCCTGATATAGCATATTGCTTTGTGCCTTATTGCTGTTCTGTTGTTGTTCAAAAACGCTTGAAACACATTAGTGAGCCTCAGAGCACTGGCTGATTTTTCCCTTTATTACTTTACAATAAAGATTGGACACTGCTCATTTTGAGTCATCCCATGTACACCATCCTGCTTCTGTAAATACTCACCAGAGCAGTGAATCTGCAGCTGAAACTAGTCCCAAACACATGCATTATTTACTCATGTCTGAGTTAGATTTGCTAGCAATGATAGTGTCCAGCTGTTAAAAACAAATTACTCTTTGGTAAGATGAAAGTGTCTATCCATGACATACATTTAAAATGAAATACATACATACAGATGGGTTCGGGCCAGATTGCCACAGGGAAGTGGGTTAGTATTGAGAATTGGTTGGAGATTGGTTTTGGTCTTTTTAAGTAATCAAGGTTCAAGGTTCAAGGGATTTCTTCCTGAGCCGCTGGGAGTAAAGGTCCTCCATGGATGGCAGCTCCGTCCTGGTGATGTGCTGTGCAGTTTTCACCACCCTCTGTAAAGCCTTACGATTGAGGTCGGTGCAGCTGCCGTACCAGGCAGTAATTACAAGTAATTTGGTAGCACTAACCAATAAACTGCCAGCCTTCTTTAAACAGCTAATATGTGTAATACTTAATGCAAGGTGTAGGATGGCTCTATTCAGCTTTTACACCTTTAAGAGTTTCCGCACAACCATTAATCTGTATGCCCATCAGTCTGCACAAACCGACAAGGCATCACTCTCTGAAATGTCTTGCTCCCTCCAACCTTACACCGGAGGTAAGCATTATGTCCTCTGAATACTTGAAGTTTTCTTCCTTTTATGCATGATGATAACCAGTTAAAATAATACTATCTCTCCTAAAATTATTCAGCCCTTTGGTTAATTCAATGTTGTAAAAATTACAATTATAGAGCCAACAGTTCTTCTCCCTCTGGTACAATGCAGCAACTGCAACGTTCAATTATATGCTAATGAAAAAAGGTCAATTTAACAGCTGAGCTAGCGCACTTGATAGTGAAGCACTGAATAGACTGAATTAACTAATCATTTACTACTGTGTTGGAACAAAACGTGGCAGTGGTTATCCACCATGAATGATTGTACAGTTAAAACAGCAATCTTTCAGCCAAAAAAGACACACAGTTGTTGCAAATAACATTTAACTATAAACCTATAAAGAACCTGTGCAGTACTGTGGTTATTCTTTCATCAGTTTGTTATAAGGAGTTTTGAGAATGTGGAAATCAGATTTGTTGTTGGTATGCCTTTGTATTCTGCTTTAAGTCATAACTTGGCAGATCACAGCTGTCTCTGTCCCCGAAGCCTCATTTTATGTCGATGTCGAGGTTTTTCTTCTCCTCACTTAGAACTGAATGGACAGAATGTAGAAGATGTATTATAACGATTATGGATCAAACCATGTTTCTGCTTTGACTGCCTGGAATTTTAGTGTCATTCATAAAAGTTGTGCTATTATATCTACCACCTGATCCTGCAGGTTTACGCTCTACATCATCTATCAAACCAAATGAATCCACTGCAAGCACTCCGCAGGGCTCCAAGCCTCGGTATCCCTACTTCAATTTCCTTGTAGACGGCCCATGAAGCACTTTCTTCAGGACCCACAACTCATCCCAAACACTGCAGCCTATCTTGTCTTGAAACTCCTCGAATTCCTTCATGTTAGCTCTGCCCCACACTCCCTCCTCCAGCTCCCTGCGGCTGCTCATACGTCTTTCAAATCCCAGTTGGCACTCATGGCTGTGTGAAGGGATCCGCAGCTCTGTACCTCTGGGCAACTGTTAGACACACAAGTCCGTGCTCTGTATTCTGTCACGATTGGCTGCCTGGCTCCAATTTCGCTGCACCAGGCTGGTCACCGCCACACCCGAAACCCAAATCCTGTGGTATAATAATGGTCCTGCTCGAGTCAGATTAACCGAGTCACTCCACATATTCTGTCATCCTCCACTGAATTTGCACTCCACTGATTTCTCAAGCAAAAAGTCCTTCTATTTCATTAACTATATTCCTTTTCCTAATGCTAACCTCAGTCCTGTTCCAGATTTCTCTTTAATCACAGGTGTTACACCCTTGAAACTGAAACTCTTTTTTGTAAATGTAGTCATCCAAGTCCTTCCAGATAAATCCTTGGCTGCTTTAGAAAGTTATTGAATTGAAACTTCAGGTGATGCGTGCAATAATCGCTCGCATAAATGAATAGTTCACCCAACAAATGTAGCATTAACCTTCAAGTACCTGACAGTCAGACATCTGGGCCTGCTGTTCACACGATGAGATCTTCCTTATAACTCATAGAAAGCTGTTTCAGCAGACTGTTGCTAGGGCAGCCCGTGGAGTAGGCATATAGAGACATGTATTTGTATTCATTAAAAATTATAACTGTAATGACTGCCATCTGTGTTGTTAGGACTATCAAGGCACTTACATGTAACAATAACCTGTTTACAATAAGAGATGGCAATCAAATTACTTAGCATTGAAGAAATAGTCATTACACAGGAAATATTGGTGAGTATTTTTTCCAGAGTAATTACTATTTTGCTCTGAAATAGTGATATTTAATCATTTTGGAGTGTATTTATTACTCATAGCTTCTAGAGTGCGATCAAAAATGCAGAGTCAATTCTATTGGAGTTAAACCATGACCATGCTGTAACGGAGGTGATCTCTGGGGCCATTGATCTCGGTCTCCGTTACGGATTATATAGCTTCATTATTGGCGAAGTATATTCATTTATTCCATGCTAAAACATTGCACAGGAAGCATGTGATTATATGTAATGTATGCATATATTAGTCACGATCTGTCTATGTTTTAGTTTGTCTGTCTGTTTCCTGTTTTAGTTTGAAAAGTGTTCCCCCTCCCGTCTTGTCTGTTGCTGGTGATTGCGTTCACCTGGTGCCCTGTGTTTCTCCTCCCTCCTCACCTGTGTCTTGTTGGTTTGATTAGTCCTGTGTGTATTTAGGTTCTGTTTTCCTGTTAGTGTGTGTGTGTGAGATCCTTGGTGCTGGTGACTGTGTTCACGTGAGACAGTCATATTGAGGCTGTGTATCATGTACCACAAAGAGGAATCAATGCCCACACCGGGTTGTATTTGAACTCTCTGCCTCTGCCTCCTTGCTTGGTCGGGCCACTCAATGGTCAGCTTCACACACGCCCACTCATGTTCCTTAAGCACATTGGTTTATTGACCTTTTTATTGTAAAGATCATTATGGTTCATTTATTCTATTCTGAGTAAAATTACCTTCTATTGGGAGTAAAATTACCTTCTATTATGAGTAAAATGGCAGTAGAGTTGTTTTTAATATACACTACATAGAGTAAATAACCATTAAGCAGAGTCAAATCTAAGCACATAATAGAGTAAAATGAACTCTAAAAATAGAACTCTGAACAAAGAGTACATTTTACTCTATATAGGTTGGGACCAAATGTAATATTTTTAGAGTAACATTTTATTCAATTTGAGTCAATTTTACTCAGAGAAATTTACTGTGTAGGCATGTCTGTATAATTTAACAAAACTATGCAATCCAAACAGATACAAACACAGCCTACGAGGAACAGTTTCTAAAATGCTGTAACCTTTCACCCAGATCTTACTGCCCATGTTGTTTCTACAAGTTTTCTCCCTGTCAGTTAAATATTGCAAAACATTTTCAGGATCTTGTGCAATGCCCTTCATTTAAAACAGAGGTGGTGTGTCATAAAATGTACAGTTTCTTCCAGTATGAATTGGCCAGCACTCAATGTACACCTACATTTCTTATCATCGTCATCATGAGATGCCCCAGGCAGAGTACATACTAGAATGAGTGTGAGCTGCTGCTGGAGAATGCATCACGCCCTTTTTGACATTACAGATGCAAAACAAACAAACAAGTGTGAACTGATTTGTAACAGTTGAATTGTACAATCCTGAATGTATGCTTGGATTAAATCCAGGCATACAATAGTAGTTTACATATGCCTATAAACTGATGTCTGTTGCTGTTTTTGACTAAAAGATTAACTTTTCATAGTCTGGGCTAGGTTGTTACTGCTAGTAGCAGAGCCAAGATATGTCATTGAAAATGTGGTGTGAGGTAATACACTTTAGGAAAATAACAATCACACACAAATACCTCTAAAATGTAATTTTACAGTTTCCATTACTTTTTTTTATAAAGTGCTGAATATGTCTGTATTATCTGTCAGGGTGTTTTCGTGTGATTTCTGCCCCGGAGCTCAAACCTCACTTCCTCAGTTTGTTAATGTGAAACCTGTCTGCATGATAGAGCCCCTTATCTATGAGCAAATAATAAAACGAACAAATTCATGTGCATCTACTGGGTGTTTACTGTTTGCTATCAATAGCTTTTTTATAGGACATATGTCAACACAGTCCAGTTGCAACATGGTAGACAAAATGATGTTATACTGCATCATTCCTTTTTTCCTAAAATTGATCCTGGAATTGAATCAGTTTTTTATCTGTAGTCATTATTTTACTATTCATATATATATATTATTTTATAGCGAACAGCCATGGCATAGTTGGTTGTTTGTGATCTACAAAGGGAGGATAAAGGAATGGTAATTTTAGACATGTACAGTCTAAAATAAATGGCTGAAAACGTAGAAGTACAATTAAGTTGCAATATGTAATAAAATGTGAGATTTGTCAATATGATAACTTTTTGTGCATAATTTGATATTTAGTGTTACTGTAAGGTAAAGCGTGGCTAGTGCTTGATGGGAGTCTTTGATGCTTCATAATCCTTTTTTTAATAACTAGAGCAATACCTGCCTATTATGGGGGTCAGTTGGTGTTTGCGTAACTAAATAAGTCATTAAGGTTTTTGGACACGCCCTGCAGATTGTTAATTATTTTCTGTGCAGTGATTTAACTTTGTGCAAGACTTTAAACACTGGAGCAAACAAAGAAAACACTCCTTTTAATGTGGAAGTGAATGAATGTTTGTTGTTGATGTTGAATTGGTTTTTATAACTACAGGAACAGAACAGCTGTGGTTCATTTTCTAAACACTAGATGACAGTAATACATTTCAGAGAATTAAAAAAAGGAAGTGAAAGGCAGCCAGCAGAAAAGTAGGGACGGAGGTGGTAGATATGTGGGAGGAAAGAAGGGGAGAAAGGGGGTGAGGCAGAAGGATAAGTTACACAGGGGGACAAAAGACGGATGGGAGGGAGAGGACTGAGAAGGAGCGGGAGAAACTGAAAATAAAAGGGGCCATAAAAGAGATGGATACAAAAACAAGTTTAATAGATGGGGAAGTGTGTTAAAAGCAAAGAAATGGAACAAGTAAAAAGTGCGTCAGAGATGGAAAAAGGAGTGGGTGGGAGACGACTATCTGCGTGGGATGTAAGAGAAAGAGGATGAAGAATTTGAGCGGGGGGAAATTGAGTAGACAAGGAGAAAGATTGGGAGAAAAATGGATGTCGACAGAGACAAGAGGAAATCTAGATTGCGAGGGCAGAGATGGAAGAGATCTCAGATACGCTAATATTTTAAGTCAGATTCTGGGTGTCCTGCTGTCATCAAAGAAACAATTTAACTTCAATTCTCCACTGTCTGTTTTATCTTATCTCCTGCTCACTGTCCCTTCCTGCCCATCTCTCTGCCACTCCCACTCTGGTCCTATCTCCATTTTCTGTCCCCATCTGCCATCCCCTCCCCACAATAAGGTTTTTTAGGAATCCTTATCATACTAAAAAGTTGCCCATAAATCTAAGTGACATTTACAGAGTTAAGAATGATAAAACAAGTAAAAGTCTTTATAGCCGGTTGTAAAGTACAAAGCATCCGCAAAGACATCTGCAGCCTTTGATGCCACACTGTAACACCAGAGCTCTGAAGTGGCAGCAACTGGAGCGGACACTTGGGCACTTTGTCAATCCTTTAACACAGAATGACATGTGATGCAGCGCCAGGGGGTGTGTCCAGTCGCAGATGGTTGAGCCTTGATGCAATAAAACTGGACAACGCCTGGAAGATGTGCAGGATGCAATGACATGAATCAAATTTGTATTGTTTGAGGGTCTACTTGCAATATGCTCTCTGTTCCACTTTATTAAGGGGAATGAAGCAGCAAAACACATCTGACAAACAATTAGTGTCCCTTCTGCTTATCAGATTTCAATAGAGGCAGATACAGTATCTCTATATGCATTATATGGGTACAGTAGATATGCCTTTTTCGCTGTGTTTTAGTTGAGATTAAGTCAGGTCTGTCTGTGCAATATGAAGCAGGCTAAGTGTAGGAAATTAACACAGGGAAAAAGCCAGCTCTGTCCTAAATGTATACAAATCCATCTTGCTCCTTAAGCTGAGAAGTGTACTTTTTGTTTAATTCCTTCAAAAAGCGAAGTCCATAAATGTCTATTTGTCCCTTTAACTTCCTGGTGAGTCCTGTTATCACCATGTGGTTCAAAAATAATGGACAAGCCATAGTGAACAGTAACTTCTCCACAGCAAATAAATAGTCCAGCACGTGACTCCTTCGAAACACCAGATTTATATCATTTAGACAAAGCCTGGCTGTTTCCCATGCATGTTTCCACTTTTCCTGCTTAGCTAAACTGAGCTTAAGTGATGAATATGACAGCTTTATTGTTCTTGTTTTCTAACTTCCTTCAAGAAATGAAAGGCTCATTCCAAGATGTTATAGTTATACTTAAAACAAATCTTTCTCATTATCATCTTTTGGCTACGTACCTCCTTTGGACACTTCACATCCCTTAGGAACGTTTGACACTTGTTTTTTTCCTTTTTTCCCCTTGCATTACTTAATTCAAATTGTGTTTTACATGCCCTTAAAATATCCTGTGCACATAAACACTCTTTCAATCCCAAAATGCCATAAGCCAGTCTTATTTTGGCATCCTTTTTTTTCCTCAGGTGATTAACCAATTTGTCATTCCTTTCAAAGATGACATGCTATACTTCTATAAATATAATGAAATGTGTTCTACGTCTGTCTGATCTGGTTTCGTTACAGTGTTTGCTCAAGTAAAAAAAAGCATCTCTCTGATTTGATTTGCTTCCAATCTTGTCAGGAAGTCTCACTGCATGGATGGTTTGAATACTGTGGGGGGTTTCCTGTTCATGCCAATGTTACTTTGACACTCAGGATGAAAATGTGTGTTTAATGACAAAAATGCTTTACTGGAAATCACTACTGGAATCAGGACAAATTGTCCGTTGTTATAGTGGAACCGATGGGCTGGGCTGCTCATCGTGGTGATAGTCAGGCATCCGTCCATGTATCATTTCAGCTCTGAAATGGATAATAGGCTGTTTGGGGATGTTATCCGCAAAATGGAACAATTTAGGGTCCAAGCCTCCAAGAGCTTCCAATTTAGAGCTTTAGAAAAGAGGATTGATCATCATAATTAGTGGTGGAACAATGTGTAAGTACTTCATATTTTACTAAAGTAAAAGTAGTAATACCACTGAGTAGAAACTCTCTGTTACAAATGTCGTACAGTACATTCAATATGTTACATAGCTGAGTGTACAAAATGCACCAAAGGTACAAAAAGCAACATTTATCATTCTGAACAATGGAAAGAGAATTCAGAAAAAAGGTATTTAATAATGTTGTGATTTTAAATGAATTAAGGTGTTTATTACTCGTTTCAGCTTGTAAAGAAGTGCTTATTTTTTTACTATATATTTCTGGTAGCTAATGCATTTTATAATGGGATCAATACATTTTGTTTCTTAACGTTTTACAATACATGATACATTATCATGTGCTATGGTATACTTCTCATTTTTCTTTGTGCTATTATGCTAAAATCTTAATGGTCAAAGAAACTTCAATATTTTTTTTTATGTAGTGATTATATGGCTATGAATTCTAGTAAAGCATTAAGTAGCAGTACATGAAACATGCTCAATTAAAGCACAAGTACCTCATAATTGTGCTGACGTACAGTACTTATAATAGGATCAAATTCATTCATTTAAGTGACTGTCCAACACTGATCACAAGTGCCACGAAAGCCTTGTCAATCTTTGAGTGAGTGTTTCCGAAAGAGGTTTTCTGCAGGAACATTATCACATCTGTTTTGTAAAATAATGTTGATATGCTACTGCAAGCAGCTTAGCATGAGATCCCGGCGTAGTAAAACCTACTGGCATCTGCTGTCAGCGCTCATCAGATTTGTGTTGAGTAAATACTACCCTGCTGCTCTGGTTAACCTCCAGCATCACAACCCCGCTGATCACTTCACCATCAAAGTGCTGATGGGATGATCGAGCCTGCTGATAGTCCTCTAACAGTCTGGCTCTCTGTCAAATAGTGTGAGAAAATGTGTGTGAGTGTGTATGTGTTTACGTGGGAAGCTTAAATTGACCCCTGGTTCGGAATATTTCATATGGTGGAAATTCCTAAAGAGCCTGGTATACATTAAGATCTAGTATCGTGAGAGAACGTGGCTATGGTCAGCTTCAATTTTATAAAGTGTATTCGAATACAAAGTATTTTCAATTGGCAGGAATATCTACCATGAAAATGCAATTTATTAGTTTTGCCAAAAAGAAGAAGAAGATATACTTTATTACAGAAATGTATTTCCCCACTCTGTTGTGTTTACACATATTACACACACAGGGGAGGATATACATGCACACACACAGAGGATATATACATGCACACACACAACCACATGCAGAGGAGAGGTGGCAGAGCAGAGAGGCTGCCAGGTACCCAGCACCAAGGGAGTAGATTCAAGGTTAGGTGCCTTGCTCAAGGGCACCTTGGCAGTGGCCTTGGAGGTGAACTGGCACCTCTCCAGCTACCAGATCACTCCATTTTTTTTCCGTTGGTCCGATGGGGACATGAACCGGTGACCCTTCGGTTCCAAGACCAAGTCCCTACAGACTGAGCCACTGCCGCCCAAAAAAAAGTAGTTAAGTTTAGTCTTTTGATACAACATACAATAAGGACTTCACATTCATTTTTGGAAACAATTTAGATAAAAGGCCTGGCTTTATATTTTCCTCATGGCTTGAAAAAATACAACAGGTAATTTGTGACTGATAGACAATCTGTGGAGAACTTAAGCATTAAGCTTAGGCTATAGACTTGTGGGGATGATGTGAATGACAGCTTACTCTCAGCTGTGTAACATGACATCTGGAGTGTAAAACCTGAGCAACACTTCAAACAAATGTGATATCTCCTCGAAGACTATAGCATGAATTAAGGTGCTGTATGCTCAGTCATGGTGAATCCATTTCCAACACAACAACATTAATTTCCCCCTGGAGAAACCCAAGTGGGGGATCCACTCCATACACCTATTTTTCATCAGGAAAGTGGGCCACTTTTAAACTTATTGTATTGGTCGTGCCTGTAACCAGGTTTCATCACTTCTGATCATGTTTTCCTCCTAATCCCACCCTGTTACAGCTGCACGATGGGCTTCTGGCTTCACAATGACCAAACGTCAGTCGGTGAAATGGAGTTGCGTGTCAGTGCATTAATATCCCTACATCAGGCATATGGCTCTGAGTTGGTCTGTGTGTGTATGTGTTTCTGTTTATGTGGACTGAATTGAAATGAGGAATAACGATTCATAAGACACACATGTAACTCACATTTTCTTTTTGTATCTTCATTTATATGTATGAAGCATCAGGTGTCTTTCAAAGCAATGATCATTGAACTTGCTTATCAAAAGTGAAAAGGTTCAAACCGAGTAAAGGTTAAATAATGTAGTTACACGGTCACCCCACTACAGCAGTGATTTATCCTACTTTGACTTTCAACCTCTCTGACAGCTTTCATCTATTTCCATTTCAATCATTCTGATTGACTTGCAGAGCCATTACACCTATCAAGTGATCTATTAATAACTGACACACAACACACACACACACACACACACACACACACACACACACACACACACACACACACACACACACACACACACACACACACACACACACACACACACACACACACACACCACACACACACACACACACACACACACCAACCATGTGCAATATGTGCAATATATATATATGCCGTGAATAACTGTGCGTACACGTACACACACACGCATTTTTTACATTATAATAATATGTCCATGCTGTTACATGGAAGATGGAAAAAAAACGTTGACTGCCATTTTTTGTTTTAACATGCTGTATATGTACACAGTGAATATGTAGATAGATAGATACAAAGGGATGTTGAATGGTAAAGAGTGGCTTACCTTGATGATATCAAGAGTTATCATCAATTAAATATTTATCATCGCTATCAATATTATATTATATGTCACAGTGAAGTGGTTGTCAGCATTTATTAAAAAGCATTCTTTATGGAAAACGGCCTCAACACTTCAAGCTCTCAGTTAATGAGCACGGTTTTTATTTGCATAAGTGCAACTTCAAATGCAAAGCAGGAGATATTTTTTTGCACATGGAACATAGGATGTACTGGTTGATACATTTGCTATCTGTTCTGACCTCGGAAACAGCTTTACTAATCACAGTGTGCATGACGACATCAGCAACCAATGCAGCGATGTCATTTACAACTTTGCCTTTGAATGTTAGCATGCTGACTTTAGCATTTCGCGCAAGGCACCGCTGTGCCAAAGAACATATGGTTGTGACTCTTAGTCTTGTTACTTTTGAACAAGGAGCGGTTTTACTAACTAGAATCTGTTAATTAACAGCACAATTCTTTGATTGACGCACATTCAAACTTTTTATGCAACAAAATTGCTACTAACATGGTACAACAGTCCTTGCCAAGATTTATTTCCCAAAGTATAAATTATTAAATTATTGGGTTCAATAATTAAGCCAAGATAAAAAATGAACACCCAGTGCTTGTATTGTTTTCTCTAAATGTAAAGGATTATCTGCATTTCATTGGTGGTATGTTCATACCTCACCCTGTCTGTGGGTGGCTGCATGGCACAATAAGCCACAGACAATAAAAGAAAGAAAAAAGCTATCCGCGGAATGTGCTGTACATCAGTAATCTGCTCTGACGACTGTCCTGGTGTGGGCTTTTCATAGAAATAAATTGAATGAATCTGTGCACCAGGACAAAAGCCAAATTGAGGTATAGACGGACAAAGAGAGCCAAAGAAAAGTCCCATTTACTGTAAAAGAGAAACTGCTTGTTTTGGGAGAAAATCCAAGTGAAAATGAAACAGAAGATAAAGGAGAAGGAGGGCAGAGTGAGCCGATGTGGGAGAGAAAAATGGAGAGCATTGAGTTAATGAAAACACAGGAGAAACAAACAAAGATAAAAAATGGCAATGAAGGAAAGTACATGTGTTTGTGTGGGAGCATCTCCAGCAACACGTGTCCTTTTGTTTATGTAATACAGGATGTGCCTGAAGAACTCCTCCAGTCCTTTAACTGATTTCTCCCCCTTCACTCGGGTTCTCCACCCTGACTCCCAAATGTAGTAAAATGATAGTGAGTTTGAAGCAATTTAAGATTTCTCGGGGCATTTCTACTCATCTTTCTCTTGTCCTCCTCTCCATTGTGCATGCTGTAATACATGTATTTCATTCACCTTTCTCAACCCATCCTTTCCACTTCAGCTTATTTTGCTGAAATCCTCCGTTATATGTGTCTTTACTCAATCTCCTCCCGGTATTCCTCCTGCATTCAGTTTCTTCCCCTCCGCTACCGGCCTCTTAAACAAGGCCCGGCCCCCCCGCTGACACTTTACCTCTGCCACATCATAGACTATATGCATTACATTAATGCACACAATGTTCATACTCCTAGATGCACATATTCTTATTTCACATTTCATAGTTTATATTCTAAGATTCATTCATAGCATTCTATTTCCATGGAAATGACTGCTTTATTTAATTTTTATTGCTATTTAACTGTATTTTATTTTATTACGGTGTAAAAGATTCTGTGTTTTATATTAGATTTCTTGTTTTTTATCATTTATGTATGCACCATGACATCAAGTCAAATTCCTAGTATGTGCGAACCTGCCTGGCAATAAACCTGTTTCTGATTCTGATTCAATTCCTTGCAGTCTGTTGTGTTGTTCCCTTCTTTTTTTACTCTCCTTTCATATGTTTATTTTCTCTATACGACATTGCTCTTCATGTGTCCCCATCAGATGACCTCCTGCCATCTTCTCTCTTTGTTGTTCTGGTTCTTGTCTCCCTCTTCGCCCTGCTCCGTGCTCTTTGTGCCGGCTCCCTTCAGGCAGATCATTCCCCGCCTGACCTTGAACATGCCGAACAGTCTGCTGACACACTACACTCCCTCTCGTCCCTCTTGAATTGCAGCCGCTCCCTTTTAGCGTGCTATCTCTTCTCTCCCTCTTTATGTTTTCGTGATCGCATCATTTAGGTCATTTCTTAGAAATCACATGCATCACAAGCAACTATACATTCTTTATAGGTGTGCCCAAGTCGTCCAACTGGACACCAACACTGTGATTACAAGTCATTTTATCTTCCGTCTGATTGAATCTTGATAGCTCTCCAGAATCCTCTTTCTCATGCATCAATAAATATCAATCAAGCCAGACCTCACGTTATTCTCATTCTCGCCCACGTTTACACACTAAAACACAAATCTATTTCACACAGAAACACTCACACACCTTTGAATTATATATGTTAACATCAATAAATCCAAAGACACAATTAAATTGCATGAACTCTATAATTCATGACCCCCCCCTTTGGAAGGTTTTCACCTGTCATCCCGATTTGCCAAAGAAAAGCATCTTGCACTGCACCACATGTCACTGCCCTGCATGAACAAAGACATACAAAGACAGAACACTTCCTGCCGCCTGTCTGATGAGTTGTTTGTGTGAGGCCCCCCCGCTGCCAAGGAGCTTTTATTTCTGCTTCAGTGATTGTGACCGGCACAACCACACCCTTGGAAACTCATTTTGAATGTGGCAATCAAATGATGGAAACAAAAGGCATGGGTCTTCAAATCAAGAGCTAAAATTGTTGTTGCTGCTATCATTGTTGAGTGAAGTAGGTTTAAATATAAATAAGTAAATCTTATGAAGTCTCAAATGGGTTTGATCATTACCTAATTTGACATTTCTGAGGCTTTGGTACACAACAAAAGCAACAACGCCCTCGAGAAATGTGTTTAATTTGTCATTTATGGATTCACAAAGGGGTGATTTTGTTTGATAATATTATGTATACTGATCACATTTACATAAGACATTTACATATTTGAATGTCTGCAGGTGCGTGGAAATAAAAAATAAACAATAACAGCCTGGTATGGTAGAAAAGAAAAAGTAATGAGGGTATTTCTGTTAAAATTGGGCTTATTGGATAAAAAAAACTCTACACAGCAGATTAAATACCATGAGACAGTTCTACAACTCTGGTTGGCTTTTTTGTGAATAATGTATTATTATATATTATATACATTGTAAAAATATAAATAGTCAGGAACTGCTTTTCACATCCTTTAGACAAATAAAATGTGTGGATAATTTCGCAAGGGGATGACGATAAGCATTTCTACTGTCCTGTTGTTGGATTTTACATCACACTTTTTCTTTTAAATAATAGAGGACACATTATTTTCCCAGTATGTTCACAACATGCTGATTCATGTCATTGCCGTGCTTCGGGGAGTAAACCATATTTTTGAAAGCTCTCAAGTCACTGAAATCTATGGTTAATCTATTTCAGTTGGTTCTGGATTGGTTCAGCATTACAATGTTCACATCAATCCATTTTCCTTCCTTTAAACTTGCTGGTAATGTTGTTTTTCATTTTAAATGCAGCATTTACAGTAATCTAGTGATGAATATAAACTTATGTTCAGAGAAACCACAGGAACAGGTCTATTCTGTAAGGTAAAATGGGCCACCTGGGTCTCAACACTGACAACTGCTTTCAGAACATATCTGTTAACAATTTAGAAAAACTGAACTCTACACAAAAATATATAAAATATTTCGGATGACATCACTTTATAGACATATTTGTACTAAATACAGTAGTGCTTAGATTACATCGGTGTGGCCTGAAAGGATAATCGTCTTTCTTATTTCTTGCTTTATGTAATATAATTCATTATGCTAAACTGCTTTGACCCAAGACAGATGAATTGAATGTTTAATAGAATTATGTGATATTCGCCTTTAACTGAAGCTACTTAATCTTCAGTTTGCTATTTATCTTCATTGGGCTCGCTCAGCCTCTCCCCTGGGCTCTGTGGCTGCTATCAGGTTATACAGTAAATCGTGACTGTGGTTTTAAATCCTCGCAATGGACCCTGTAGCACACGGCGGAGTGAAACCAGCATGCTGCAGTCTCTTAAGGACCCATATCAGCTCCCACCAAAACACTGTAATGGCACTGTAATGGCACTCTAATGCGGCCATAAAACAGCAACAGCTCTCAAATATTATTTAAGCACATTTTTTTATTATGACACTACAAACAGTCTCAACAACAGTCAACATTGCAGAGTAGCAACATCAACCGAAGCATTACATTAAGAAATGAAATAACTTAATGCAGAAAGTAATCTGCATTGTGTGCTGCCTCAACAAGCTAAACAAGAGTGTAGGGCTGTGCGATTATGGCAAAAATCATAATCACGATTATTTTGGTCAATAATTGATATCACGATTATTAAATACGATTATTCATTGACTTTGAAAACATCCATTTATTGAACTTCTAAATACAAATAATAATTTTAACAGTATCTTTTTAACTGTTGATTTCCCTGAGCGTATAATTCAACTGAAAAACCAATACAAAAATAAATTAAATAAATGATACATTTAAATCTACATTTAAATAAATAATATCAAAATAATAAATACAAATAAACAAGATCAACAAATATTTTGGAGCGCACTTCAACAAGCTACTAAACATATATAAATATGATAAATACAAATTAATTAGATCAAATATGTTGTAGTGCACTGTCACAACCTAGCAAAGCAAAATAATCGTTTTTTTCGATTATGTTGTTTTCGTAATTGTGGCAGGCCAAAATCGTAATTGCGATTAAAATACGATTAATTGCACAGCCCTACAAGAGTGTATTATTGTCTCATTTTAATTGAACATTACCCTTAAAAGTGATTGTTTGGTGCATTTCTAAAAAGGTTTATAGACCTAAACATTAACTCTGAAATAAAATACCAGTTCTTTTTTTAATGTACCTAATCCAAAACCTACCAACACTTTATATCAGGAAATAAAGCAGTAGAGTGAATCCAAAGAGTCCCAGTGAATTATACACTTTGGCATGCTTTGTGGTTATGTTTGGTTGTTTGGTCAAATTCATCACAGTCCACGTCAACTTTATCATGAAACTCCTAGTCATAAATATTTATAATACTTCCAATAGTTTGAGGAGACGCAGAATAAAACAGTCATATCTGGAAAAGCTCTACCTTTTCCTGATCCACAAATAAAACACTATAAATCATCTTTATCTAAAAAATAGGCATTTATTTTGAAAGTGCTTGACTTTAACGCATTTTGAGCCTCACCTGTTGCTTAACACTTGTTAAATAGTGAAAATAACTTTTAAAACTGTTGTAATTATTTCCCTCTGGACTGCTATTGATGTCTTTTTTGCATGTTTCTTTGTCTTTAGGTACAGTATTGACTGTATGGACTGATTTAATGTAGCTTTTAGGTATTGTACAATCTTAACGTATAGAAGTAGTGAATAACGTTTTTGACCAGCCCTAAAATTGTTTATTTTTCACACAAGGGGTAAATGTTGTGTCTTCTAATTAGTAATTTTAGTGATTGTACATGTATGACAACATTTACAACACAAATGCTCAAACTGGTTCTGCTCAAGAGGCTTTGATATAGTGAGTGTGAACAATTATTTAAATAAGTTCCTCAATCAAGTGCAACGTTGTCTTTGTTATTCAATGTATCATACTTCATGTGTTCTTACTCGTGTCATGTATTTTATCCTACAGTTACACATTACTGTTTTGCATGTGGGTGCAGGTTTTCCTCTGTTCTCAGTGGAGATGTCAGGCGCACGGACAGCTCTTACCTGCTTCTTACCGATGGCAAGTATTCCAGCCCCCAACATAGTCAAAAATAAAGACCAGAGGTGAATGAGCCTTTGCCCAATGTGTTTGAGTTGCTTTCCCAGAAGATACCAAACAAGACATTTTGTATGGCTCTGTTACTCTATCTTCCTGCCCCTTGGCTTGCCCACCAGCTAAAGGAAACTACAGTCTGCTCCGAGGTCTGTTGTGAATGCTTAAAAGATGTGTACAAATGTTGGCCTATTGCTGTACTGCCCAGTTCCACAACCTGACAGCCATTACAGTGTTAATATTAATGGTCACATTGGTCCCAGTTATGTGCACCATGACATGCATTATCATGATTGAAAGATTGTTCACACAAGGTCATTCTCTGACTCTACCAGTCAACCCCAGGGTCTATTTATGCATCTTATAATATGACCGGCTTCATCCTTTGCTGTTAGGAGAATGATTGCTTCATGAAGGCTGACAAGGCTGCAGCACTTCTCCTCCTTCAATTGAAGCAGTAAAAATACAACACTTTGTCCAAATTTAGAGGATGAAACCACAAATGGTGAAGTCACACAATCCTTGTTAATCTTTGTTGGACAATATCCATGACTGTGACTTACATTATTTAATATTTCCTATTAGTCAAGTGGTAACTGCATCACTTTAAATAGATCAAGGCCATAACCTCATATGGTTTTTTTTGCTGTCTGAATACACCATTAAGCATGGGACAGATAAATGTAAGTGTCAAGGTACAGTAGTATGTTCCATTAACTTGGTGCATTTTTTTCCCAAGTGTCATTTAATGTGTCAGGTAAAATATCACACTTACTGTACGCTCCATTGATCATCAACTCTCAAGTTTTATACCGATACATTTTGTCTGCAGATTCAAGGAAACCAAGAAAATAACTTGGGCTGTGTCCTCTAAAGAATGCATTTCCTGATTCAAAATGTAATTCAGCCTCATAAAAGTTGGAAACGTTTTATGGCAAAGGATTCCACGGAAACTGCATGCGTTTGTTACATCATTGGACTATTACTGTTGTTTCCCGGTTTTCAAAGTCACGACTACCAACACACAGAAAAGAATATGCACAGATTCCACTATTTCTATGTATGTGTAAACATATACAGCTGTTGAATGTGTCTGTTTTATCTTTGCGCAGCAGTAATCTAACGCAGTTCCAGCCGTGATACGAGCATTTGAGAAACGCTCTGCGGTTATTTAATCCGACATGTAGGCACGGGGAGGCATCATGCATTTTAAGTTCCTCCCTACAGGGACAAACTCACAACCTGTGGATTAGTAACACAAACAGCAACACATGCAGCTTGGCACGCATGAATGCCTACAGAGGGAGGGGTATCTAAACGTCCATACACTCTTAAATCCCAACACACATTGGCATATAATCCAGATAACACATGGTGCTGATACAGAGCATATGGAACATGGAACACAGACCTCCAGGGAAACCATAGCAACCACTGATTAAATAATCTGTGTGCTTAATTGAGCAGCTGTTTTCCCCACAACTCACTGCCCTGTCAAATATTGAATATGATAAGTCAGCCCCAATATGGTGTCTAGCCAGCTCAAAAATATAGTAATGCAGTGAAACTAATTTAGTTTTTCCTGGGTTGTACTGGTCTGCTGCCCATAGCAAAGGACATATCTCCAAACCGAGCTGCTGTGGTGCTAAATTAGTTCTGCTGCAGTGTTAACTTTACTATCAGATGGGGAGTCCAGTTTGGTCCATAGATTTTCACACAGAAAACTTCTATAAATTATCATTGACACCAGGCTTGCTTGATATAAATCAGCTTTACTGCAGCACTAAAAAACCAAACTAGGCGCAGGTGGCAGGGCTATGGAAATGAACTCAGATTGATATAACCAGTGTGGCAGCCATTCAGTGTCAGGTTCTCGACACAAACTGATGAACCCAAATGAACGACCCAGAGACAAAGTCTTGAATGTAAAAGAATGTAATTTTAATATCACAGATCAGGTAATCCCTCTTAACAGAGTAGGTACTGGAAATAACAAAAAGGACGCTCACAAGGAGGAAAAAACTAGGCATAACAAAAAGAGAATTTAAGAAAAACTTAAGCCTACAAAATTAACAAAAGAAACAAAACCTGACATGAGCGAAAGCGATCCTTTCTGAGCTGAGGCTTGGCACGACCATTCGGAGAAACAAACAAGACGAACTGACACAGGACAGGGAAGAGACAGGACTATTTAAACATGAGGTGAGTGGGAACAGGTGGAAACAATCAGGGGCGGGGCAGACACTGATGATGGTGGGAAAAACACACAAGGGGAGGAAGAAACTGGGCCTGAAATGAAAGACAAGAGGTAAGTACAAAATAAAACAGGAAATGGAAAACAAGACATGACAATAAACACAGAGACTGACTAGAGATGAAGAACCTAAATAAACAGACATGACCAGACGTAATGCGCTGGCATTGATGGGGTGGACCAAATTAATAGCCTTAAGGTTAAGTAGTTTGGCTAGCTCCCAATCTATAAGACTCTCGTCGGCCCCAGAGTCAATCAGTGCCCCTAGTGTGTGTTCCTGGTCATTAACAAGTGTTACCTGAGTAGGTGTGCGTCGAGGGTATTTCGAGGGGAATTTGCTCACCAGCGCCCTCCTCATCGCCGGTGAGCTTGTCCTTTTCCCGGACATGCGACATGCTGGTGACCCGGACGTCCACAGTAAAAACAGCTTCCCTCCTGTAGTCGGCGCTGTCTTTCTTCTGGGGAAATCCTGGTCCTTCCCAGCTGCATGGGTTCCTCCCGTGCTTGTGGAGGCGCTGTTCCTGGAGTTGCAGAAACCGGCGGATTCCATGAGGAAGAATTTCCAGGAAAACGCCCCTGGTGGCTTGGAGGTCTAGGTGTGGCTCGACGTCCCTCTCTCTCCCTCTCTCTGAGGCGATTATCCACTCGAGTAGCCATGGAAATTAATGTTTCCAGGTCTTGAGGCAATTCCAACGGAGCCAGGCAATCCTTTATGGGATCCGACGGTCCATTCAAAACGCATCTATCAATGCAGGAGTGTTCCAGCCACTGTCCGAGGCTGCGGTCCGAAATGTTATGGCGTAATCTATGACAGGGTAGGAGTGCTGCTTTATCTGCATAAGAGTCCGGGTGGCCTCCCTGGAGGTTGAGGTCTGATCTAACACCCGGCTCATTGCGTCGTAAAAAGCGGAATACGACTTGCATATGGGAGAGTCTCGAGCCCATTCAGCCGTGGCCCATGCCGCGTCTCTGCCGGTGAGGTGGGAGACCAAGAAGGCGATCTTGGCTTCCTCGGAAACAAACGCCGCTGGATTGTGTTTATAACGTAGATCACACTGGACCAGGAACATTCTGCAGTTTCCAGACTCCCCGTACAACCTCTCTGGTGATGCCAACAGAAATGGAACAAATGCTGAGTGAACTGCGGCCTGGCCAGCTGCAGGATCGACGGGAGGTGGCGCCGTCGGCACATCTGGAGTCTAGACAGGTGAGGATCTGTTGAAGCTGTGTCGCCAGCTGATTGACCTGTGCGGTTATGGCGGTCTGAAAACCCTCCTGGCGGTCCGACAAACCTCTTACTCTGTGCCCAATAGCTGTTAGCTGCTCTTGATGCTTGTGAATTAAACTGCCTTGGGCAAACAATGCAGTCTGGAGCGCTTTGGGGTCGGCTGGGTCAATCTTTTGTCAGTTCGTTCTGTCAGGTTCTCGACACAAACTGATGAACCCGAATGCACGACCCAGAGACAAAGTCTTGAATGTAAAAAAATGTAATTTTAATTTCACAGATCAGGTAATCCCTCTTAACAGAGTAGGTACTGGAAATAACAAAAAGGCGCTCACAAGGAGGAAAAAACTAGGCATAACAAAAAGAGAACTTAAGGAAAACTTAAGCAAAAGAAACAAAACCTGACATGAGCGAAAGCGATCCTTTCTGAGCTGAGGCTTGGCACGACCATTCGGAGAAACAAACAAGACGAACTGATACAGGACAGGGAAGAGACAGGACTATTTAAACATGAGGTGAGTGGGAACAGGTGGAAACAATCAGGGGCGGGGCAGACACTGATGATGGCGGGAAAAACACAAGGGGAGGAAGAAACTGGGCCTGAAATGAAAGACAAGAGGTAAGTACAAAATAAAACAGGAAATGGAAAACAAGACATGACAATAAACACAGAGACTGACTAGAGATGAAGAACCTAAATAAACAGACATGACCAGACGTGAAAAAACATGAAAATAACAGACATAATACATAAACATAACTAACACATTTGACGAGACACAACATTCAGGTAGGAGTTTGCAACCATACAGGAAACCCCTTTTATACCTTTTTTTCAAATCACTGCATTTCCTGCAAGATCCAGTAGCATATTTAACTTATATGACTCTGTATATACCCAAGTGCCTTAAGCATGGGTTGTTGTTGTTATTATTAGTCTACGGGTGTAAAACATTGCAGAGCTCCTTCCGGGATATGGGTGCAGTGACTTTCGGTTTCTGCATAAGCTGCTGGAGAAGTCACATCATTATTCCTCTACCTGGCATTCAATGAGAGTGCGACACATAAAGCGCACACCACACTAACCACATCTGATGTTTTAAACGTGTGCTGTGTTGTCATTCTGGATGCTGGCACTGTCGTAGCATCATCTGTTCCCCTTGTACAGTTTTTGCTGTCGTCATGTTTTGGTTGGTTGTTTTTATTGATCATCAATGATTGTGTCCTTCCCATAATTTTTTCCAATTCTTGAACGTTTTTTTAAGAAGGATGTCCTTTTGTACCCTGTCTAATGCCAACGTTTGTAAATGGTGGAGAGAGTCAGCAGCTTCAGGTTCCTAGGTGTCCACATCACTGAGGACCTGACATGGACTCTTCACACCACCACCATCACCAAGAAAGCTCGACAGCGGCTCTTCTTCCTCCGCAGGCTGAGGAGGTTCAACATGGACTCCAGGATACTCTGCAACTTCTACAGGTGCACCATAGAGAGTATCCTGACCTTCTACAGGTGCACCATAGAGAGTATCCTGACTGGCTGCATCACGGCCTGGTACGGCAGCTGCACCGACCTCAATCGTAAGGCTTTACAGAGGGTGGTGAAAACTGCACAGCACATCACCAGAACGGAGCTGCCATCCATGGAGGACCTTTACTCCCAGCGGCTCAGGAAGAAATCCCTATGGATTATCAAAGACCCCCATCACCCCAGCCACAAACTGTTCTTTCTGTTGCCGTCTGGCAGACGTTACCGCAGCATCCTGGCAAAAACAAAAAGATTCTGAGACAGTTTCTTCCCGCGGGCAGTGAGACTGTTAAACAATTGAACTGCTGAAACAATTTCATAACATCTGCTACTTAGTAATATATGTATATAATATATATCATTCCAATAACTTGTATATAGACTTGTACTGCACTATTCCACTTTTTTTTCTCTCTCACTTATTTTAGAACTATTTTTCTTTTTGTATTACTTTACTATCTGTACTATTATGTTGCATTGTTGGAGAAGCCTGTGACCTAAGATTTTCAACAACATAATTACTCTGTAGCTATGTTAGTTTGACAATAAAGAACCTTGAACCTTGGATAGGTTTTTTGTTCAACGTAACTGAAAAGCATTAGAAAATGTAAAAAAAATCAAATACAAAGCAAAGAGATAAAGATCACAGCGAATGTTAATAACAAATGCATAACATTTGAAGAATAATTCACAAGATAACATTGACTTTACTGCAATTATGGAGTTATTTCTGAACACAGAACCGTGATGGCAAAAACCTTTTGACAATAGGTTTTATGTTTGGAATAGCTAATAGGTAGAAAGCCGAGAACTGCATGGTACAATTTAGCACATATAGCATAGTGGTGTTAATCTTGGTGCAATATCCATCCAGTTCTTAAAATGATATTAAACATTTTAAAAGGTATTAAGATATTCTTTCCCTACACCTTCAAGACTGCATTTAGACATGAAATGATTGAAATGGAAAATTAAGTATTCAGTAATGCACTGATATGAAGGTTCACAAGCGAATCAAAGATTAGTGTGTTGTATTCTTTTGAAGATTGTGCCAAACATGTTTTGGCTAAACTTTTCTGAATGCTGTGATGAGGTTTTGTTTTGAAAACAGACAAAAGAGCCCTGAAACACACTCAATTCTCTAGGTGCAAGCTATTGAATTCTTCAGTCATGATTGGTGTTGTTCTTTTCCAGACTGAGAAACATTGCTGAATGCTTTCATGCCCATGAAATCTTAAACATACCATATGGAAAAACATAGACAAAGGTGCTATTTCATTCTCCACAAGCTATACACTGGCATTTAACAAACACCAGCCATGTACAGACATGAAATATAATGCAAATGTTGAAAAACACTTGGCAAAGCAGCATTTCCACATTTACAATTCCGTCGTCCCGGACCAAATGCACTGTAGAATCAAAAAGGCGCTTTGAATCAGCTTGAAAGGTTTCTTTCTGGCACACACAAATGTAAATGTTGAATAATTACCTTTTCAATGAGTTGACAACAATTATAACACTGTAAACACTCTTTCTTTTATGTAACCAAGAGAAGGAGGTGATTTATTTGTAGGATTGGTGTCACTTGAAACACTTATGCAGTTGTGAAAGGCAACTTGTTGCCCTAGTTCTGTCTCCCACCTCCCCAGTAGTACAACACATGTTGACAGAACAACCACAGAATGACATGCTGACTTACACACTGGGCAACCCTGTGACGATGAACTGTGCAAGCGCACTGTGGTTAGACCAACCAAGGTTTGAGGTTTGGGGAATAGGGTAGCATGATGTTGGGATACTGAATTAAAATAAGTGCTGACATAAGTTAATCAAGTCCTTTGGTGGCAAATAATTTTGTTTCATTGGAATAAGCTACTTGTACAAAACAATTACAGTACTTATATAAACATATAATGCTCGGGAGCTCACTATGATTATACATCTGGAACAATCTTTGATGATCAATATGGTGAAAAACACAAAAGAAGTAGCAAAGATGAACCATTTCTGTTGGCAAGCCTCGGAGGATTCCTGGAAGGAACTTTAATATTCTTCTGTTCTTATGTGACAAAACACAGTGGAATACTTTTCATAGAAACTACAGAACGTATACCTCATCAGAGGAAAACAAAACATAACCCACTTTTTACTACTTATGCAACATAAGAATCTTAAAGTGGTGGGCGAGGCCATTTTTACAATGTTGACTGGTGTGAATAAGAAATGCTTTTTATGTATTTCAAGACCATTATAATCAGTGCAGTTTCCATGGCAATTTTACCTGCTTAGAAAAGAATATCATCAGGAGACTGTCGACGCTGGGGCTAAGCCCAAACATAGCTCACCAACTCTTTTATTCTCCTGTAATATACTCCTGATGATTGTATTTTTTCTGTATCTTTCCTCTGAGGTTTACTGGCCGACTGTAAAATACATTTGAAAAAGAAAACTGAATAAAAATCCCAGGACACCAGTAGAATGTACAATATTTTTTAGCAGGGTTTGTATTATCACTGTCATGTCAAAATCTAAACTAAAATCCTGGAATTCTACATTTATAAAAGAAGTGTGTCTTTTTAATTATTTATGTTTAACAACAATCTCAACCATAATTAGAGAGAAATCAACAGGTACATGTGTTGGGTCTGTGCGGTAACTCAAACGTTCCTGTGTCCTTCGGGAAATATCAGTTAATCATTTGGTAGGGGAGATGTTTGATCTGATTATTGATTAAAATAAGTAATTTTTAAAAGTTTTAAATGTATTTCCAAATGTATTTATGCATATTGTGCTTAACATCACTACACTACAAACTGTATAGATTGTAGCTTTATCGTTTGCCAATCACCAGTCAGTAGTACACCTGTGGTGATTGGCTATGAGTAAAACCATGCAAATACTGACTTTCTCCTAACGTACAAATTGAATGCATGTATGGATTGACGTGATAATTGTTCATATTAGTTTTTACTGGTTTATTTCGAAACCAAATTCGCATATTGATGAAACCCGAGTAAAAGCTGTGGCTCTTGTGCCAGGTAGAGTGCTCAAACTGCCTCGAAAAATCTACTGAAAACTATTTTGTTGATCTGTCTGTTAGAAGACTCTGATAGGCAGTGATGCAGGGTAGTTATTTATTGTGAAAGTGAGATTGTATCCCAGAGGCAGACATAATTGCATTGTAAATCGAGGCTAATAGGGAAGCAATTTAAGCGCAGATGTTAATATCTTACAGCCATTATATTGTGCAATCAACATTTACTTCATAATAATAACTTAAAGCAAAAATTGTATCAATCCATCTTTAAAATTACATTTAAAGCCTCCACTCTGTTCCAATCTTCCCATCTATTGTCTCAGTTTCCTCCACACGAGCCCCCACATTCTAATTAAGGATTTTCATTTTTAGATGTAATTAAATAGATATAAATAATAAATAAAAGAAGCCTCTGTTTTCTTCTTGGAATCAATCCTCAGTATTGTTTTCTGCAGGATTCAACAGAGACAGCAGTTCTCTATTCCTCATCAAAGATTATGACAACAGGGATACCTCATCAAAATCAACCTCCCAGTCAACCTTATTTTGTTTACGCTGATGAAGACACTGGACAGATAATTAGAAGTGTCGGCTTTGGGATTTATCACAATGAGCAGTTATTTTATGCTCAGCTCGCGGATAACATTGTTTTTCCCTCATGTGCCAAACAATATTTTTAATTTAATGTTGCTGACAACATGATTTACCTGAGTATTTTTTATTCTTCTTTCTTGGTCTGTATATTTCTGCCCCTATATGTTTCCATCCCTCTTTGCAATCTGATTGGTTACACTAACACAACTCACACACACCTTAGTGAGAACACAACGCACAGATCCTCTACAATCGTCCCTGGTTTGGTAATGAACAATCTGTTTGTATATCACTTCTTTGTTTGGATGTTTGTTTGCCAGCTGTTTCCTCGTGTTTGTCTGCAAAGAAGGCATTGGTGTTTAGTGGAGAATACTGAGAAGGAAGTACGATGTGTGTCAGTCTCGCTGCAGATCAGCACACTCATCTGTCATTGCGAATGTTTTGACATGTCACTGCAGATGTTCAGGAGAGCACAGGATATTAATGGAGTGTTGTCTCTCCACCTCAATTCATCTGATGAAAATCAACAAATATCATAGACAAAAAAGGGAAGAAAGAAGGTAAATAGGAACAGGGTAGAGCAGGGGGGAGGAGAGATAATAGGTATACAGAGGAAGTAGAACATACGTATATTTTCGCAGTGACTAAGAGCAGGATGCAATTTTATACTCTCAATAAAAATGATGGAGATGTATAATTCTTCAGTGATGAAATAGTCCTCGAGAAACATTCACATTCAATATGGAAATGTTGGCGCTGCGTGATCCCTTTCATCACGCAATGTTCCATAAATGATGAGGAATGCATGTCGGTGCTTCAATTAAACATTGTATTATTGCCAAAGACAAACAGAAAGGAAGCTTTATTCAAGCACAATGATGCACACTGATAGATGGGATATCTCACTCATCATCAGTTTGCTGCTGGGGGACTCAGCATAGGGTTCTTCTGCATTATATTTTAATTCTCCGGATGCATCAATATTTAATTTTTTTTCCCAACATCAACCAACAAAGCAGACAAAAGAAGACAGCGATACATGCCTAAACACAACGCTTTGATGCGCCGTTTGCTGCCAGGTCCATCCAAAGCAGTGCTCACAAGAAGACACTTTTATGTGTTTCGACCAAGCCGAGGCGTTTGAAACGAGCAATGTCAGGTATGCACACACATTGTGTAATATTTAGCTGGTTCAACTGTTCTGGAAAAAGCCGTTTGTGTGATTAGTTTTCTGTACAACAAACTGGATATTAAATGAATCTCGATGAATTGTGGAGAAGTGACATTATCAATTCATGACAGTAATGGGTAATTGTAAGCCACCATGTGTAATTGCTGTGCCCTGAAGCCCTCACTCCGCTAGATTAACCCCAAACACATACCAGCTCATATCTCCACACACAACCTACTTGACAGTCATAATGATTTAATTTATGCTGCACAAACATCAGTTAGTGAATTGATCAGTGACTGTCTCTACGGCTTAGTCACAGCAGTCTTCTAGGGCATCATGCTGTCCCTAACTGCTAAAACATTAACTATATTCAACCAAATGACAGCATACACAGAGCAGCACTGGTCACCGTGAGCAAATATTGATAGATGTATTCCCCAAAGTGTTTTGCATGATGAATCTCATAATTCTGGACTTTCCTTTTGTCAAAGATATAAGATAAACAAACAATATCCTGTTGCTGTTTCTGTAATACTTGGCCCTGAAATTGTTGCATGACAATGTTGTTTCTCACATAAACTATTGCTTCAAATCAACTTTTGAGTAGTCAAAGAGAAAATGGAATCCTAAGAAAATCACAGAAAACGGCTGGTGGAGCATCAATTTGAACGTGGAAAATACAAACTCTAATCAAATGTTTAGTTTGACTTAAAGTTAAAATTAAATAATTAAAAACATATAATACAAAAGTGGTCACTCCTAATGAAGATCCTACATTTAGAAAATCAGTCAACTCTGCTTTTAGCAGCATTTTAGTGTCGTAAATGTCCTATTTTGGTTATAAGACATGCTACTTTACTGTTTTCATCCATCTTGTTTTCAAGGACAGCCGGCATTTGTTTAACAGTGAAAATGCTCTCATAATGTCACAACACCTCTCCAAAAATAATGTAACATTGTGTCATGTTTCTCTCTTTGTTTCCTCTTCTTTTCATGCCCTTCTGGTGAACTTGGATCTTAGTTTTGCTTACAGTGATGTTCTGCCTGTCCTCTGGAAAGTGTGCCGCCTTGCCAAAACATTCCCAACACACAGTCTCTCTGGTGTCTCACACGCGCACATCAATATGTCTCTTTCTCCTTGTTCTCTCTCTGTTGTCTCTCACCCAGCCACCCCTCTGGCGGCCGCTCAGTTTTTGTTCAGCAGGAGTGTGCTTCTGGCCTTTGTTGTGTCAAAGTGTTGCCAACTGTCTCCTCTCTCTCCAGGCCGCTGGCTATCTTGTCCATGTGTCCACCCACAGTGTCCCCTCTCTTGCTCTTATTGTCTTCCTCTCATTTTTTTTATCCTTTCTATTTTCCACTCTCATGTTCATGCTTTTTTTTCTATCATCTCATGTCCTCCACTGTACTTGGCTTTTTCAAGTGCTGTACTGTCATTTGTTCTTTCCTCTCATCTTTTTTCTTAATCCTCTATGCTTCCTCTTCTGCCTGACAGGAACAGAAAAATGCTCTAACACAAATGCATAATAATATTGAAGGACAGACTGTAAATTGCTTTGGGTTTACGTTAAGGTGTGGGTGGAAGTTCTGGAGTATTTTGAATTATTTATCATTTTTATTTGTAGTAACGCTTGACAGCGAGAGTGACATTTAATGAGACATAAATAGACAATGAAGGAAGCATAAAATAAACATGATTTAATCAGTAAAGGGCCATTATCTGTAGGTGTGTCTTACCCTTGATAAAATCGAAATGATTCGCAGTGCCTCAGCCATTGAGACCTTTGTGTCACTAATACGTAGCATTACATTTTGTATCAGATTTGTAGCCTAGTAACCACACATTTCTGTCTTCAAGGTGACAGTTTTTAAAGATTGGTTGTCTAGCTGTGTAGGTTGTTTTGGCAGTAAGGAAAGGTCAATGTATGTGGAAAATTCAGAAACGTCAGAGTTGTTGATTATTATTGTTACGCTTCTCGATCCAGTGATCTGAAAGCTGTCTGCCATGTAAAAAATCCAACCCACTCTCTTCAGTCTGCGTACAAATGACACGACTTTACACATTGGAAATGCGTGCAATAGATACGCAGAAGTCCGATTTTGCGTGCATATGATACGCTAACCATTCCCATTGAGATCTGAGGCCGAGTTTTGCGTGCATATGATACGCCACGTTAACCCACTCTCTTCAGTATCTCAAATACGTTTATTTTCTACATATCTTCTAGAAACATATTTTCTCCCACGTTACGTTTGTTATGAACGTATCTTAAATACGTTTATTTTCTACATATCTTTGCCATTTATTGTCTTGCTTATAATAATGATAATAATCATTTATAAATATCATTTTAGAGCACACATTTGAAATCGAGAATCGGGCTCGATATATGGTTAAAGCTCCCATGTCATGCTTTTCCGGTTATTACCCCGTCCCCTTGTGTGTTATGAAGGTTTTTATGCATGTAAACGGTGTGCAGAGTCAAAACCCTCAAAGTACACCCTGTAGCGAGTAAAACTCTAACACAGAAAATACCTCCCCAAAACGCCTCGTTGGAGATACGTCACTGCCCATTTGATTCTTCCGGGTACCGCCTGATGTCATGTGGTACCCGGAACAAAATGGACCAATCCCGAAGAGCTATGGCCACACCAGCAGCGGCGTGTTCCTCCTCCAGAGGTTCGAAGAACCGGCATTTCACAGACGAAAGCTTCCAAAACATTGCCCAGTTTGAGGCCGGATATGCACAGCTTGTTTGGACCGTTTGGAGCAGGGGAAGATCCGGGTATAGAACCTGTAAGTTTGCATTGTTATTTGTGTATTTATCAAACAAGACTGTTTAAATGTGTAAACTGTGTTGGACTGCTAAGCCATTGACACAGTGCTAACTGTGCTAACTAAGTTGCTAGAGTTTCCATATATCAACTCTAATATCAGCAGATGGCCTTGCATACATGTATCTCATAGCAGGAGAATGTCTGCATTCACACATAAAATACCTATTGACAGTATACTCCGGGTGATTTGCCGTGCGGTCAGTCGCGAAACGTAATTACATTATAGCTGGCGTAGCGTGTATGCAACCGATCTAACACACGGAGCTAGAGCTAGATTTGGTCGGAAAAACATTTTTGTGATGCTACGTTGCTAGCGTTTAAATATATCAACTACAATGTCAGCAGATGGCCTTACATGTTTGTCATGGCAGGAGAATGTCTGCAGTCACACACACGGAATACTCATACAGTATAGTCCGGGTGATTTACCGTACATATACTGCATGTAGCTAACGAGGCTAGCTGTATGCTAGCGCAAAACAATGTATTCATGCAAGTTACATTGTATGGTAGCAGAATACCCGTATACGATTGCAATTATAAACACGTTATTGCTAGCCTAATATGAACCACTAGCTTTTGTTCATAGTAGTTTTATTACACTGCATTATAGTTGCCTTTCCTCCAAGCTAACGTTCATATCGTGTTAGCTACCAAGGTAAACAAAGCTAGGTTAGCATATTAGCAGGCAAGCTGTTCATTACACAACTACTACTAACGAATCTAAAACAACTAAGTTTCTCTAATATTTTGTGATTTGCATTTGATTTCGTCCAGCCAGATCCTGGCGGACAATCCATGACGGGGACGGGACTTCTACTACTACTGAGGCCTCGTGCTAAAAGGCACCGCACCGCACCGGCTGTGCGCAGGCAAGAGGAGGAGGAATGGATGATATACCGTGTGTATATATGTATATTTATGTTCATTTTGTACATTTCTAAAAATAAAGTTTAATGGAAATACTTAGTAGGCCTATCCTTTCTTCCCTGAATTCATATATTAGCAAACCATGATTTGATTTCTCATCAAACAGTAGTAGTTTATTACAGGTACAAATAACTTACTCTTTGTTATGTCGGCTCGTAGGCCACAACGGAAAGGCAAGGAGACATACACGAGTTTACAAAACCACGGCACATTTATTGTGGTAAATGCAGAGATAGGTGGTCGAGGGGAGAGGGTCGCTCAGTTCGTCCTTCTGCAGCCGCTTTGGAGAGAGACTCCGGGCCGCTGGGATTAATAGCACCGGCTACGGAGGTGTCCGTGATCGCGCTGATTACCCTCTTCAGCTCCACCCCACCGTAAGCCCTGCAACACACCTGCACAAAGGCCCTGGGGCCGTCACACTCTTCTATAACAACAGTTGTAGGTTCAGTTCGGTTAGTTAGTATAAAATATCAGCTGTACCATTACACTGATGTTCCCCGAAAAAAGCGGGCGGAGCCTCTCTGGTGGTTGACTAATCAGAACAGAGTGGCCGAGCTGACCAATCGGAGCACACTAGGCTCACAGGGAGGGGGGGGGCAAGAGCTCCAACGAGTCGTTTAGTGGAGAAAGTGAATACTGCTGAATACACATGCTTGACAGAGATGCTGTATGCGAAACCAATGTGAGTTTGGAAAATTGCACAGTATAAATCAGCGACGTGCAGTCAGGGGAGGCAGGGGAGGCAGAGCCTCACCTGTCATACTCCAATGTAACGGAAAAACAACTAAAGAAAAACTAAATAGTAATAATAATAAAATGTCTCCACTGATCTTGTGTAAATGTGATTTCTGTATGATTCTAATCGCTTTTTATAGTCAAAATTAGCAAATTTGCCGAGCTCCGCTACGGGAGCGATGAAAAGTGAGGCAGGGACGTGCTCTGCCTCTCGTAAGCCCACAGTAACTTGCTGGAGCATGGGCACTAATTTAGCGCGGGCACTTATTTTGTGAGCGCGCTCAAGCCATTTACTGTGGGGTGAGGTGAGGCACAGATGAGATCTGCCTCACCTCAGAATGCATCACCCCACAGAAACTGTCTGGAAAGCGGGCCCTAAGCGCATGCCTGTTCCCATCTCACTGTAGGTCACCAATGTAATGTTTGTAGATCCCTTTATTACATTTATCCTCGCCATCCATAGTCTCTACAGTAAATAACTTATTTCACTTGTATATGATATTTAGGCTCGCTGGTCTCATCATACAACGGCAATGAAAAAGCACCAAGGGAGGCAGCCATAACCTCTGCCGCACTGAAGGGGGCGGACGTGAGCCCACAGGTTCTTGTTGCTACTGTAATTCTACGCAGAGACGGTAGACGTAACAACAAACTAGACTTTTGAAACTACAGGGAGATAAGGAGGACTTTTACAAAAAAGTAATAGAGATTGTTGTCCAGAAGGATAGCATGGACTTCATCTTCAAGTCAAGGTAAGACCACATTTGTAATGAAAATGGGATCTTACTTAGAAAGAACAATCCAATATTTAGATTTTGGGTATCCTTTTGTTGAACGGTCTGTTTAAAATGAATCGAAGCATCAGACTAAAAAAAGCTTTTGAAAATAACCGAATATTTCGATTAAGGTCAAAATATAATATTTGTAAATCTGACTCAGTGAGTCAGTGCCTCACCAGCCATGAACCTCACCGCACGTCACTGGTATAAATCTATTTTAGTATACCTCAACAATGTAATTATGATCAGTGGAAATGGCCATGACATGGGCCCTTTAAATTAAAATCAGTAGGCGAGGCTGTAATTTCGCCAGCTGTTACTCTCATGAGTGAGGCAGAAAATAATAGTTTTATCATGCCAAAAAGCTGCTGTGTCGTTTATTGCACCTCAAACATTAAAACAAATCCAGAGTTACGTGTTTCTGTACTTCCTCTAAGAACAAAGGACAGTAAAAGAAGAGCTCTGTGGCTTCAGGCTTGATCGCCGTTCAAATGACAGCGTTGGTTTCCCCAAAAGTGGGCGGGGCCGTAAAGTGACGTAGATTTTACTCTCATCTATTATTCAAAACCATTCTATTTATTCTAACGTAAATTACATGCCAGTGTTTTATCTTTTTATTTAGCGATTTGTTTTTGCATGTTTAACTCAAGCCCCCAGGAAGTGCGCCGGACTCAGATGAAAATATTCGTGCTGGCCAAACGGCGGTACTACACTTCCTTTTGGTTGCCAGGCCCGGAAACACTTTTTCCCATTGACTTACATGGGGAAAGAGTGGTCTGTAAATCGTTGGATAATTTTTTTTAAACTAAATAAACTACCCAGTATGAACACTTGTATAGCCCTTATTAAAAACATTCGTTCCTCAAGTTGTAAAAATGTGCTAATAACGTTATTCTGTGAGTTATTTCCCTCTGCATTATGAACGCGCATCTAACCCACGGGACCGCGCCGCCCGGCACGTTCATGTTACGTGTTCAGCACTACATGCGTTTATCTTTACCCATGGATGTACAATAAGAACGGACCCATATCGCCTTACTGCCAGCCCACGGAGCTGTAATAATGGATATATTGCACATGTTTGCTGTAATTCATCATTTGTAAAATATTATACTACATGGGCTGTATGATTAAATCTTGTACCGTAAATGTTGTATTAAATAAAGTTAATATTACCGATGTAGATTAACGTCCCTGTAGCTTCTTATTGCACTAAGAAGCTTATTGCACTGTATATATATACATATATATATATATATATATATATATATATATATATATATATTAGGGCTGTCAGTCGATTAAAATATTTAATCGCGATTAATCGCATGATTGTCCATAGTTAATCGCGATTAATCGCAAATTAATCGCACATTTTTTATCTGTTCTAAATGTACCTTAGAGGGATATTTTTCAAGTTTTTAATACTCATATCAACATATGAGTGGACAAATATGCTTTATATGTTTGTTTATTATCATTTGAACAATGACAAATATTCTCATGAATATTAAACACAACAACCTGTGAACATTACAAATATTCGCCTCAATTCAACCTGGAACCTCTCATACAATAATACAATACAAAGTGTATGTGTGTGTGTGTGTGTGTGTGTGTGTGTGTGTGTGTGTGTGTGTGTGTGTGTGTGTGTGTGTGTGTGTGTGTGTGTGTGTGTGTGTGTGTGTGTGTGTGGAGATCGTTGGAGCTATGTGCAGCTCAAGGCATATATGCTCGAACGGGAGCTGCAATCATGTTGCGCGTACTATCCGTGCTGAGTGTGCTGACTTTTCGTACAATGTCCCACTGTCTGGCTACCTGCATAAAGTAAAGTGCTCGGCGCAGTTTTCGGCGAAATGTCATTGAAACAGCTCCTTATATCCGTTAGCGCAGCTAGCTAGCACCGGATGCTAACAACAACAACACGTAAGGTGTGCCTCGCTCGCGCGAGTCGCGCCACACATACACACACACACCCTCCCGGTCCTCCCGATGGCCAGTCCGGGCCTGCCGGTGAGCGTGGAAGTGTGGTCTGCCACAAGCGGGCGGCAGGAACGGGGCTGTCAGCATCAGCTTGTACAGTAGATGGTATTTTAAACTCGATGCGCTCTGAAACTACGGCGGCCGAGGACAACAAATACACATGCGTTAATCGCGTTAAAATAATTAGTGGCGTTAATTTTTTTTTGCGTTAACGCGTTATTAACGCGTTAACTTGACAGCCCTAATATATATATATATACAGTGCAATAATTCTTTCATGCTAAATGAAGCTCTGTTGCTTGGATATCACTAGATCCTGTTACAGCGTAATATAAAAGTACATAACGATTTATGTGTAAATTAGCATAATTACTAGCTAACCGCTAGCTGCTAACTGCCGCCTCGTTAATATCAAATCTATCATAATAACAAACCATTACCATGCTGTCATGAACGTGCGGTGCTGTTACGTTTACGCAAATTGACGTGCTTGATGTGAACGAGCATTTTGGGGGGCATGGTTAAAGTTGCGCATGCGCTATGAGCGCACATACGGGTACTTCTCAGGCATGCCGGGTAATCTGTGACGTTTCGCTCTCTCAAAAGTTGGGCCATTTTATCATCATGCGCGAATGAGCAACTCTCATAGGAATGAATGAGGCCCCGCCTCCCACGCTGTATCCAGTTCTTATTATACATCCATGGTTTAACTGGGAATGTTTTCATGATGAACCGGAAGTACGTCACTTCACTTTGTCTTCTTCGTCCCTTTTACGTTCCAGACAATGCATGGCTCAGCGTAACAGACTGAACAGCGACCCCAGGTGTGTCTACATTGGAATTACATCTTCATTACTGAAGGAAAAATACTTTACCTAGTGTTTGTTAACTGGGTTTTTAATGCAGTTGGATTTTCTTAATGGTTACAATATTGCTATGAGTTACAGTATATCTGAAGCAAATTGTGTTTCTGAAGATGTGTAGTCAATTCCACCCTTCAATGTAGCATAAATGTGAACTCTCATTACAGGAACAATACCGGAAACAGACGATGATAGAAAAGGACTTGTAGTTTTTAAAGATATTACTGATTTTCTTTGAATATAAGAATGTAAATACTGAGTTGAGAGAATAGTCAGGGGATTTGGGTGATGGGAGACACATCTATGGAATCACAATTGCAATAGCTTACTATTAAATGACGGATATACCTTTCTGTCTGTGATGTTGCAGGTCTCCCTTGAAAAAGAGATCTATGATCTCAAGGGACAATCTGGATAAATAAAGGTTTGAAATTAAATGAAATGTTTTACAAATCAGATATTAATGTGTAGAAGTAAAACATGAGAAATAGTATAGCAATATCCTGTAAAATTATGTAAAACATGAATAAACTACACATCTTCAGATGTTATACATACATACATAAGTGTCCTACACTAATAATACAAAGTTATTATTAGTATACTGTGTGTACCTTGTGTGCACCGCTTAGTGGTTAAAGCACGTTATTGAATTATTTTTGTTGAATAATGTTATTTTTGTTGAATAATGTTATTTGATGAAAAAAATCTGACTTCTGCGTAACTATTGCACGCATTTCCAATGTGTAAAGTCCAGTGGCGTCGCCTGGCCTGGGCATCCGGGGCTTTAGCCCCGAATGTTTTTTCTGTAGCCCCGGACAATTCTCCCTCAATAATATAATACATTAACCGTGCTTTACGTGAACCTCATCATGACACAAGAGAGGACGGCAGCACTGTAATTTCCCGTGTTCAGTGAATGCAACAGAGGCATGACACCAGACCAATCAGAGAGTTGCATGGAAATAAACGTGTGCTTGTGTCATTCAAGCTCGGCTCTGTGTGTGTGTGTGGCAATAGAGTGGCGAAGTCCCTCCCCTTCCGGTTGAGCCCCATGGGACCTTATTTCGGAAAAGTTATGCATTGAAGTCAATGGAGAGAGAAAGATTATCTTTCGATCCCGTTTGAATTGTGCCACGAATTACACATATGATGTTTGTCAATTTAAAAGATAATTTTGCAAGTCAAAAAAAATAAAATGTGTCGTAAAACTGTGAAGTAACACATTTGTTTGTGTGAACCGCTCAATGAACTACATCTCTGGTCTCACAGAACAACACACGTCACCAAGATGGCCGTCACTACTGTCAACAAACCGATTGGCTACCCTCACACTATCACCACAATGAAACACGTCCTGAAGAATGTCATGCAAAGCTGCCTGCCTGCCTTCCTTTGATTCTCTCTGAACTGCCCGGTCGTTTTAATGTTTAATGTCAACCATTTGTGCAGATAGCATGAAGTAGAGAAGATCGCTAGCGTTAGCGTTAGCATTTCTCCCCCGGGCTTACATGGTGTATTATAGAATGATCACACCGGTGACAGTACTATTCAAAGGGTTCACGAAATATGACTACTACTCTTACTCTTTAACATTTTGGGTTACTTAATGTTACTTCATGTTAAGGCTAATAAAAATGACAAGGCTGTAATGCTAACTAACGTGCTAGCTACTAGCTAGGTAGCTAACTTGATCTACACACTCCTCTTTCATCAGACGGGAAGCGAAAGAACGAGCAAGACCCATTGCTGGTATAATAACAACCTGGTACTAAGCACACAGGCATCTTGTGAAAGTTATCTTATCTGAGCCAGCGCCATATAGATAGATTATATCTATATGGCGCTGATCGTATATATACGGTATTATACGTGTATCGTAGTGTCTCAATTGTGACATCACTTACGCGACTCTGGGATTTGTAGTCTTTCTAGTTTCGTATTTTTCAAAGTCTTATATTTCAACAGTTTTAAGACAAACTGTGACTTTTTTTACATGGAAATGATTTTTTAAGATTGACAAACATCATATGTGTAATTCATGGCACAATTCAAACGGGATCGAAAGATAAGTTTTCTCTCCCCATTGACTTCAATGCATAATTTTTCCGAAATAAGGTCCCATACCCCGGAAGTAAGTGGGAGGGACTTCGCCACTCTATAGCGCATTGTGTGATACAGAGAGAGAGAGAGAGGGAGAGAGGGGGAGGGAGGGTCCGGTGTCAGCATGGACCGTGTTGTTAGCATCTGGTTAGCTAGCTGCACTAACGGACATAAGGAGCTGTTTGTTCCACAACAAGCTGGAGGAGAGTCCTCTCCTCTCAGACTGAGAGACTCAGGTGAGCTAAAGGACTCTCTGAGTGTTTAGATATTTAACTTTAGTAAGTTATCTCAGTGGGTCTCAAACGGTTTGGTCACAAATTATTCAAAAGATTATTTCCGCGGCACACCTTCATATGATCATTATAGTTATTAAAAAAAAGAGAATAAAGGAAAAACAGTTATGAAATACTATATGGCAGTAAAACAAGAATAGAGTTTAAAAGGGGAGTGATTAGTAAAATATCCATAAAGAAAAAGTACATCTGTTTACAGTTCTGCTTCATATGGGTGTTGAGAGAGGTATCCATAGATCTCTTCATTTTGCTCTCAAAGTGCACCAGATTGATGCATTTAACTTCAATATTTAAAAAAAAATCTTCCCGGGGGAGCATCCCCCCGGACCCCCTAGAGGAGGTGAGCCACCCACTCATAAAAAATACCACTTTACCCCTGCCTATATGCCGTGAGCTGATTATCGAGCCTTCATTGTAACAGTCGCGGGTGTACTGTGTGTGTGCGTGTGGGGAGTGTTGCAGTAAAAAATGCCACTGTAGTGCCGCCGCCACTGTGGGCTAAGCCCCGAATGTTTTCAGGTCCAGGCGACGCCCCTGGTAAAGTCGTGTCATTTGTATGCAGACTGAAGAGAGTGGGTTGAAAAAATCATTCACCATAACCATAAAGATATGTCAAATATAATTGGCAGATGGTTCCCCCTGTAAACCAGTTTGGTACACACGCATCCGTGTTCCTTTGATTCCTGTGAAAGTCATAATTCAATAGCATAAATAATGTCCAAGATACTAAGAAATTAACCAACAAAACTCACAACAGGTTGTCATAATGAATTTGAGAATTAATACGCTCTATTCTTTGCTGTGTCATTCTAGTATTACTGTCATCACACTCGTATCCTCCGCCTGTTAGTCAATAATCCCCTCCTGTCTTCCTTCACAGTCTTTTAGTTGTGAAAGTCTGAGTCAATTCAGCCGAAAATCAACGATTCAGTGTGCAGACATAACCATATATTGTCAAATAACTGCCATTTTAGGTGACAACCTCCACTCATTCAGGATTCCTGCATTTCTGTGGCACTCTACTGTTTCCACCGACTGTGTCTGCCAGTGGGACTGATTGTATTGCCTGCACTCTGCTGCGCCCCACCACACTGTTCAGACTCCATTTTAGCTGTAGGGACCACTGTACTTGAACTGGAAGCCATTGTCACTTAAAGTACCACTTGTTTTGATCCCTGAGGGAGGGAATTCAAGTGTTACAGCAGGGCAGAGTCTTATTTCCATTCACTGTTACTGTACAGGCTCATTAAGTAAGGCCAGGATCAATGTGAAACCACCTGGAAAATCATGAATGACACTAAGAAATGTATTAGGTATTATGTAAATGGTCCTACAGAATGAAAATAATGACTTTCTACCACCTTTTAAATAAGATGGAAATGTTATTGCAGTTTAGTTATTGTGGAGACAATAGACAATAATAATTGTCTTCATATTGCAGCATTATTCAATTACAGCTATAGTGCAGGCCTACTTTATACATCATTTAGTCATAGAAATAACTTTTAAACCAAGCTAAAATACTCAGATCCTTCTGGTCAGGGTCAATTTGCAGTGTAACATTAGTTCAAGGATATAAATATAATTTCCAAGTACAATTTTACAGGGTGTCGTTAAAATTCAAATTCACAAAATGGACTCTGAGCCAATCCAATGCTAGGCTTGTACATTGACAACTTTTTCCATCAAGAATGTGTTATATTTATCTCCATTACGAATAAAAACTGAATCAATTAAATATTTACCTTTGACATATATGTCATATTTCACTGGAAGTTTTCCTCTAAAGTAAATAGCTATACGTTCAGTTTCAGCAAAGTATGACGGAAGCTGAATTATTGAGGTCCATCTCGTCTTTTCTGCCTCTTGTTCTTGCCAACCTTTATTCTCTGTTGAGCAACCTATAAGAAACCTCAGCAGGCTTATAACACATAATATACACGGACGCAGGAAAGTGGTTCACCCAGATTCTAGGTTTGATTGAACAAGACTGGGAAATACAAATGCAGTATCTTCAAGGCAGATGAGAAGAATGAGAGTAAGGGGAAAGTGTGTGTGGAGATCAAACACTCTGCATACATGTATTCTGCATGTGATGTGCACATATGTGAGCATGTAGTTAATGTCTCCTGCTGTAATTAGGCTTACTGCTAAACATAGAGTTGGTCATGAAAACATACTATAAAACAATTTTTTCCTGAGCTCCTGCCTCTGTCATGATGTCTTTTTTATAATATTAAAAAAAATAAAATCTGAACAATTATGCATAAACCACATAGATACAGTAAAACCTTTTCTGCAAAGTGCAAAAATAATGATAGTACATTTGCATAACAACAAAACATAATAACAACGTCCTTCAACAACAGCTTTTATTTTTGCCTTTGTGTTAAATTAATCATACCCAGCAGCCATTAAAAACACAAATATACGCTCTTAAAATATCTAAATTGAATATGTGTTGTAATATGGGAAAGATTTCTTTATATTTCTTTATACCTGTTATTACTGTTTCTTCAATCCCTGCCATGACTCTTACTCGAGCACACCCCTCTCCTTTTTTGTCTTTCCTGTTCTGTTATTCATCCAATTACCTCCTTTATTCTCTCATCCCTTTGTTTCTTATTTTTATCTCACCCCCTCTTTCCTCCTTTCTCTCTCACTCATTATTGTCCACTCTTGTTTCCTTTCTCACTCTCTTCACCCCCTGCGGCTAAATCCAAGTGCCAGTATGCATTTGTATGTCCTAATTTGTGTGAGGTTTGCATACTCACATGCAGGGTTTGACCTTGTGCAACCAACCGTATCAGGGCTTCTCATCATTTTCCCACAGGTAGTGTACGAGCGTGTGTGTGTGTGTGTGTGTGTGTGTCTGTTTGTGTGTTTTTGTGTGTATAGATTCATGTATATGTGTGCCCTCTGTCCTTGTGCATTCAAGCATATCAGTAGTTTTCATATTTGTTCACAAATGTGTGTGTATGTCTTTGTTCATGATGTGCCCATGTGGATGTGTGTGTCTGTGTGTTTGGTGTTTATTTTTAAGCCAACAGTTTACCTGCAGGTGCAGTCTATTCAATTTAGCAGGATTCGGAGAAGAGCAGGTCACTAGTCAGACATTGTTCCATCAAATCACACCATGTTATACAGATGCACACACACACACACACACACACACACACACACACACACACACACACACACACACACACACACACACACACACACACACACACACACACACACACACACACACACACACACACACAGGCTTCACTCCTTTTGTTGGATTTCTCCTCTGTTGGAAAGTAGCCTGCACTTTGTTAAAACAAATATTTTTTATGTCACTGTCATTCTCACCGGGATACTGGAATAAAGTGGAGCGACCATTATACTGTAGGTAAACAGCAGCAAAAAACGGTGATATTCATATTCTTTAATTATCCAGTTGGGTCAGTTATATAATAATGTATTTCAATGATATCTTTCTTTTGAACCCCCTGCTTCATAAATGCTAACTTCTTTCAAATCAAATGTCCCTGGTTTGTTATGCATGCTTAAAGGAACATTCTTATACACAATCAGAAATGGACTCTCACCTGAGAAAGATCTCTCCAGAGCCCAAGAAGACAGCTGTTTCTGACAGGTACGGCAAGTAAACTGAGCTTTGTGTTTTAAAAGGGTAGAATTTCACATAAACCACGCTCATAATCTGCCAAAAAAGTGTCCTTGCATGTTTTCCCAACAACTACGCTGCTGAGCTATCCATAAGGAAGACCCACATCGTTCAATGAGCAATGACTGTATTGAAAATACTATTTCCCTTTTATGGTCAATTCGAGTCAAACTATCACATCAGATGATGCTTTTACTATAGCTGTGGAATCCATGTGCATCTTTTGATGTGCTATTACTTTTGATTGGAGGTAGGCGTGGAGCTGTCTGCAAGGCCATTCTAGTGAATATGAGTTTAAACGAAGTAAAGCGAAAAATGAAAGCTTAGGAAATATGCTTGTAATTGAGTGTGTGTGATTGAATGTGTGTGTGTGTGTGTGTGTGTGTGTGTGTGTGTGTGTGTGTGTTATACATGTAACACTTTATTGTTTGTTTTTTAATTTATAAATGATTTAAAATGCATTGCCTTGTAAGGGATAGCTCCATAAACAAATTGGACTTGTCAAAACAATTAAAATCATTGTATTTAATAGCTCCCTAGTTTCTGTCAAGTGTTCACATACAGTGTTTTATTGCAGGGATGAACAGTCTGATAGAGAAAGAGAGAGAGAGCGGTAGAGACCAAGAATCAAAGAAACAAAGAAATGGAAAGAAAATTAGAGACAAGAGGGGGAGGAAAAAGTCAAGTGCTGCTCTCTTTTCTGTGCTGTATTGTTCTCCCCAGAATATCCTGAGAGAGGGCATGTATCTTGCTTTTAGATTAATGCATCTGCATCCAAATCTCCCAGGGAAAGCTAAAAAAAACAATTCTACAATTACTTCTCTCCTCCCTTCTATCTTTTTCAGTGAAGCGAGGACAAACACACAAACACACACACACACGTACACACACACACGCACGCGCGCACACACACACACACACACACACACACACACACACACACACACACACACACACACACACACAGACACTCATTTATTGACCATGTTCACCTTGTCTTTTCCTGCTGCTCTCTCTTCAACTTTTGCTCGCTCATGCAGAACACCAGCAGAACCCAAGAGGTGTACTGCCGGGGAGAAGCCTTGCAGGAAGACAAAGATAGTACCGGCTGCTTCTGCCACAGGGGGACGTGTATCTAAATGTAATTTGTCAAAAAGTTTCAGGTCAACCTCTTTAATCTATCACTCTGTTTGGATGAGAGAAACCAGGTTACTGGGAGGAATAAGGTTAACGAAGGTCATCTGAGAATGTTTAGAATATATTCTAAAATAACCTGGCTTCTACACTTTTTTGGGAGACAGCAGAACTTTTAGCAGCAGTTTACAACACTCCTTTATGTGCATGCACTGTAAACACTCTTTATTTCTTCTCTCTTGAAGAAAACAAAGCGATCATTCAAATATTTCTTTGTGGCAGTTCATCAATTATCTTGATGAACTATCTTTTTATCCTTTCGCTATTTTCTCACACATTTTTTATGTCATTCTTCTTTCCTTTTTAGACTTGCGTTTCCTTCACTCTGTTCTCTTTTAAAAACTCTCACACTCTTTGCTCACAGCCCTCAGGGTGTGGAGCACTAAAATGGTGATTGAGAAGTTGAAGAAGACAATCAAAGAGAAAATGAAATGCATTTGGTTCTGTGAAGGTGCTATCCACTGAATGTAAATATAGTCTTGATATTGATTCAATCACAAGTTTTAAACACTAAACATTCTTAATTTTTCGATAAATACACATTTAAGCATACGCGTTATAACTCTTACCTTGATTTATATAATCAGTATATGAAAACATATGTGGCCCGGCATTTGTTGTACATCACTATGTCATACATACATTTGTTACAGCGTCAACATGTTACATTTTGGTTATTGTTTTAGTGTTTGTCAGACTGTGTAGCAACAGTTAAAAGCTTAAAGAATAAATCTAAGGATGTGTGTTCTGGTACTTTTTATCAGACTAAACTGCCATTAAAGGTGGGGTAGGTAATTTTGGAGAAACCAGCTCGAGTGCGCTAGAATTTGAAAATACACAACCGGAAAAAATCTGCCACTTCCTTACAGAGCCCCTCCTCCAACACACACAAACGCCCACATGACCAATGAGGGCACGAGATAAGTTTGTGCACAGATGGAAGGCTGACAGGCAGGTAGGCCATCCAGTTATTTTAGCCGGGCCGGCTAAAATGATTGGTCGTACTTTTTACAGTACTACGGCTTCCACAGATGACATTTTTTTATGGATTTTTTGTCAAAGCACTTAAGATATTCATTGCTATCGGGATGTTAAGAGCATTCCATGGAATATAACAAAAAGGGTATCTCGAGCCAGTTTCTCAAATGTACCTATACCCCACCTTTAATGCCATGTGTCTTTACTTTTCTTTCGTCCTATTTGCTTTCCTGTCAGACAGCATCATATCCTCAAGACTTACCTGTGAATAGGGAATACATCTTACCTTCCTCCTTATTCTTGCTGACTCACTGTTGTTCTCTGTTGTTCAAAAATCTATTTAACACTCCAGTCTGCAGCCTCTGAATTTATTGTTTTGGTGCAATCATTTGTATTGTCGTTTTGAAATCAATGCAGGTCTTACATCACATTGAGGAGCCACGAATGCACATGACAGTATTATTGTTATAATATACATGTACGATGTGATAGATAGATGATAGATAACATGTTTAAGTAAACAGTTTATACAAGTAATAATTGTCTAAGAGTCATAACATGCCTGCATGAAAAAAAAGGTTCAGTGTAGTGAAATAATTAGTATTTTAAGTACTTAGTAGTTCCAACTTTACAGCCTTCTAACAAGTCCTCTGATCTTGATACATCCATTGTTTCATGGAAACCCTGCAGAGTCTTTTAACATGAGGCTAATTCATTCAGCGTTCTATGATATTTGAATGCCATTATTTGCACACTTGAGGTGAGTGTTCAAACACCTACACATACTGGGTTGAATTTTTCAGTTTATTCAGTGCAGTGGGCCACAGTCCTCAGTGTATTTATATGAAAATGGACAGCATTATGTATTGAAATTAAATTCAGGGAATAATACCCATAGAGGAAGTTGAAGACAGTTGGCAAGTGTCTCGGGTGGGAATGTCAACAGAGAAAACATCCCATTGGACATAATGGGCTTTAAGGGAAAAACATCATGAAAAAATTATGCCGGACATGAACTCTGAAAGTTCCCCTCTATTCACAAACAAACGTGACATGACTCAAGATTTGTCCTTCTTTTTTACCTTTACATAAAACACGCTTTTTCAATTTTCTTAATCCCGTTGATAAAGATAGTATGGGCAAAATATAGGAAACCCCTGCAATTTTTAAAACCTGTAGACATGCTTCTGCAACAAAACAATTTCCCATTTTTAATCCATAAAGTGAAACTAATCTAATAAAACATAATCTTTACAAACATATTCAACACATGGAATCCCCCCTGGATCTGAATCAGCCTCTACGGACTGAGCTTTCACATAAGCTCATATATTGCCATTGAAAACAGTAATGACAGTAATTACATAACAACGGCTTGCACTTGCACCATGGGTCATTAAGGCAAGCAGTTACAGTAGATAACTCGTGATAATAAATATTGGAAGAAGTCCTGCACTTTAATTAGCATTGCATACAGATTCTGGCTATTTTGGATTACTCCTCACTGGTTAGATCCCTGGAGAGATTAGCTTTGCTAATCAGTCTATGTCATGTCTGGGTGATGTAATTTAGATAACAGTGAAAGCAAACAGAATAATCTACACAGCCAAATTCATGACAGTCCATCAGTTTTCCAAACAAACAACACCATTACTGTCATGAAGTAAACTCCGTGCACCCGGGGGTGTCAAACCCACACAGTAAGGTCCAGCAGCACAGAAGTCTGAAAATGTGACGCTTCCATCTTTCTTTTTTCTCTTTAAATGAACATTAACAAGTTGTTTCTAATAAAGGAGAAATAAATGATGGTCCCAATAGTACAATTAAGTACTGCTCACATTTATTTATTTATGTATTTTGGTTGAAATACCCAGGAAGCTGTCTGAATCTGCATTAATGAGAAAAAACTGTATGAAAGTCAGCCGAATGCTTAGCTTACAGAATATATATATATATATATAAACATGACGGTTACTGGGGGAAAAATACAATTCCTTGTACTTATATTATGTAACACAGCCCCTAAGCTATAGAGATATGTCCTATAATGTTAACACATTATTGAATTTGCACATGTTTTCACCGCAACCTCTTGGCATTTGTGTGCGCATATTTACAATCACATTATAATTCTAAGCAACTCTAGTCCAAACTGCTGATGACGCTGTGTGTGTCAGCTTATTATCCGTTCCAACTCAACAAGCTTATGACAACTTTTTCCATCCACAAAGCAACAATATCACTTTCTAAATGGACCCCTTGGGGCTCACACACAACGCGCACCATTGCAGAGTGTGATTACTCTTCATGATAGCTCTAATGAAGCTCCTCTGCTGATGCACAGTTTTCAGGGTCAGGGTGATGTGTGTGTTTGTGTGTGTGCACATGTGTGTGTGTGTTTGGCTGCATCTGTGAATCCTGTGATATTAAAAAGAGTGCCATGATCTGGACAGCCAATTAAAACAATCCTCCGCAGAGACCCCATAGAATACATTAACTTCAGGCATTATAGAGACAATAATGTTTTTTTCTGATTTTAAAAAGGGGATTCCACTGAGGCTTGAGTCTCCATTCCAAAACAGCCTTGTGTGAGAATAACTGAATAAAAAGTAGTCTCAATGAAAAAAAGTAACACAAATAGAACTATTTAACAAGAGCAGTAAGAATAATGTTTGCTCTTTATGTAAAATGACATGTTATGCTCAGGGCTTAGGGCAGTTCATGCAGTAGCCTATGTAAAACCGTAAAGAGGAAGTGGATGTGAGCTAAAAATTAGACCAATGGTAACAGTGACTTGATAACTATGTCCGAATAAAGCGTGTGTGACCGTTTTCCTTTTACATTTTGCAAAAGAAAAAATGACTTTGAATTAACTTTTTTAAGCTGTGCATTAGAAGGACTGCATGTACACATATTTATATAGTGACAGTACCTATGATCTGCCAACTGAGGATTCAATGGGACACAACGGTACATTAAAACATAATGCCGTAAAAAGTACAATACTTGAATTAATGTTTAAATAATAACTTATTTGAAAGTTAAAAATGCATTTACTGAGAAGAAGCCTAAATAACGTACTTGATTTAGTGTGACGTGTTTGAGTGTTTTCGATCCTGCTCACATGGATGAATCTATGGTGTGCCAGAAATGTTTTGTGGATGTATCAATAGTGAAAAAAAGCATGTTTGGAAGAAGAACTGAAAATAAATCCCCTAAGAAAAATAAATATTTGTGTTTTTTAGCTAAAATGTATGGATGTCCTCAAGACATTGAGTAGACTACCGTAAAATGCAACAGTCATTAAGGCATTTTGAAATCTCTCAGTAGGATAAGCACAGTGGAAAATAATACATTCTACCTTATCTGATTTCCATTTAGCTGCTGTGGTTGCATTTTGGATATTTGAATGGAAGAGAATCAATGTTAGCGTTATAACTAATAACTCTGCGCTTTCTGTTTAATCAAAGGCAACATATTACATTGCTTTAGGCCGTATTCTGACTTAGTATTGAATTGTCCCCTCTATTATCTGGAGAAACAGACAGGTGGAACATTCATAGATTTGCAAAGGTCATAAATATAGCATCCGCACTTGCCCCAATAGCAAGTGAGAATATCTGGATTTTGCAACATGACCAATTTCTTTCTCTAAAAAGACACCTTCATAAACGTGCCTCTATTTCACTGTTTTCTGATTACCTCTATCTTTGTTATTGTATTTCCCTTCTCTTCCTGTCTTTAATATGTACCTTACTCTGTTTCTCTCTCTCTCTTCCGTTCTCTCTCTCTGTCTCTCTCACTTATGACCTAGATTTCCAGTCACCATGTTCTGCTGCAGTCCCTCTTCCCTGACACACACATTCATACACAGGAACCCACACCCCTACCTACTATACATGTTTTATTAATCGCTGGGCTGTGTTTAGGTTGCTGCGAAACAGCAAACAGACCCTATGAACGCAGACAATAACACAAAAACACACAGAAACAAACACAACCACACATGCAAAATTGAAACTTAGAAACACTTTTAGCACATACAGCTCCACATGCACCACACTATAATATTAGTGTCTTAAATCTGTTAAAACGTCTCTTAGCAGCTGTCATACAGCACGTCTGCTGTTGTTCCACTATTGGCACATTTCACTAATTGCTATAACTGCTGTAGATCATATCTTTATGTGGGTGTGTGTGTGTGCATGCATGGGCTAATTATATAACTGTTTATTTATTAAGTCAAAAGGAAAATCTGCCAGTGTATTATATTTCGGTACCACTTTACAATAAGACTACCCTTATAAAAAAGGATTAATAAAGGGTTTATAATTAGGTTATGAATTAGGTTGTACACACTTTATTAATCATTAAGAACCATTTATAAACCAGTTCTAACATAGTTTTCATACATCAACAAAGGGCTCACTAATTTGGCAAGATGACTAAGCCTTATATTGGCTACTTAGCGAGAATCAACTCAGTGAGCAACAGATACCAAGGATGCTGGCTGATGAAGAAGACGAAGTAAGCTATGGTAGCCAATATAAGGCTTAGCAGTGCAGATAAATGTGGGCTCACTATTTGGCAAGCAACCGGTCACAGTTGCCCTGTTTATCTCATGTCTTATAAAAGCTTATTAATGATTTATAAAGTGTTCACAACCTAATTAATAAATGAATTACAAACTATTCGTAAACCCTTTCTATAGTATGGGTAGTCTTATTGTAAAGTGGTACCGCAAAAGCGGTATGAAAGCGGTACTCTCTCTCTAGGTCGTCCTCAGACGAGCCCTCCATCGTCGCTTCCAGTCATCCCGGTTCTCCATGCATCTGGCCAGTTCATTGGTACTTTGTGCTCCTGCGTCATTCTTGAGTATGTCCACGTATGTTAGTGTGCGACGTCCTCGTGACCGATGCCCGTGTGTTGGTTCCCACAGCACCAATTTGCTGGCTGGCAGCTCTTGATGCCTTTGGCAATGTCCTGCTAGTCTCATTCTCCTGGCTGCAATTTTCTCGCTCACCCTTGGTATTCCCTCGTACAGGATCTTGTTGGTTACATGTACACTCTTGCTGATGTTAAGTGCTGCTCGCAACATTCTGGTGTAGCATCCGTCTAGAGACGTTTGCAGGGTTGGCTTCAGGGTCCAGCATTCACTGCCATAGAGGAGAACAGACTCTACCGTTGCATAGAAGAAGATGATTTTGATTTGTCGGGGGAGGTTGGAGTTCCATACACTGGTCATGCCGTTCAGGGACCGCCATGCAAGTGCCTTCCTCACCTTAAGATCTTGCTCGGTTGAGTTGACCCATGAGCCCAGGTACTTGAAGTCCTTGACTTCTTTAAGCACAGTGCCTTCTGTTGTTGTCAGAGGTGGATGTTCCGGTAAGATGTTGTAGGTGATAACCTCAGTTTTCTTGGCATTTAGCCTAAGGCCAACCTTGGCACACTCTAACTCCACTCTGTTCAGGAGTTCCTGTGCTTGTTCCACGCTGTCGGAGAGCAGGCTGATGTCGTCCGCATAGTCCAGGTCTGTCAGGACTACTGTGGGGTATCGTCTCGACCTCCTTGGTGTTAGAGTGAAGCCAAGATCCTGCTCTCATCCACTGATGGCTTTCCTGAGCGCATAATCCAGGACTATGATGAAGAGGAAGGGGGCTAGGGTGTCCCCTTGCATTACCCCAGCCAGGATGTCAAACTCCTCGCTGTTGCCATCTGGGGTCACCACCTTGGCCCTTGTTCCTGCATACATGGTCTCTATTGCCCGGAGTATGTTGGGAGGGACACCGTATGCCTCAAGGATCTTCACCATTGTGCTTCTGTGGATCGAGTCAAATGCCTTTTTGAAGTCGATAAAGCACAGTACAGCAGTCAGGTTATCCTTTTTCACCTCCTCGATCATTCTCCTTAGTACCACTCTCAATTTCACACAAGCCACAACTTCCTCACTATCCAAAGTATTCAAAATATATTTAGGATTGTTCAAAGGGCAAAAATCTATATATGTACATGGGAGCCACAGTGTAGTAATTTGTGCCGCAAATCATAATCCATTCTCCTCAAATTAATTAAAGTGTTCCTATGCTAATTTGCGTGCAGGGGATTGTATACAATGAGCCTGAGCAGTGCTCTTCCCTGGAGCCTATAACTGGAGTGATGTTGCGCACTGTCAAGCCAATTATGCATAGAAGATCCGCATTTTACATTGTGTGCAATGAGCATCCACCGAACCCCATGCTTATCTGCAAATCAAATGCATCATCCATTCCTGTCATTCTGTTACCCAGTGTTTGCATTCTTAACAAAGGGTAATGTCCGCACGTGTCATCCTTTTATTTTTTTTAATGAGGATGGCAAAATGTTGCCTGGGGCTCCACATGTTCTATTATAATAGCCGACAGGCTGATGTGTGGCTGTGATGAGCAACATAATGTGATAGAGATAGATCATACCCAGAAAGCAACATTTGATATCCTCTGAGGAAATCTCTTTACAGGATGCTGAAACTGTCAGTGTGTCATAATAAGGGTTGCTCTGTGATTTAAGGGGTTAGAAGTAGTGCATGTGATAGACCATGTTTGACAAAGGCACCAAAGTGTGCTGTGCCACGAATACATCCAAACGTGTCAAAGATTTTGAACTCACATTTATTTCTTGCGCACAGAAATGAATGAAAATGTAAGAACTATTGAAACAAAATAACAATAAATATTGTTCTCACAAATTTGTATATTTGGGCAATGTTTATTTTCCAAAACATAACAATCACAAAACAGATATTTCTTTTATTGTTTTTCTACCAACTCTTACCCCAGTTTTGATTGAGCATACATTAAGTAGAATAGGAAAGCATCCAACCGGAAAGTGTATACACTGTAGCCAGCCAGAAACTGTTGAACATGTTTTACTGCTTTGCAGGAAATATAGTACTATTTGGAAATATAGTACTATTTGGAAATATAGTACTATTTTCCAGACACTGAAGCAAGCAAAATTCCATGACTTGTCGCTATCAGGGCTGTTAGGGAAAACATCAGGCAATAAGTATTGTGAGATTATTACGTTTCTAAGAGAAATTGATAAATTAAAAATAATCTAGAGTTTTGGTTCTTTTTTGTTTGGTTTTGTTTTATTTCTTTTGTTTATTGTTTTCTGCATAGTCTCTTGTCCACACTCCAGTCCAGTTGGTGACGGTAATGCACCTACAAGTTGGTTTGCCAACCACCAATAAACACCAAAGAAGAAGAAGAAGAAGAAGAAGTTTTGATTGAGTTTTTGTGAGTGCAATAGCGCCCCTCTGGTTAGAAAGAGCGTTGCACCCTGGAGTCGAGGCAATGGCTCACCTGTGGAGAGTGCGCAGGTGAAGTTACCGTCTAATTAAGTATCACACAATTAGCTTCATGCTATCAGTGTCACACTACTGCGATGGACAAATATCTGAAAGAACAAACCCTTAAGAAAATCGTGAGGCCAGTCACAGTTTGGACCAATCTGAAGTTAGCAGCAGCAGGTGTTTTAAAAGAAACCATGGGGAGTTATCTTGTTTTGCATTGCTACTTATGATTCCTCACTTGGAGATAAGTCAGCAGAGAATGGACTTGGACGCCAAATAAGGTAGGCCTAAGTTAATACACTGCTCTCTGTCTCTGCTCATGTTCTGTCTTTGCTGGCTGGTTTCTTTCCTGATTCTAAATGTCCCGCCGGCGTGCTATGTGGATTTAACTGCAGTGTTTATGAATGTCATGTTGCTTTTTGGTCAAACTGTTAGCAATCTGTCTAAATACACACATTGGCAGGAATAAAATCCTAGAGGGTTTGTGAATGGGCCTGTGCTGAAGGCCTGCTAGTTGCTTGTTGGACTGTCTTCATCCTTGTGTTGTTTTGAAGCTGTTTCTTATACTGATTGATTAAGCTTGTCTATCTACAATGTTGTTGACTGCTATGTTTAGTAGGACAAATGTGTGGATACACATTTCTTTCCATGTATTTGATTCACATTAACACCTTTTTGTATGTGAACATGCATATTTAGATATGTGGCTGTTATTGTTCAATCTTCGGTATTCTAATTTGTGAAAACTAAAAAGAGTCATGTATTAAATGTGTAATTTAGTTCCCCTGTCTTGTAAAGGGGCGAAAACTGCTACTTTCACAGGAAGTTTAAGCATGCAGTTGTGTTTTTTTGCATATGTGCATTTTACTGTGTGCTAAATGTGTGTCTGTGGGCTAATGTGTGTTCACTCCACTGGCTAATCCTATTGTGCAGATGACTCTTTAATCTCGTAATTCTGCTGCTTCAGGCTATGTTAGCTTTGTGAATGTGTGGTTATTTATGTCTGTGTTATGTGCTTGCAGCTGTTTGTGCATTTATGTGTATCTTCTTATGTGAATGTATGAAGCATGGACAGATCATCCAGCTTTTGAAGAGATAAATTATGCACTTTACGCGCGAGATAATGGGCCTCATGCAGACATTGGGCATCTAGGTTGGTAAAAGCAACATGTAAACAGTGTTTTTGAGCATTTTATCACATTTTTGCTCTAGCAAATAAATAATAGGTAAAATTACACATTTAAAGTGTGTCAATCGGTAGCGATGTGCAAACATTTAAGTAAAAAATACGAGTAAGCAAATTAATCTGAAAAAAAGACCATAATATTCTTCCTCTCTTTTTGCTACTATTAATTATTTCGGTGTTGGGTTCTGTAAATGTGAATAGAGTTGTAGTTCATTATCATCAGTGTAACTCGTCCAATTATAGATGCAATGCCCTCATCTGAGCCTCTTTGGTTGATTCCTGTCCTGCTTCATCAGGCACTTCAAGCATTATGTTAAAAAGGTCAAGTATCCAAACTGCTTTTGATCATTTTACCCATCTGCATGAAAGGTTATTACATCCTTTGAACATCATGGGGATGTCAGTGACCGTAATGGTTAGGGACTTTTGTAATGCCATGGCAAAACACCTTATGAAAGCTGCTTCAAGTTATTGAGGTTGCTATTTTCTGCACTAAAAGGACTAGTTCTTGTACATATTTGTTATCAACTTTTTACGTTAAGATACATTTATATTAACACAAACCCTTTATATTTGCATTATTGTTCATACCAGTGCATTCCCTGTCAAGTGATGTTACACACTGTAAAGCAACAACTACATGCTGTAAATCTGCAGGTTCATTTCAGTGCAACCAGCAGAAAACTGTTGCAAACTAAAAACAGAAACGTTTGTGCCTAGGCCCTATGTACACATTTGGTGAAGTGTACAGTCATGCTGAATACATATTCTCTGTTTCTCTAAACTAGAATAAATGTATTGAATGTAATTGGCCTCTAACAATCAAACTATAATGTAGGATAATGTATTCTCTCGTCCCACCTGTGAAAGTTGAATAATGAATAATGGCAGTACTTTTCTTACTCTGCATATTTGATAAAACATGTAATATAATGCAAAGATAACCGACATAACTTAGATTCATGTGTCTTGATATTTTCTTTCAATATCAAGAAAATCAAAGGAACTTATTACATTATGTTAGTTTGAGAATTAGCAAGTGTATATTCTCATATTTTTCCATAATAATAATCTTGGTGTGTCTATTTTAGGAACAGTGTGACACTCAGGTCTCGGAAATTAATTTGATCTCTCCTTTATCTCCCTCTACCTGAGACTAAGACTGTTGGTAAGTTACATGCCCACTAGTTCATGACGACCCATCCCCCACATTGTATAATTTTAAGAGGTGTATGAAGCACTTTTCTATTTGCCATAAGGATCAAGACGTAAGACATTGAGCTGCACTGGCTGACACATCTGTTTTACCTCTGTGATAAAAACACTTTGCCTACAGCAGATCTTCAACTTTGAAATATTACTTTCAGCATGTTTTTGAGCTGACCTTTGTCTTGGAACTGGGTTGGAAAAAAGTAAGTGATAAGTATTTTTTTCTAGCGTGTGTTAAACTCTTTGAACTTGTGAAAAGCTCTGCCGTAAAAGCAACAAGAAACAGAAGGCACGTTGTGTAAAGAGGTGTCTCTCGTGGACACTGCAGCTGGGGAGCCCTTTGACATCTTGGGAGCATCTGTAGAACACTGTCATCTCTACTGAGCCAAAACGGATGCCGAGATAAAATAGCTACGAGAGATCAAAGCAAAGAGCCTGTCAGCTCTGCTCTCTTAAAGGTCACATCAAACATCAGTGCATAATAGAACAAGATATGTTGGGTAGTGCAAAGTGAGTAATAGTGAAATAAAAGAGAGGGCGGTGCAAAGAGGAAGAAGGTTGAAAAGAACTGGGTGTCTGACATAATCTGTGAACATATTCTCAGGATTTATGCTTCAGGCATAACACCAGGATTTAAAGAGGCGACAGAACTGCTACATTTCTCATGATCTGACTGTCAAAGAATCCCTTGTTTCTTCAGGCCTGACTTTTGACTAAATGTATTCTTTTAAACTATTAAGCAAACCAAAGATGATATGGTGAAACAAACCCTTTTGATGTAGTAGACAACAGGGCTGTGGTCGCATACATTTATGTTGGGCTGTTCTGTTACAAGATAATCTGCAACACAAAATGACATTTCTATTACATGTATGAAAAGGATGTGTGTTACAGATGACAGTTGGTAGTGTTTGGTTAAAAAAAATAGACCACAGGCTTGAAAAGAAAGGACTAGCATCATGTCCAGCTGCCTGACTATCCCGGGGACCCTTCAGCAATGGATGCAATCGCTGCTTGTCGGATCCGACGCACAAACCAAATGCCAGGTCAGGCTGACATTGGCTTGTAATTTCCCTGGCGGAGTCTGGCTCTCTGTTTCTTATCATTCAGGCTGACAATATAACTGCATAGATTACTGGCTTATCCTGGTGAAAATATTATATTCTGGACAAATGGAAAATAGCTAAAAAAAACTGTAATAAAATGTGGTGTCTTGTCTCCTGAAATCCAATGCCATATTGTCAATAATTGATTATATTTTATGGGTTCATCACTGTTCACCAAGAACTCAATGTGTGCCGGTGGATAAAAAATCACCTTCATTGTGCCTGGTGAAGAGCACACAATAATTCATCCTTGGGCAAAAGATCCCTTGCCAGAACCATTTAAGTCTGGATCTCTAGACCGGATGAGATAGAAGGGGAAGGACACTGCACGAAGCTGTGAAGAGGCTTATTAAATTAAGCTAATGGCTGAGGATAAAAAAAGTTAGTCGTACAACTAAAGACACTGTCATGCCAATGAGACAGTAACTTCTGATCTGTACTGCAGTCTTCAGGCATAGTGATCAGTCTTCTCAGTTTAATCCAGGTTATACATTCAAAGGATAGTGAGTAATTTCACTGCTAATTTTAATCCATTTTCTCAATAGGATTTCTCAAAGAAAAGAACATGAAAGACACGACAAGTTGAAGAAGACTTAAAGTTATTTAAGTGCTAGTGCCTATACAGAGAAAATACTCCATGCAGGTGCTAAGTTGTCTTCCTCTGGATTTGTCACATGCTTTGTTCTCTATAACTTTTCTGGGACACAACTGCATGGAAAAAAAAGTTTCAAGACTTGTCACTATGTATTTCACTTTGGTGTGAAAAAGCTCCCTGGAGATTATTATGCTTGTCTCTTTTGATCATTAAAAATACATCATGTGGGCTTTCCTTAATGAAACTCTTGATGAACTTTGTGACAAATTCACTGTGGATAACACGTCTTTAGGCAAATATGATATTCCTGGCTCTTTGCAAAATGAAACTAATTAAACAAGTAATTGGGAACAGTTGCAGAGATTTGAAAAAAATGTTTCCCCTAGACTTGACCACTTGCCTTATGGACATATTTTTGCTGCTTTAAAACTGTTGTGTTGAATACAATTTATTGTATGTTCAGAAAAATGTGCCCTACACTCTTGGGCTTGATCCCAATGGAATACAGTCCTTGCCCTTACAAATTCTATATGTACATGTTTATGTAAAGGCAGCTACAGAACCACCATGTCTGGGTCTCATTAACAACTACATATCTCTGTTTTCTAGTCATAATAGAGGGATGGATACGGAGATAAATACTGACAGAGAAGTTTTTGGTAATGAGACCAGGTAAAGGACAATGGGGAAAAAGAGTAGAAAGGAGTATTGCCTTGAGGCGAGAGCAGCAGAGGATTCTGGCAGCTAAAAAGTAAGTGTCCAATCAAATAAGAGTCTGAAATACTTTACTGACTGACTGGCTTCTTCAGACTCCAGCTGCATGTGTTGATTCTGTCATGAAGTCTTTCTGTCTGACGGAGATGCAAGCTGATGGCTGCTTGCTAAAAGTCTGAGATGTGATACACTAGCTGGTCTGAGTCCAGGTTTACCTGTGTCAGCAGACACAGGTGGTGCTGCAAGCCTCTGGTGCAGGACCACATTATTTTTTAATGAGGATAAGAATCTACAGCGATGCCAGCAGATGTTGTGAAGCTGAGGAAAAGTGGTGCTTTGAGTGTATTACTAATGATCCCAGTGACAATGCTTCCATGCTGCTATTTTACAGAATTAACAGTTATTGTGTTCACTAATTTGGTTTACTGTGTTTGCAAGCTTACATTTGATTATAAGAACTCAAAGTACAGGTCAGGTTGATGGGAAGTTTACAGTATATTGCAGGTATTTAGTCATTACACAAGGTATTGGAATGTTTTATGATAATAGAAGAAAGTGAAGGGATCACCAACATGATCATAACAACATGTAATGGCAATTGAACCTATAGTTAACACATTTCACCTAAAAACCTACATATTTTGTTAACATAAGAAATCTTTTTGAAGAGATGGCATGGGATGGGGATCAGGGGAAGCAGTAACGTTTAGTCTAACAGTACCACAACATGTAGCATTTAATGTTTACTGGCATAGTTGCCAAACATACATCCATAATCTATACATTTTCCCAAAAGATGTTGCTTGTTAGCCCACCAAACTAATGTAGGCCTATGCTATCCAATCTCACTGGCACAATAGTGATATGTTCTCTTATTCAGAAAGCCACACAATTCTGTAAATACATGCACTTAGTGTTATTATATAGCCCACACAGTATTTCTCAATATTGTTGAATTTGTCTTTTTCTCTGTTTACACTGTGTATGCACCACAACAAGAAATTGGTCTTAAACTCTAAAATTGGTTTAAATGTCATTTTATTTTAAGGTCAGCGTTGTCCTTTCTGCACATGCCACGATGTGTCACAGTGTGTGATGTGGCTTGGTTTGTAGCCTCATTACTGTGAGCTGCGGTAGCCTCCCACTCCCTAAAGATCTAGTGGTCTGTGTCTGGTAACCCTGGCTAGCTAAGGAGATAATAGGCCAGTCGAGACAGAACAAAGGAAATGGTTTAATACCAGGGGGTCTATAGTTGCACGTCAATGGATTGTTTGTGTGCATCTTTCTGGCTTTTGGCATGTTCAGCAATGTGATACGGCAAGCTGTGGTCTGAACTTGAAATTAGCAGTAAGCTAAAAGCAAACATAACTTGTTATTTTTATGGTTACGGTTCTCTGATGTAGTTTCTGTATACTAATGAGGGATTGATGTTTTGTGAGATATATCTTGTTCTTTTTAGGAAATTCCTGCATATTATGCCTTAAATCAAGTATTGACGTATTGTCAGTAAGAGTGACGTGCCACTCCGTTATAGATTGTTGGAAACCGAGAAATCTGGTTCCACTAAATGTTTTTAAAGCTCGGTTGGATGCTATACAATCGGATGCTGTTGGTACCTGTACATGTCGATAGGTATGTAAATTGTAATCCCTGTAACTTTGCTGTATGATGTCCTTTTTGTTGTTCTGTTGTTTTATGTTTTTATGTCTTCATGTGGAACCTACTTGCAGCAGGTCTCCCTTAAAAAAGAGATCAATGATCTCAATGGGATTCACCTGCATACAGTAAATAAAGGTTTGAATTGAATTGTAGGCTGTCTTTCATTAAATACCAGATAATAACTAGATTTTATCTTGTGATTTAATCACCTGAACTTCTAATCAGGCCAGGGGCTTAAAGTTCCCTTCTCCTATTCCCCTATACATTCAACAACAACCATCTCTAAAATCCGCCTTCATCTTAATCCCAAACAAACAACTGTAAGGTTTTCTGACTGCATCTTGTAAGGTTGCCACACTATCAAAATGCTGGAGACAGAAATATAAGCACTAGGTCTCCAGGTGCACAAAAATAAGTACTATTACCATTTTTGTTCTGAAAGGTTACAAGCTAAAACATTTGACCTGAAAACACAGCAAATACTGTTGGTTATTATTGCTGCAAGTGCGACCAGACTGCTGTGTGAAGGTGCCATTTCTGCCTTTTGTTATTGTACAAGTATCTGATTTATGAGTTGATTTCACTCCGCGGGTTCTGTGGTTTCCTCCAAGTCAGACAAATGTTAGGTTATGACTACTTGGTACTAGAGCCTATTAATGTCAACACTGCGCTCCGTAATCAGGTCATTAATCAGCTTTGCTTTGGTTGAGACTGTTCTATTGATCAGTCCTGTACGCTCTATACTTCCAGATTTACTGGATATATTTATAGCTGTATCGGCTGGTATAATTGCAATCAAGCAGCTATAATTTGTCAGGTAGACAACCACACACTGTTATTTGCCTGTGAGTGCAGTGAAGCAGACATACTGCTCTACAGTTTTTAATTCAGAACATTTTGCTATCACTTACTAATCAACCATTTGTTTTTGGGGTGTAGATGCATATTAGTAAGATAATTACAGTCTCCATGTGATGTTTTTTTGTAACTTACAAAGTACATGTTTTCAGCGGATTTATGCTTAGCAGGGTTTTTAAAATAACAAACCGCCTGATACAGAGTGTATGAGACATGCTGGACTTTAACATACTATATCCACATTTTAGACAAAAAAATGCATCTGACCCTACATTGTTTCAGTATCTTGTCAGATGATTAATACATTATAAGGCATCTTTGTTAAAAAGTCTGTGTCACTGTTCAGAATATGATATAAGATCTTAAAACACTCCCAAGCTGATGCAGACAAAGAGAGCTGCGGACGCCATGGATACTTAGAAGTTCTGTTTATACTACTTTTTTATGGATATATATCTTTCACTAGAGTGAGGATGACAAACATTTTCAACAAAATAACTATTGTATTGAAAAGTCATTACGCATCACATCTTTAATGGTTTACTTGCTTCTTTTGCATCTGATTGTTTGAACTTTATTATACTGCCTTGTGAGCAGGTAGACAGTGAGTTTTTTTAATGTCTCCAATCTTAAACATTTTATACTTGCAATTTTATTTTCAAGGAAATGAACAATTATCATGGTAAAAATAACGGCCACTTGAATCAACAATCATTCAATCATCAAGTGGCTAATGGAAATGACGCATACAAAGTAATGCAGAGTTTGACTGCATCATAATGTTACCATGTTGAGTAACGACTAATAGCTAATGTTCACGAGCTCTACTCCTGCTGTTTTTAACACAGAGTTGATTTTTTAATGTAGCGTTATCATGGGAAAAAAAGGATGCGTCTCCTGGGGGCGTCAAAGTGAGTTTACTGCTTCCAATAGACATTTTCTGTAGTCCCTGGGAAAACTGAACACTGTAAGACTCAAGCCGTGACTGAGGATAGAGAGCAGCTCAGTGCCTTGTCAGCTGTAACACCAGTTTCAGGTTGTTTCAATTTGCTCAGGACAGAATAAAGCATGGCTACTCATTCACACAGCGACACGGAGAGAAGGATAAAGGGAAAGTGACACTGCTGCCCTCGGGGGTTGTCCAGCTGACATGTTAATGAGCAGACCTGTGTTCTGTTAAACTGTCAGAGACAAGTTTTTTTTGGAATCAGCTCAGCAGGGTCAGTCTGGAGCCTCTGCGCCCCATGCTGTAACAGGGTGGCCCCCCCCGTTTATTTGCATCCTGTATTCATGACCTTGTCTGAGAGATCCAGATTGATATCAAGCTGTTTGATTTGTTTTGCCAAGCACTTCAAATTATCCGACTACTAGCTTAACTATCACTCAATGTAGAGGAACATCATGTTGCCCCCTTTTTTATTTTCTTACCATTTTCCCAATTTACGATGTGAAATAATTTTAATGAAATCTGCTTTTATATTTTTAAATAACTAATTATTCTCAGGAGGTGAGTAATATTGCAGCTGTAACTGACTCACCAATTTGCTCATTAGACTACTCATCCATAATTCATTTCAGTGTACTAATATTTTTGTGAAATACATAACTAGATCTTTTCATGTACGAGAAACAAGGGCTTAAAACACTTTGTTTTCATGCTTTTTACCGACAAAGAAGCAGCCTAAATAACTTGCAGTTGGGGATAATTTGCTCGCTGACATTATATAGTTTAAAGTACGTAAATATGTCTCGAATATTTGCTGTGGCATTTTATATTTGTTCAAGTTCAAGCTACTTATACAGTGACATCATGGGGTGGATGTTGAATTAAGTAACGGAAATCAGACCTTAGATGGTGAGCTGATCTTATTTGGACTTTTATCCAGTTATCCAGCCTCATATGTAAGTGCATCACGTATTAGTACTTCTCATAAATTACACTTCCATGTACTGCTCTGTCAGTCTGTATTTTTGCATTTAATTCAAAGCTGTCAATAATGACATTGTTAAGTCGTTAATCTAAATCCTTTTCTCTTTTAACCACGTCTCATCTGTCTTTCAAACTTGTCTGTGTCTTGTTTACTTGTCTTTAAGCCATCTGTCGCTTTTCCTATTTATTCTGCCTTTCTGTCAGACAGTTTCCCATCTTGAATAAATCATCAGGTTAGACAGGTCAGAGGTGTCAGGGTTAAGTGTGGTAATATTACTTCATGGCTGATTCACTTCACACTGCTAGGAGTCCATCAATATTAAAGATGTGTGGGCTGTGTCCTGTGCACCACCTTTTATAGTACAGCCATGTTATATCACTTCCACAGTCACCCTGTCATACAGTATCTGCTTCTCTGCTAAGGTTATGGAAATCATGTGGTGTAGAATGATCAAGTACAAAGCCAGATCCTGAGCTAACTGCTTTATGCTGGCTTGGATATGAGAACTGAGATGAAGAAAATATGCCACAGCAGAATTGTTTATATGCACCTTTGCTGACAGATCAAATTGCAATTACCATCTTTTTCTTTCTCTTATTTTGACACTTTACTCATTCTTCACAAAGAAACAAACACCCCACTGAACCCATCTCAATAGACTCCTCTCATCCTTTTTATTTGCTGCCTTTATGTGTTTATTCTTTGTGCTTAAATGTCTGCTCTACATTTTGAAATGCCGTATCAACTCTATTTGTCTTTGTGCAATCAGTTTGAGATTCAGTTGAAGCCAGCCCACAGTCTGCACCCGCCTCAGCGCGTCAGTGCGAGCGTAAAAACACAGGCTCTTTCGTACTGGAGAATGGTGTGTTTCTGATGTCCTGTCTAGTTCAGTTCCCTTATAGTAGACTGGGTTGGCAGCTTGGATGCTGTTACAGTTTGCACGCCGCAGTTAAACCCGGCTATAGCCCACCACTACACACTCTTTGTCTTACTGCTCTGACAGAAAGGGAAGCTTTTATACACACCACTTTCTTCTCTGAATACACAACTAAAGAACCGATTCACACAGGTACATGCAGGCACACAAGACGCCACCCAGATGTCCGAGTTTGCACCATTAATTCAGAAAATTGCGCTCGACCTCCTATGTTTTTTTGTAAAACACTCAAATACACACAAACAAACAAACGCAAGCATGCTGTTCCAAAAGGAAACTAATGTTAATATAGTTGGTACATGTCACACGGGTTATCCATTTTGATGCCTTTTGTAAAGATACTAACAATTTACATGTATTAAGTGTGTATGGTATAATAAAAACAATGCATCAAAGTGTGAACAGATTGTAACATAACTTAAAAACTCAAGCCTTACCAAGCTTTCTGGATTTGCTGGGAATTGATATTCATGTAAAGGACTTGATACCGTTTTGCGCCGAAAATCCAAAGTGTACTGTATGTATGATTGTAATATTATGTCACGGCACTTTTATGAGTACTCCCAACATGTTGATGTGAAGATCGGGCTACCTTAATTGTCTGTAATATAATTCTGTAAAGTAATTAAGAAACTAAATCCAGTGTCAGGCAGCTTTGTTGTAATATGTTGGCCGTCATATACCAGTCCATATGAGTAAATGGACAAAACTAGTACACTGTTAAATACAATCTATTGGCCATTCCGGCCCTATTACACCCCTGTACAAATTATATTTATTTCTTACTCTTGCTTCCTCTCTACTTTCAATCTCAAGCTTTCCCCTATCTTTTCCACCCTTTCCCCCATTCCATGTTTTCACAGGCTGTCTTTCACTCTTATTAATGCACATAATCACACACAGTGACATTCAGATTTCTAGCTTTATTCAAACGGTAAATTTTTGGGGGTGTCAATTTTAAGGAGCTCTGATTTGCTGCGGAAAAAACAAACGCCATTATAACTGCAAGTGTAAGGAGAGACTTGAGTGAGGGAGGCAGAACAGGAAAGTAGAGGGAAGAGAAATTAGGCCAGTGATTTGAAATTCCATTTATGAATAAAAAGGAGTTTAGAAAGTTGTTCTCCGGCAATAAACATTCTAAGTGTGTTGGTTTTTGGCAGAGTTGCGTCACTAAGTGAATGTTACAGCAATTTTGCATTTGTTTATTTAAAGGGGACCTATCATGCAAAATGCACTTTTGTACGTCTTTTATACATGAATATGTGTCCCCGGTGTTCCAGGGAACTCACCAAGTGTCAGAAAACACAACCCTCTCTATTTTCCTCCATACCCAAATCTCTAAAAAAGGGGCTGCAACGGATCTGATAAAAACTGATCCAGATTTGAACACTGTCCTGACGTCAGGACGGTGGCGCTACGGCTATTGGGCCAACTCCACCAATCAGGAGGAGACAGCCACGGCCATTGCCGTTCGAAAGCGCTGGAGACGCTGTAGTACATATGCCAGGCCTGTAAGTGGCGCTGTAGTCTGCCACAAAAGCAGCGAAGAAGACGTGGTTACCATGGTTACCCTTCTGTTTATTCTCCGCTGTGGCTTTCTTTCTCCCTCCCCGAGGCAAGCGTTTGCTCCCGCTGCAATGCAATCCCTCCCCGTCGAGGCAAGCACTGTAATTCTCTCCGGTTAGTCCACCAGCAGATGACAGACACCCACCTCTCCGCCTCTTCCAAGGAACGAGGGGACCGTGCGGCAGAGTTTCAGTTTCAGTTTGTTTCGCCGGTCAAGATGTCCGTTAAAGTTTAAATCTTCCGGACAAAATTAGAAAAGTGCCGGTCAAAGGTCTTCTTTGTTATTTATTGAGCTTTAAAACAAATGAATAACGACTCTATATAATAAAATATGGAGATCTCTTTTTCTCCCCCTCTTCTGACAGCCCAGCAGCTGATCAGAGCACGTCTCACCTCTCCTGCAGGGGGGCGTGGTCATTAGAATCAGACCCGTAGACAGCAATCAGCACATAGAGCGAAATGAGGCATGGCTAAAATGCATGATCTGTTTGGTATTTTGAAAACAGAAACGTATAAATATACCTTATATAGGTATGGCCCTACAATATATCATTTAAATATAGCATGATAGGTTTCCTTTAAGTTTGTGGCTTTTGCCTGTGTGTGTGCGTGTGCGTGCGTCTCCCCGTGTAACATAGATCTCAGATAATAACAATGAACTTAATTTGTATAGCACTTTGTGAAAAACAGTTACAAAGTTTATTACAGAACAAGGTAATAAAAAAACAAAACAGAGAGTTTATATTAAAAACAGGTCAAGTCATAATGGTTCAAAAGAAGGTATGTTTCCTCGATCAGGTTGGATAATCTCTAACGGAAACACCACAGGTATCAACTCAAAAGTGAAGGTCAGGGACTTTTACTCTTTCACAGGATTTTATTGATCTACTCCACTTTTTCTCTTCAGGCCAATACTTTCAACTTTATTTGTTGTGTAGCGACTGCAAAGTGATTTTTCTTTGTTTTTCCTCGAGCAATAGTCCAAGTGTTGCCAGCGTCTGCCAGCTAGGAGGGTAATGAAGGGGTTGGATGCTAGCTTTCAAAGTTGCAGCAGTTTATATTTGCATAAAAACAATTTTTTTCATAAATGTTCTACAAATATATCACATTAGCAACTGTTTTTGCGAATCAACGGTACTGGTATATTTTCCATTTCTAAGGATGCAAATTATATTGAATCACCCAAACACATGCACTGCCTGGAGTGCACCTACCTTTCTCCTCTATAATTTGTGCACTCTTCATCTTAGAGCCATGAAAAATACTCTGTCTGGAGAGAGAAGTTTAAATAGTAGGCAAACCAAGTTGCTTTATCTAAAAAAAACATTTACATCTTTTGCATTTTCATGCATATTTAATGTGTTAATGTGTGCTTTTGTTTTAAATGTCATTGTTATTTCTGTCCTGTCATCTTAAGGCCGCTACACACCAACCTGAGACCAAAGAACGCGTACCAAAGGCGTCCCGACCTTTACGTCCGCTACGTCGCCTGCGTCGGCTACGCCGCCCGCCTACGCCGCCCACCTACGAACACACCGCAAAGACTTCAGTTGACGAGTGGCAATAACTGTCCTTACCAGCAGGCAGCGGTAGTGTGTATTCGTCATTCAAAAGAGGCAACAACCGGAAGACAGACTATACACCGAGAGAAGAAGAACAGGCTGCGTGATATAAACAAACAACAAATAGCGTCTGGGTTCCATTTTCACTCTCTCTCGTCGATCGAAAACATATTCTTTGACTCCCAAAATCGGGTTGGTGTGTAGTGGCCTTTAAGTTACATAGACCGCTTGAGCACAACATAAGCTGATCCAACCAATCTGTATCTTATTTGACTGTCAACATGTTGTTCTATTATAAGCTGCCAATATTAGCTTATTTTCTCCTCATAGTAACATTTTCCCGCCATTTTTGGGCTGGTTACTCTCTGCATATACTCCTCTTGTTCCAATATATAGTTTATATGTGAATGATGTGTATTCTTGCCTGATCATTATAGTACTTGCAAGCTGCAGGGATTCATAGTGCTATGAGTCTATGAGGCTATAGATGCAACTGTGTAACGGTTATCCTTGTAGTGAATGTTCATGACAGAAGAATCATTATGTCTTTCTTAATATATTCTCACTGTAGGCACCTAACTTACAACCCATGACATTTTGTTCATTGTCTTATATTTGACCTACAGCTTCTGTGAGTTTTCTGTTTTAGTGTAATGACTCCATATGCAACAGTAACTGGATATGAGATGGAAAGACATATGGCAAAGAAACTAGAAATAAACACTCGCACAGAAACACACACACTCACACACTGACTCCGTGAATCATAGGAAACGAAAAAAGCTTAAAACAGTTATCAAACAGAACAGGCATGTCTATCCGATTATATTATCCCTTTCAGCTCACCCTTAACCCGGTTCACTGCCTCCTCAAAAACCTTTTTAGAAATGCGTAGATGCTTAGGAATGGCAACATTGCTTGTAGGATGGCTTTCATGTTGTGACGGTGGTGGGTTTAAACACTGATCACACAGATCACCCGAAAAACAAACAAGCTATTAAAGACATTTTGGCACCTACGAGGAGCAGTTTTAATGGCATGAAAGCTGTATTACACAAGACATATAACACACGCTGACTACTTACCATTAACTATATATGTTACCAAAGGGATGGAGGGCAAACGCATAAGTCTGTTACTTAGTGCCCATTTTGTTAAAGCTCGGTGTCATTTATCAGAAAGATTAATCTGACAGGATAGTCCGAGCTAAGATGTTCAAGGTAGATATCATTACTTATGAAAAGCAAGCATCTGACATTGCAACTTTTTGATGCCCAGAACAACAACCCTAATAATTTATTTAAGATAACTTTGTATGCGTATGGTTACACTAAATGTAACTGATAATCATTGTTCTTATTATTAAATGCTCATTAATTATTGCATAAGCACTGACAAAACCTATTTGCACAAAAGTATCATCAATGGAATTATTATCAGCCAGTTGGAGGATGTTTAAAATGTACAAATTATAGTTGAATAAACCGCAAGTCAGTGTAAATTTAACTATAAACATATATTCGGATTTATTATATATCATGTCATACTGTTGAAATCTTTATGAACTTGGTGATTGTCATTTAATAGTATATTGAAATGACAAGTCACTCTCAGTTTCACACAAATTCCACAGTATAAACTTCAACAATTAAAGCAGAGACTGAATATAAATTGTGTACTGGTGATGAAATAATTAACTGCTTCAGGGATGTAAAAAAAAAATACCCTATCCCACAAACATCTTTGTCAGAGTTTTTCATACAGTATATAAGACTAAATATTTCATCAATGTGTCAAGATACATAGGTAAGTCACTCAGTTCATGCCTTTACTCATGCAACAACAAACCCATTTTCTCATATTCATGAAAGGAAATTATAAGTTTTTCCTTTTCCCCACAGGGACTCTCGGGTAAGGCTCTCATTTCTTCATGTGTGGGATGTACAGTGAGTGCAAGACAACATACATATTTAACTAGGAGTATACAGGCAAATCTGTAACATACTTGCTTTCTCCACACACAAGCACTTCCACACATTCCGTAAATATTAATGTTGTGACTTTGTCTGAGACCGCCCGCCTCAAGGGAGCATCAACATGCAATGCAGCAGTCACAGGTACAGACAGCGCTGTACACGCAGTAGTAGGGAGAAGCATTGATGCACTTCATGTGTAGGAGTTCTATCCGCTTTTCCGCCTTCTCAAAAATGTGTGTGTGTTCAGTTCCATGCATTGTTAGAGCTTGCTTATGTAACATATGGTGACTGGACAGATTTTAAGAATGATTTTTAAATGTATTTCTTTGTCGCAGTTTGGACACGTACCATGAGAATATCCGATTTAGAATTCTGCGGAAAGGGGGAGATGAAAAGGAAGGGGAAGGGGAGAATGGAGAGGAAGGGATAAGAGAGAAAGCTAAAACTTGAAGGAGAGGAGAAGACCGGGTAGGTCAGGAGAGGACAGCTTGAAGAGGAAGACAGGAGAAGAAACAGTCAGTGGGGGGAAGGAAAATTAGGAGAGACAATTTGAAAGGCGAAAAGGAAAAGGAGCAAAGGGAATAACTAGAGTGTAAATGTTTGCTTTATCAACAGAAGCTCTTATCTAACACTGCCAATACACAAACAAACATATTTTCTCTCTTTAGTGTTAGATAATACAACAGAATAATCAGCAGGTGTCTGCCTCCTCTCACTGGCCTCTGGATGAGAATAAAACGATGCATGACATACTGTTCCTCCTCCATCCTTCCCACTGTTGTTCCCCCCTCCCTGCTCCTTCTCTCTATACTCCCACCATCCTTCTATCATTCCTCCATCTTCCCTGCATCCCACCCACTCCTGCCTCCTTCCTCCCTCCTACTGTACCTATCTTCTATCATCTATCATCCCTCTATCACTCACCCTGCCCTCCCATTACACTCTGTACCTCACCTCCGTCACTGTCTCCCTCCTTTTATTCTTCCTCCATGACTCCCATCTCTCTACCGTCCAACTACGCTTATTTATCTTCAGATTTCAATTATCATTGCATCATTTACACACATACACTCACTTACAGTGCAACGGAGCAGAAGAGAAAACAAAACATCTACCCACAGATGATTCTATGTTATATAAATGTTTTGCCGGATTTCTTGACATTTTTTTTTTTATTTTCATCATTGTTTTGCTACGCACCACTAGGTTGACGTGAACCGAATCAACCTGCTTTTTTAAATTTTTGCTTCATGAAATAATTAGTTTTTCTCATCAAGGAAATCTGTGTTTAGAATGTTTAGAAAGATAATGGCTGATGTTGCAATCAGTGGCGGAGCTGGGGGTGGCTGAATCCTGGCCACCCTATTGGCCACCCCAAACACCCTCACCACGGGGGCCCAAACAATTTTAGAACATTAAGAAAAAAATGTTTAAGTAACCTTTCATCATTCATCAAGAATTAACATTAATAGGACGTTATATCGATAATGTACTCACTAAACTTACAATTCATTTAACTTATTTTCTTCCAAAAGTTAATTATCCAAAGCCTCTGTACACCCCCTTCTATTTACATGTAATGGTTTGGTCCCGCCTCCAAACGCGGTGAGGCGTTTCTTTCTACAGAGAGTGAGAGCATGTTAGGAGCAGGGATGCTAGTACTTACGTGTGTACCATGTCTCAACGACTAACAAAGTCAGGCTTTCAAAAGAGAAAAGAAAGGAGAGAAAGACAAGAGAGGGACTAAAGGGCGACAGTATGTCACCCAGTGTTTCAAAATAAAAGGTGGGTGTGGTCCATGAATGGTGGAAATGTGTCTGTTAGCTAAGCGTAGTCCATTGTAAATAATAATTGTTATGTTTTTTTTTACCAAGCTGACATCAAGTACTGTTAATATCTATACAGAAAATTCAGAGGTTTTTAATTTCACTGCTCTTTTAGCTGACATTTAATAAATGCAGGTACATTTTTAGCAGCTATTCATACTAAATCAGTTGTCCCTCCCCCTGGTGCCAGGACCAACAGATCCATCTCTAGGCTCAGCAACCCTGTCCCCCCATAATGCTGAACCTGAACCAGCTTTTCTCCCAACTGAAGGAGGTGAGCAGCATTGTGTTGAATGCCATGCCACTTAACATATCTGAAGGGAGACTGGAATACAATATATATATATATATATATCAAAACAAAAAGCTAACATCTAATTTCAATTATACATTTCAAACACAGTATTTTTCCACATATTTAAGTTATATTTATTTGGCTTTATGCATTCCTGTTGAGAATGTTCCATTCAAAAACGTTATTATTAAAAAGGCGTTTACACCATAAAAGATGACTATTGAGATCTATTGTCAGGAATGTTAGTCTTATATCAAATAGTGAATTCTACTGCAGCAGAATGTTGCACGTCTGCACAGTGTTATATTTTCACAGCTCAGTGTCAGTAAATATTGTGCGGTTAGTATTGGACTACAAGATAGATGCAAGCCTGTACAGGTAGAGTTATTTAAAGCATAAATGAGTCGGTTGGGTTCTGGAGGTGTGGTTACAGTGTGCTCGGTTGGCGTGGCCTGGGCCTGGTGGTGGGGCCCAATGTGATATATTTTCATGGGGCCCAAAATCCCTGGCGGCGCCCCTGGTTGTGTGAGTGTATGGCCAGAGGGCAGGACCTATAAACACATTTCCTACCCAATAGCATTGTGAGGCTGAACAAAAGGACCTTTTGACTATGTAAATGTAGTCTTTTAAAAAAACAAAACATTTACTGACTTTTTTAGAATAGCTTAAAGAAATGTTGCAAAATTACAACCCGGGGCCTTACAGGGTTACGGGCTATTGTTTATTGTTATTTACTTTAAGATGTTTATTAGGTCACCGATCGTTGCTCTCTAAACATGCCGATCGCGAGGGCCGATCGCATGACGTAAAATACATGACACTTTTCTCTGTACGCGGCAAAACAAGCTCGCCAAAATGGCTTCACCGGTCTGGCATTATTTTAAGGTGTCCGAAAAAGACAGTAAAATAGCGGTATGCAACGTGTGTGTGAAGCAGAAATCCTGCAGCTCCACCCGCTGTGACGGACCGGTGAGCGGAGCGAAACACACAAGAGTTAGACCTAACACACTTAGCTATTTTATCTACCTCTGGAACAAGCTAAACTAGTTATAAATATGTTTATTCTTCACTGTCGGCCTCACACATTACTGGATCAGCGAGCTGCATGAGACGATACTGACGGGCTGTCAGGAGAGGGAGAGAGGGGGAGAGAGGGGGAGAGAGAGGGAGAGAGAGGGAGAGAGAGGGAGAGAGAGAGGGAGAGAGGGAGAGAGAGGAAAAGAGAGCGCTTGCTAATAATATACATAATTTGAATGTAATAATTAAGTTGATTGTTGTTTGTGGAAGCTCCAGTGAATGAGCCCCATTAACTGAGTTTTAAACATCACTTTAAATGGAAGATTTAAAGTGATGTTTAAATCTTCCATTTAGGCCCCGCCCACTCGATCGGATCGGCGATCGGTATCGGCAGATACTGATTCCGGCGATCGGCGATCGGCCCCAAAATTGGCGATCGGAGCATCCCTAATGTTTATTCTTAACCAATACTTTTATTAAAAAACTCTTATTTAAATGATGTGTGTGTCTCTGTATTCCTGATGATACACTGAGAGAATGAGCTCATAGTGATGCTGATCACCATAAGCTAAACAGTCTGTATATTGCATTACATTTGTATAATGTAAGCTTCGTTGTTACTTTGCCTGCGGGAATACGAAAAAAATTGTTAGATATACTGAATATTATTTGATCTGTTCCACCACTTAATCCCAATAATGTAGAGGTGTGTTGTAGGTGCCTTAAATAACCCCTTGTTTTCTAGTGAGATGTATTTTTATGTTCATATAATAGTGATTTCAATGCCACCCCAAAATGATTGCTGGTTCCATCCTGGCCACCCCACTGAACATGTCCTGGCTCCGCCACTGGTTGCAATTGATATTTCTACAGTTGAATCATTATACAAATGTATTCATTTAATGAGGACTAGGGTAAAGGCATTTATTCAGTGTTTTAGGGACCATGGACATTTACATAATGAACCCACAGAGAAGTGATGAGTTACACCAATGTGGCCCAGCATGCATATCATATGAAATGATTTATATTATATATATTATTATTTTTTTGTATTTGCCTTAACTCGATTATTTTAAATCTAATGATCCTAAGCGTGCATAGACATACATGCTTGCATGCATGGATGAACATGCATAACTATTATTGAATCTCATACTTTGAATATGCAACATGCCTTGTGGGGTTGAAGCTTTATGTAGTTTAAAGCCTTTATTTAAAAATAAGATGACGAGATGAGATGAAAGTTTTTGTATTCCACAAGGAAGTCATTGTAGCAGAACAAGTTGCAGACAAACACACACATGAACAGTTGTTGGAATTCAAACTTTTATAGAGGAGATTAAGAATCAGTATGTAGCCCTTTTTTAACATTTCTTATCAAGGCATAATTGTGTGTGTGTGTGTTTTGTAAAGGCAGGGAGCTGATGTTTTTATCCATCAAATGATTGAGGGGATATGACTCAGTTTTGTTCTTTATTTTGTCCCTCCAACCAAAGAAAGCTTTAGTTGACCAGGGACGTCTGTATTCAGGGCAAACAGAGAAAAATCATAAGAAATCTGACTCTGAAAAATGTCAATCTGCCATAGTCAAGCATCGTAAATCTTCAGACAGGAAACAACTTAATGAAAAGATCACTTTTTATCCTCGGGGCCCAGAAGAAAATCCTTTGAATACTGTGTTGGCTGATTTATGCAAACCACATTTACAATACACCATGTTGCAGTGATTCGGGATTGCATGCATGCAATATGTCTTTTACAACTGTACCAATTTATTTTGGTCCGTCCATCTCATTGTTATGAATGATCTTCTGAACGACTTGAGGGAATTTTGCACTAATGTCCTCTTGAAATTATAGATTGCTGGTACGGATAATGACTGTAGGCAAAATTATTCTATAGTAGTTTAGCGGTTGGATTCATACTACAATCACATATTTACCATAAAAAAATGTTGTTGTAGTCAGCTTTGTTTTCTCACCTCAAATGAACTGCACCAGAGTTCAGTCGAGTTGTTTTTAGTTTGCACTGGGGTTTGATTTACAGTTCTTCACCAGTCTACACAAAGGAAACCAGACAGGAAAACACATCCGATCTAGTTTGAACCATACCTACAGTATTAGGTTGAATGTGAAAGTATTCAAAAATAATAAAAAATAATCCAATGGCTAAAAACTGCCAGAAATAGCTGTTCCATAACAGACAATGTTCAGTAATAAGTTACAATAACACACAATGTAATACATCTTAAAGCAAAGATGTAACGCATGTTAAATTGCTGAATTCTAATAAAAACTGATACCAAGTCCACCAGAGCCTTTGTCAGTGGCAGTGATACAGACAGACACAGTATTTCTAGTGAGGAGATTTAGAAACACAGAGCTTTAGGACAGAAACTGCTCAATTAATGAGATGGGAGCCAACCTGTTAATTGAAGCTCAAATAATTTAAAGTAGCTGCTGTCTGCCTTTAGTTGGCCAATAGAAATGTATATTCACAGTGGATCCATTTAATGTAAGTTTTTGGGATAAACATTATCATTTTGGTATGGTTGCAGTGTCTTGTAATCTTGAAGTGGTTCTGTCCTTAACAGGCAGTTCAGGAAGACAGTCCTACATTGTGATATCAAAATAAAAAAAATGTCTAAACCAGTGAGCCAACGCAGCCACCAGCAAGTGATCCAGCAAAGCCCAAAGTCCCTGAGCTCAGGGGTTTATAGTTGGGACACTGTTTTAGCCTCTTTGTCCTCTGCCCTGCTAACACTCCATTGAGTGGTTTACTAAAAACACACACACACACACACACACACACACACACACACACACACACACACACACACACACCCCCCCATTCATCATCAATTGGATGCTTGTCAGACTACTCAGCTTCTCGGTGCCCTGGCAGATTACTTCCTGTAGCTGATTGTGGTTTTTGTTTTTATAGCTATCTTTCCATCCTCTGTGGTTTCATAACCAACAGGGCATGGGAAAAGTGTGTTTTATATTGCCCATTTCTTTCCTGGTGCTAGAGATCATTACATGTACAAATTGTTCACTGGCTACTTCAAATTGCACAACACACGGTATAAATGAAGCCAGTGTTTTTGATAATGGCCTGCTGTGGAATAACGGCACATGTATCTCTTTGGTATAACATTAACTTCATGCTGTTTCGACACTTGCAGCTCTGGCTTTATGGACACTTACTTTGTTTACATGTCCAAAATGATGAGACAGCACTTCAGCAGAGTTGTTTCACTTGTTTACTATCTGCTACAAATCTCCCCAACAACCAATTCATTAAAGCAGGGTCCCAATAATCTATGGCCCCATATTGTTCATGTCCCTGTGCACTTTGCTTAGTGTTGTAAATTCAGTTTAAAACGCTGCAGCTGAAACACAGGTCCATTGCAGTATCAGTATACACATTGATTTTTTTAATGTACATGATGAAGCATAAAGTATCTGCCCAATGGCCTCTTACTGTGTGTAGACCATAGACCAGACAATTAAGAATTTGTTTTCAGATGGACATAAAACGGGCTGCTCTTTACCTACAGTATGGTATGGTGGTAACTCCTTGAAGCAATGTTTCTACACTTTTTTTGAAATACCTGCCGATAAAGTCCTTCAGAGTTAATTGAAATGTAATTGTAAATGGGTTTGTCTGCTGAAAAGCCATTTCTGAATGCATTTAATATTAAATGTCTGTTTGCCCTTGAATGAAAATCCTATTCTCTTCTACAGTCAGCTGCTTACAAAACTGAGGCACGACTCTGCAGTGGGTGCATTTCATTCTGACTCAAAATTTGATTTTATAACAACCAATGGACTATAGAAATGTTACTGCTGAAAATCAATCAGTGGAGCGCAGCACCACGTGGTCTGGACACCCATGAGACCATTACATTGTCAGAAGCATTTGTTTTAGCTCCATACAAACAGGGACATCATTTCTTAGTGTTTCTGTTTTCACTGCACATAAAAATTGGATTTTACGACGAGGGCTGTTGGCTGCTAAAAAAATCGGAGAACATTAAATTACAAATGTGCGTGTGTGTGTGTTTACTAGGCTTGTGCCGATTGGATCATATATCGACAATTAAAGGGATGGTTAGATTCCCTAAGCCGGTATTAAGGGGATTTTAACTAAATTACAATTACAATCAGAACTAAGCTGTTAAAAAAACGATTATGAGAATATGGACCCTACAGTGTATTTAGAGAGTAGACCTGCACGATCTGAGGAAAATCTGTGTTGTGTAACATCATCGTTAAACATTGTGATGACAAAAGGACATTCGATTATAAAAAAAAGAATTAAACAGTGCATATATCCTATACTGAGCTATTCATATCCTTTTACAACCAAGTTGTTTTCACATTCAGAAAAGGATTAGAGTTGAATAGATTGAAGGTTGAATGTTGTTTTTACAGCATGCTGTTTTATAGATCAGCAACAAAATTGGGTTCTCTTTGCTTACTCCCTCAAATCAAAAATAATTATGCTGCAACCCGTAGAGCTTCAAATTAAATCAAGTATCAATAAAGTGAATTTACATTCACCCATGTGAGAAGAACAACACAGCAGTATTTACAATGTTAACAGGTAAATAGACTCTACAGCTGCTGGTGAAAGTTGGACAGGACGCTAAACAGAACCCTTTAACTCACTTTATTCTGTGTTTAAAACAACACTTGTTTCCATTCTGATAGTTGAGGACAACTACATCCACAGTATAAATAAATGTAACAAAAAAAAACCTGCTAATAGCATGGTTAGACTTTAGAAATGTCAAAGTGAGATCTGTGATTTTAAGTTCCCAGCAACTGTGCGAGAAAAAGTGTAACTTTTTGAACTGCTGTCTGACTCAAACAGCAGCCAGGTGGAGTTGAAAGATGCAACCTTAGCGCGACCCTCCAAATCAAGGCTTTAGGGAGCTTCAGAGATTGTTACATCTTCACTAATGATGGGTGAAATGTTTCATCTCTTCATCACATCCTATCCACCAAACTCCGTCTGTCTATCAATCTGTTTTGTGTTGTTTTTCTGCCTCTATTGAACTTTCTGTCACTACCCCATAGTCTCTTCGTCTCCATATCTCACATGCTGTCCTCTTTTTCCTTATCTCTCACCTTATTTTCCATGCGGTTTACTTTCATTCTCTATCTGCAGTAATTTAATGACCTAGTGCTGCAGGTAGAAAGTAAGGGGCTCTGACTCTGCTTCTTAATCATCTGCTACACCAGGGAGTCTAACCTACGAGTGGATGCTCTACGTTAAGAGAGGATGTGTGTGTGGGGGGACATAGAGCTGGTTGATCTATCAAGTGTGACATGGTGAGAGAGGAGACGTTCTGCAACGGTGTGTGTGGCTGTGTGCTTGTTTGGATGGATATTGCTGACAGGCATACTGCAGGATATGTTGAAATGAGAACAACATGTGGGAATGAAAGGCAGGATACACAAAATATTCAATTGCTTTTATTTGAAAGTGTACATTCTGTATTTGCAAGCATGCTTTTGCAGTCGTGCACAAACATCTTTACATACAGTGTGGCTGCATGCAAGTTTTCCCAAGCTCTCTTTCTTCTGGCAGACTTTGAGTCATGAGCCATTGGTTAGCATGCTGTCACATAATTGGGTGATGAATGGGCCCGCTGGTCTATGTTCTGCAGTGTGATTGGGTGATGTAATACCAGCTGCTTCACAGGCTACTGTGTTGTACATTGATCCACATTACTCAGATACGGTGTGGCTCATTGGCGTGTGTGTATATATACAGTATATATATATTATTTGTGTGCATGTAACAATTGTTTTTTGTGTGTGATAAGTACAAAAGATCACATAAAAGCTACAATAACAAATGTTATACTTTAATGGATAAGATTCCTGTGTGGCTAAAACCAGATACATGTTTATGATGCTTCGTAGCTTCTGGATGGGTAAACAGCACATTTTAAGTCAATGTGGCATACAGCTATATCAACTTTAAAGTTGATGTGTCAATATGTTTATATATTTTTTCCACTGCGCCATAGTTGAGTCATTATATTCATTGTTGATGTATCTTGTACTTTTAGGCCCTTAATGTTTTTTTATGCAGCCTCTGTTATTCTAGCTGCTGAAATGGATGGAAAATAAAATTGATAAGACATTTTTGAGGTAATAAAGCATCAGCACTGAAAGTTCTTGTGTCAGCCCCTTTAACAAATCAAAAAGCAATAGCCAACTGTAATGCATAAATCATTCTAAAAGGGGAATATATATTTGGCATGAAGCGCAGACACCAGTTTCACCAGAGACATTTGCCTCAATAGATCATGATGTAATGCACCGTAAAACATGCTGTGTTCTGAGTAAAGGCTAATGCTCTCATTTTTCCCTGGCAGGAAAGTTCTTGTTCACTTGGCGAGAGAGGGAGAACATTGGTACATCATTTAATAACACACAATGTGATAATGTTCCTGAACCTGAGAGAGAGAGAGAAAAGAATATGTTTTCAAAATGAAAGACATGTTAATTATACATATACCTTTTATTCTCCTGAACCCTTACTTTTATCTGCTGCTAGAAGCCTTTATTTATCAATCATTTGCAAGTGCATTAATTCCTGAATCTGTATATGAATGTATTGACCACAGAGAAAATAAGACCAAAGCTTTTCAAGCCTACAGTGAATAAATAGCAGTCAGCAGTGCACCGTTATCACTGTTACTCATAATCTCCAAATCCCTGTTGGGCCTGGTAGATCCACAGGTCTATGCGTCATTCCCCTCCGTAGGCTAAAGTATACTTTCCTCTGAGGACGTCCCCTTCACATCGACACTCGCCTTCCATTACAGAAGCTGTTGACAGCACAGACAAGTCTGCATGTGTTTTAGCACTTCAGGGGCTGAAAGCTTAAAACTTTGCAGTTAAAAATGGAAACCATGGTGGCCTCCAAGAGCAGGTCTTGGTCACTTCTTGCTAAAAATAAATAAGGTTATTGGTGGACACGGGTCCATGGGGTTTATATTCAAGCCAGTGGCTTCTTGCCTGTTGGGAGGTGTATTAGTCATACCTGCTTTGTCTAATCTCTGCATAAATTGCATCTCCTTTAGGGCTATTATATAATTCTCTTCTGAGTATCTGCTTGTCCCCACTGTAATGCATTCTCCTAGCCTGTAGTCAGTAGTTCTGCCAGAAACTTGCAATGTTAGCATTATTACATTACTCATCATCTCTTTAACAATATTCCGTACATTATGAAAAATTCAGTGGTGTCCTTGCTAGTGCACTATATGGTGCTGAACTAGTAGAGTACAGCAAACTCAACCACTTATATTTAAACTGTAAAGCCAATTCAAATGATAAGGCTGTATTTGGTCGAAAAAATTATTAACTCTCCAAGCCCAGAAATGTCAAAACAAATGTTATTTTAACTCGGGCAAATGATAACATTACCGAGCACAAAATACATTATACTCTAAACTCCAATATCAATATGTATTATCATGCTGAAAATATTTAATGGTGGAGTTATCAGTCCACTTTGTATCTATAAAATACGAGGTGAGGGCTGAGAGCTGCAGGCATATTTGCAACATTTATATTCACATGAGCAACTAGGTTAGTAGGTGAGGGCCGGCTGAGGGAAGTGGACAACTCCATGACCTGCAATAACCTGAGTACTCTGCGACCTGCAGGTATCCTCTTCCCTGTGTTCTCTAGGTACAATACTGTCCTTTTTTGGTGTACAATGAAGTCATAGTATTAGGTTTAAAGTTTCTTCTTACCTGCATTTGTCTGAATGTAGTCTATAATCAAGGTTTTTAAACTGACTCAATTTCAGTTTTAGCCTTGATTTAATTATTTGGGACATAAGGACCCTTCTGATGTCTGCCACCATCAGACTGCTCTCATAGTGTTGTGTACTTTATCACGGGACAAGTAACCATGCATATCCAATGTTTTTGTATTAATCCCTTAACTTTTAAGAAGCGGTATTTTTTATTATTTAAATTGTAGCATCTGTAGCTCATGAATGGCTCAGATGACACGCTCATGTTTATTTCTTGCCTTGTGTAATATCAGAGTAAGCACAGATTTTACAGATAATGTCTTTATTCTTCATCAGTAGTTCCACCGAAAAAACGAATTATTCGCTTCTGTCACCGACATTGGTAGTCAAAACAAGAGGAAAGAAAATATGTCATCTGAAAAGCAAAAGCACAGGATCTTAACATCAAATCATCGCTGGGTCTGTTTGAGAAAAGGAGACAGTGAAAAGTCCCAAAGGCTTTTGCAAGTGGTGCAGTATTCACTGTTTTTCCTCATTTCCAAGTAAGGTGAACTGCATTCTATCAAAGACTAGCCTTCCTCTGATATGTTGTCTGGAGAGTTCTCATGTTGTTTCAGTGATCGGCAACACCGTGACAGTGCATGAAATTCATGAAGGTGTAAATGCACTATGCACATTTTGTTTCCCTCCAGGAGACGGGTAGACACACCCTGCAGGTTTTGGCCTGTTGTGAAAGTAGTCGCGCTTTATCGCTACATTAGCTTTTTTAAAACGCAACACAGTTGGAGGAAAAACAACTCAACATAAAATGACATTAGTTACAGCACACGGACAAATGTGCCTCATGCTATTTGTCATCAGATTTTAGAATTTGCCTTAACCCCACCTGTACCTGCTTCAAGGAGACTCCCTATAAATGATTCTTCAATCCGTTTCAGACCAGGGCTTCCTACCCGTGGTGCTTCAGCACATGGCAAGACTACCAATGTGCTTATAATATTTACATTACCTTTTAGCCTGAGTCTCTGGATGAGAGCTCCAGAAAGCTCCCAAGGGTTGTGGGTTGAAGTGTAATAAGGACCTACAAATTAAAGCCAACATTTTCCAAGTACATCCATCAAAAATTATCCCGACCTGACAACCCATGAAATAATCCTGGCAAGCATCCACGGCTTCAAGGATTAGACATTTTTTGATGACTTTTTCCTCAATTATAAGGATTTATACGTACACAGAGATTAATCAGACAAAAATAATTTAGAATATTTCCATTTTCAATCCAAAGCAGCAGAATGTTGCACTATAATTAATTTGTGGCAAATGTTTTCCTTTTCAGTTGAGGAACAATTAACGCACAATCATATTTTAAAAGTTTGGTTTGCAACTATTCATTTAGCTAGAACAGCAAAAAGCCTTTGTTAAGAAATATCATTAGTCTACTCTACACTCAGTACAATTTTTACTTTAGTTATTTACTTTAAAATAGAATTATTGTCATAATTCATTATTTTTCCTTTACTAGTTTTACAATACTTTCCGAACTTGAATGTAGATATTTAATATGTGCCATGATCAGAACAGTTTAAGTGTTATCCAGCAACATTTCCAGTGCATTTCTTTTTCAATTAATGCTTTTCTAGGAGCATTTTGAGACAAGTAGGAGTTCCCCCTGTATTTGAGTTAATATTGTCTTTGCCCAGATTTGAGGCCAACTCGAGACAAAAACGTTTTTTCAACATGCTTGGGTAGAATACATGTTTCCAACTAATATCCAACACACTCTCTTGAGGGGAATACTGATAAGAATACCTAATAAAATCAAAACCTTGTCTATGTGACTAGTCAGGTGCTTCTGAATATTGACAGCTCAAACAAAGCTGCTAGCAGGCAGTGACAGCTACTGCAGATATTTATTGAGGATCACAAAGATAATCTCCCTTCAAGTTTAAAACCCAGAGGAGAAGGTCATCACATTAATTCTATCCTGCGACACAGAACATTATGGATGCCATTCTGGGATTCCAGATTATAGCCACAATCCTACCCGCATAAACATACAGCTGCATTTTGGGGCATGGTTCATTTGTCAATTGCCGGTTTGTAACAAGACAGTGGCAAATATCCAGTGATTTATGGCCTTTTGAATAGTGAAAAAACTCTGTTCCAAACCTAATTTTACTGTCTTCAAATTGTAGACTACATTAAAGCAGCTCATCCGACTTCTCTAGAATCTAGAGAAGTCGTTAGTAGTTATCTAGAGTAGATAACATGGTTAGGATCAGCATTGAATTCTTCTTCAGATCTAAAGTCTCTTGTCACCTCTTTTCTGACATCAGATATTTCCTATTTTTTCTTACTATGACGTGATATTTCTTTCTTCCTCCCTTGTCTCTTGTTTTTTTATTCCTTTTGTTTTATAAAAGAGAGTGTAAAAGCGATTCAGAGTTGTTTTAAGTACTAGCGTTGTAAGAGGTAACAAGAGTAGGAGCACTTTAGGAGCAGAGTTGGGTGTAACGCGTTACAAAGTAACACGTTACTGTAATAATATTACTTTTGTCGGTAACGGAGTAGTGTAACGCGTTACTTTTATAATTCAGTAATCACACTACAGTTACTAACATTGCCCCGACACGCGTTACTTCGTTACTTTTATAAAATCAGTCATAATCACACTGACAGACAAGAGGGGTTTCCGCCGCAGGTTTATATGTACGTAATCTGCGCGATTTGCACGTCCACATCACCACGTGCAGTGCTCCATAAACATGGCTGAGTCAGCGATAACTTTCGAGGGGTGGAGGTATGCCCATTATTTTGAGTTCGTCCGAAGAATAGACAGGAATGTAACGGTGAGGTGCAAACTGTGTCCAGGCCAGAAGCTGTTATCCACTGCTGTAAACCAAGGGCGCCGGAAGCGGGGGGGCCAGGGGGCCATTGGCCCCCCCACTTTTGAGCCCTGCCCTACATTTTCGCAGCGGCGGATGCCGCAGAACACTGTACACATCCCGTTTCAATAATTCCCCTCTACTCTAAAGTCGCATCTAAAACGCGATCTGATCTAGCTGTGTATATTTTGTTATTTGTTATTGTTATATTCAATCTCATTAGCTACAGGCATTTTTGAAGCTTGTAAAGGGAAGATGACAGCTCGCCTCTCACTCGCCACTCTGCTCTTCCACAGCGCCGCTTCCCCTCCCTCTGCTGAAATTATGAATGTAAGGCGTATAGTAATCATATATAACACGGCAGGGTCCGTTACAGTTTGTTTGTATCTGATTTCAAATAAACAAAGTCTTGGCTTTCAGAATATTAAACTTGTTTCGGCAAATTCAGATGATAAATACAACTTTGAAGCTTGTAACGGAATAATTACAAGCGGAGACCGGAGTAACTTGACGTCACAGCACGCATAAGAACAGCCGGTGTTTCTTGTGAGTGTTTTCCCCGGGAAACAAACAATACACACACAAACGCAAAAATACACAAACACGTATACACACACTCGGGCTTCCCCCAGACCAGTAATCCAAACGAAAATATCTTCCCTCCGTTACTACTTTGATCATTTGCTCCGCTTCCAGAGAAGAGGAAACTTTAAAGGCCTTTTTCTCAAAATGATGACTCTGTAACAGTCATTATATAATGTGACATATTTTGCTTAATATTTGGGAGTACAAAAACTATCCTGATATCATTAGGAATCTCCTCTTTCCAACAGTGTATACAACTCAAAATGTGTATTCGCGTAAATGCGACTGATTTCGATGGAGCAGGTTTGCATTAGGTAAAATAAAGCAGGCAGACATAACAGGAAGAATATGTAAATTTTAACCCAATCAAATAGGACATTGTCACACCATTCAAATGTATCCATGTAAATTACAACCAATAAAAAAGCTTAGATGTGTTTATTTGTTACGTTGTTTACTTTATTTGTTACGTTGTTCTGTGTGTGTCAGCCGTTAAACCAGATAGAAAGAATAGATACACTTGCAAACAAGTCAGAAGAACCAGCGCAGAAGAAAACTAAATACAGTTAATCTAAACTTACATTTAACAACTGGAAGGTCACATCCCTGACATCCACTTCTCCGGAGCCTGGACCTTCATCAATCATAGAAGAACCAGCGAAGCCAGAATAGATAAACCCAAAAGCAGCAGCTCTGCGGCCGCAGAGACTGTCAAAACCGCCGCCGCCACCCCCACCGCCATCGTTGAACCGAAACAGGCTGGTTCTGACTGCATGGAGGTTTGTTGTCGGGACATTGAGGCGGGTAAAGCTGTACAGCTAACTGTCGAAAAAAAGGAGACCGCTAGATCGCCTGGGCAAAGAGAAAGGTACTTCAACGCAGAATGGTACAAAAACAGAGAGTGGTTAATTATTTGCAAAACCACTAAACGGGCCTTCTGTGAAATATGCAGATTTGCTGTTGTCAAACGGCTTGTAACTTTCTCAAAATGTGGAGATGATAGCTATGTTAATACCGGAGTTAATAACTGGAAAAAGTGCCCAAGCCTCCATGAACAGTTGTCTCTGACTGTACGATGGGTATCAGCTGATTATGTTGTCCATGAAGACTTCATAGTATGACTGTCCTAAGACTGACGCAGAATCAATAACCCACTGATAAACTGCGATGTTAACAACCTCATGATAACCTCATATGTTTTTAACTTAGGATCATAGGCTACCTGTGTTTAGTCTAGAAAAAGGTAAATGTGTGCATTTTATTATAAAGTTGTGTATATTTACAGACGGTTGCAAAAACTAATAAGCTTATAAACATAAGGTTTAAAACTAAAAGAGCTTTACAAAAAAGTAACACAATTAAAGATGTTTGGAGTTTTATTTGAGTTATTAATTTACATTTTTTGTCAAAGAGATGCTGATTTGAAACCGTTGTAGTTACGGCATTTCCTGTTTCTGCCGGAGAGAGGGGAGTTTGTCCCAAAGCTTGCCGCTGTCTCCCTCCATCTGACATGACTGAGGGAGCCTCATGTGTCACTCCACGGAGTTCACTCCGTCACGGAGGGGGAGTGTGTCGGGCGTAGTTTGGGATTGGGCCATGCACACGCACTTTTTTGGGCCCCCCACTTCTAAAATGAATCCGGCGCGCCTGCTGTAAACACCACGTCAAACCTCAACAAACACCTGCAAAGAACACATGCTAAGGTGAAGCTAATAGCTAAGGACCCCCGAACCCAGAGTGAGGATGTTGTGAGTGCGCCGCCGCCGACTCCGAAGCAGCACAAATTAGAATTTGGAGGACCGGTAACCAAAGCAGAGATGGACAGGCTTGTAGCATCCTTCATAGTAGAGGTAATGTTGCCCATTTGCACAGTGGAATCACCATCGCATCGTTCAGAGATATACTGCGCAAAATACAGATAGCAGGAGACAGAGGACAGCCATGGTCAGAGCTATCTGGATCAGTCTTATGCGACAATGGAAACTGAACTAAAGAGAACATTTGAAACTTTAGCAGTCTGCGTGATCTGCCTGCAGGGAGGGGCTGGCCGGCCCTGCGAGTAAAGTAACGAGTAAAGTAACGAGTAAAGTAACGAGTTACTTTATGTAGAGAGTAACGAAGTAGTGTAATATATTACTTTTTTTTAAAGTAATATGTAATATGTAATATATTACTTTTTTTTAGTAACGACCCCATCTCTGTTTAGGAGGTGCTGCATTATTTATCCCGGCTGTCATAGACTATACAAGTGGAGTCCGAGAGTTTTAAAAAGCTGGGCGGGGTTTTTGGGGGAAATAATATCAACCATGTCCCCAAGGCCAATCGTATCATACAGATTTAGCAGGGAGTTATATATGTCGACACTAAAAGTTCCCCTCTAATATCGTGCAGTCGGCACAATTCTATTTCGAGACGTGAGTCAGTAAGTGACCCAAACTGTTGTCGACTACCGCTAGAGTTATTAATGCCAAGTCTAAAAATAAGACACTTTTCTCCAGCAAAATGCGTAGCTATTACCTGGAGAAAATGTCTAGGGACTGAGAATATTTTATCAAACAACACAGCAGTCGGTGTAGAAACATGATGCAATACTCTGCAGTAAAGTGTATAAATAGGAGGATTTCAGACTTGAAGAAGGGCCATTTAAAACCTAAATTCAAATGTAATTATCAAGTACAACATCAAGACCTCTACATAAGTTATTCACAGCCGTTTTGTCTAATGAACCACCACAGTACTTTATCGGAACCACCTTTCATACATGAGAGTAACACATGCGTCACTTCCGGGCAAAAATTACTGCTCCGCCCACTTTTGGGGGAAAACAAAGCTGCCATTTGAATGTCGGTTAATACAAATTCTGAAGTTTTTGCCAATCCGATCAGAAATGTAAGAAAACCGTGGATTTTTGGTTCTTCAAAGAGCCCGATTACAATGGCCAGACAGGCAAACAATTACATTAAATCATTGGAAATCGACGATCGGGCTCGATATATGGCTAAATATAGCAGTTTGTTTTTGTAACCAAATTAAGAATTCTGTTTTTTAATATACATTTTACAAAAAGCACCACTATCTTCACGTCCCCCCTGGCAAATGCAAAATGATTGAATCACTACAAATCCTACATAAAACGTCTTTCAAAGAATAATATATCACCTAATGTTTTCAATTTTAAAAGTATAAAAACATTTCTTTATATTTTTTTCATATAGTAATTTTACTTTAAATAACACATTGTGCCTGTTCACACCGTCTAAAATGTTCTAATTCTCATGCTCTCCTTATTCACTCTTGTCTCTTCTGGTATTTCCAACAAGTCCTCCAACTCATACGACCAAATAGGTCGATTGTTCAGCAGCTTATTACGACCTATAGTCACGTTTTAAAGTTTAGCACCTCTAGTGGTCGTGTAAGAAACAACAATTTGCGGCAATTGCAAATCCTCCGGAGGGTCATATATTCACAAATAACCCTCTCTGGAAAATCCTAAATTGTAGAATAGTTTGGCCATTAAAATGCTTTTTTTAACAGACCCTCACTATTGCGGTAAGCGTGTTGTCACTGCCGGTTGTTGTTGTCACCTCCGGGTATCCTGTGTGCCTGTTCTGCTGCTGATAGCTTATATTATCTTAACTTAAATCGATCGTTTTAAAATTCTTGATCACGGCAACTACCTGATGTTGTAATCACTCGTTACTACAGCTTAAGCACTCACAACTCTCCTTCTCTTAGCGACTGTAACTCCACAGTTGCCTACACTCCTTTCGGGTTTGCTAACGGTAGCTACTTTAGCTTGATAGCTAGCCATGGCTCTTTCCCCACCCTCGGGTGTTTTTACTTTATACTGAACAAATCAAACATTAGTTCAAATTAAACCATAAATTAAAAATACATACACAGCATTTAGTCAAATTTGCTTTATAAAGTCTATTATTGTTCTTACATTTAAACCAGGTATATCAGGGACAACATTTAGCCTATAGGATTTACACTACTTTTTATCATTCCTAAAATTTGCCTTAAAGTGGACCTATCATGCTATATTTGAATAATATAGTGTAGGACCATACCTATATAAGGCATATTTATACTTTTTTTTTTTCAAAATACCAAACAGATCATGCATTTTAGCCATGCCTCATTTTGCTCAATTTGAAATCTTTTAGATCTGTTTTAGCAAGGGCAGATTCAGTGAGAACAGCACCATCTACAGGCCTGGCATATGTACTACAGCGTCTCCAGCGCTTTCGAACGGCAATGGCCGTGGCTGTCTCCTCCTGATTGGTGGAGTTGGCCCAATAGCCGTAGCGCCACCGTCCTGACGTCAGGACAGTGTTCAAATCTGGATCAGTTTTTATCAGATCCGTTGCAGCCCCTTTTTTAGAGATTTGGGTATGGAGGAAAATAGAGAGGGTTGTGTTTTCTGACACTTGGTGAGTTCCCTGGAACACCGGGGACACATATTCATGTATAAAAGACGTACAAAAGTGCATTTTGCATGATAGGTCCCCTTTAACATTAACATATATACACACACATATTTATATACACATACATACGCACACACACACACACACACACATATATACAGTATATATATATATATATATATATATATATATATATACACATACACATATGTAGGGAGACCAATCACCAAAAAAAAGTCAAAATACACAATTAATATAATACTGTTTCATATAATAAAACAGTTTGGGGAATGAATTGATGTACACACACACACACACGCCTCATTCTAGTCAGCGTCAGTTGATTCCGTCTTCAGTAACCCATACACTTAAGAAGACTAAGACTGCCAGAAGTCTGTCTGCTTAATATAAAGTGTGGAATCCTTCCTGAGAAGCATGACGGTAAGATCTTCTTTTGTCAAACACAGAAAAGGGAAAATATCATAATAACAAACATAAAGCAAGCTAACCAGCTTAATGTTTGTTAAGCTATCTAGCTAAGTTTAGCTCAAGTTTAACTGTCAGTTTGTTCCAACTGCCAATCAAAATTAAATTGTAGAGCACTTAGTTGGCATAAAGGGAACTGTTTTAGGCTGGTTTAGGTCCTATCTATCTAAACGCTCTCAGTTTGTGTGTCAACGATGAATCTTCCATGCAAACCAAAGTGAGCCATGGAGTGCCACAGGGCTCAGTGCTTGGATCTATTTTGTTCACATTATATATGCTTCCGTGAGGCAATATTATAAGGAATCATTCTGTAAATTGTCATTGTTATGCGGATGATACTCGACTATATTTATCAATCAAGCCTGATGAAACTAATCATCTAAATAAAATTCAAGATTGCCTCAAGGACTTAAAAACGTGGATGACTTTAAACTTTTTGATGTTAAACACGGCCAAAACTGAAGTTATTGTACTCGGCCCAAAGAATCTACGAAACAAATTATCTAAAGATATATTAACTATGGATAGCATTAATTTGGCCTCCAGTGAGACTGTAAGGAATCTTTGTGTTATATTTGATCAGGATTTATCCTTTAACGCCCACATAAAATCAATTTCAAGGACCGCCTACTTCCATCTACGTAACATTGCAAAAATCAGGCATATCTTGCCTCAAAACGATGCAGAGAAACTAGTCCATGCATTTGTTACTTCAAGGCTGGATTATTGTAACTCTTTATTATCAGGGTGTACCAAAAAGTCAGTTAAGTCGCATCAGCTAATTCAAAATGCTGCAGCACGTGTACTAACCAGAGTTAGGAAAAGGGACCACATTACTCCTGTTCTGGCTGCCTTACACTGGCTCCCTATAGAACACAGGATATAATTTAAAATTATTCTTCTCGCCTACAAAGCCCTTAATGGGCAGGCGCCATCTTACCTTAAAGAACTCATTATACCCTACTGTCCTACTAGGGCAGGGGTCTGCAACCTTTTTGACCAAAAGAGCCATTTTGCTCCCTTTTCCAAAAATGTTTTTGTCTGGAGCCGCAAAACATATTTCATAGCTTGATAGCTTATGAAGTTGTATTTATTGTTATATCATAGACAAAAACTACAGTTTTGTTGCATTTATTATTTATTATATTATATAAAACTGTTAACCTCTAATAAGAAACAAAGAACTCCTATAAGGAGAATTACAAATAATACACAGGCCTACTTTAAAATAAATTAAACACAGCACTTGGGGAGTCCTCTGCACATTTGAAGGAAAATAAATATAATTAAAATGGGCCCACTTTGAAATAAATAAAACATATAGCTGCACCCTAAAAAGAGTTAAAGGTGGGGTATGTAATTTTGGAGAAACCAGCTCAAGTGAATTTGAAAATACACAACCGGAAAAAATCTGCCTCTTCCTTACAGAGCCCCTCCTCCAACACACACGAACGCGCACATGACCAATGAGGGCACGAGATAAGTTTGTGCACAGATGGAAGGCTGACAGGCAGGTAGGCCATCCAGTTATTTTAGCCGGGCCGGCTAAAATGATTGGTCGTGCTTTTTACAGCGCTACGGCTTCCACAAATTAATTTTTTTTAAGTATTTATTGTCAAAGCATTTCATATATTCATTGCTATCGGGACGTTAAGAGCATTCCATGGAATATAACAAAAAGTGTTTTCTGAAATAAATTACATACCCCATTGAATTATGACTGAAGATCGTCAGCTGTCTTCCTTTTCCGTTTTTCTCCTCGATACGGCTGCAGCACCTTTGACAACTTCTCTCTACATATCAAACATACCGGTAAACCAGCATTGTTTGCTGTGAAAGCATATAACTCTGTCCATGCAGAATTAAATCCTGTGTTCCTCCGGTACTTTTCTTTTCTTTGATTTATCCATAGTTCGCTCATTGAGCCGGGGGTCAGGTTATTCACCTGCAAGAAAAGGCGCTGGCGCGGGACCGTAGCCGGATGTGACGCATATTTTAGTTGACCTAATTAAAACCATTTTGTTTTTTATTTATGTGTCACAGTATCACCTCAAAATACAAGATACGAAACATTTTCAACCATGCAACAAAATATAAATAGTCCTACAAATACTTTTATTTTATTTCCTTCTTATTTTTGTCTAAGCTCAAGGGAGCCAGAGCGGAGGGCTTAAAGAGCCGCATGCGGCTCGAGAGCCGCGGGTTGCCGACCCCTGTACTAGGGCATTGCGTTCCAAGAATGCAGGGTTGTTGGTTGTTCCAAGAGTCTCTAAAAGTACAATGGAAGCCAGAGCCTTTTCTTATCAAGCTCCACATTTGTGGAATCAGCTTCCAGTTTGTGTTCGGGCGGCAGACACCCTATCCGTTTTTAAGTGTGTGCTTAAGACCTTCCTTTTTGATAAAGCTTATAGTTAGGGCTGATTAGATTCAGCCCCTAGTTTTGCTGCTATAGGCTTAGATTTTCGGGGGACACCTTACTTCTTCCTTCTCTCTGTCTATACCTGTGTACTCTCATAGGCTAAAACATTGAACTACCCATAATCCCGTTCGAGTCCAGTTTTGGATAGTCTGCCGTGGTTTCATTCCATTTCATAGAGCTGTTTGACGCTCGGCGTAACCTTGGCGCACTACCACTCCAACATCCAATCACAGAGCTTGAGGACTAATCACGGGGTTTGTCAAGCAAAGCGGATGTTGTAGTCCCAAACGATAGCTGAGGATTATGGGTAGTGTAGTGTCTTCGGCCATCGTAAACTCCCCAAAAACTATTTGTTTCTCCGAATCGAACGTTAAAAACACAAAAGCATTGTACACAATTTAAACCAATCAATGTTGTGTAATTAACAAGGATAAACTGATGTTTTTTAGTGGATGAGTACTGCAGATATATCACTGTGAAATAATTTGACAGTGAGGGGAATATTTCCGGTTTTATTATGAAAACTTCGAGACCGGAAATACTGTTTTCACCCTGTGAGGGTTGACGCCAACTTAACATGGACGCTGTGGGGAAAGACGTAGTATATTAACCTGACGACTGACGAGACCTCAAATCATCTTCGTAATATCTATCAAACTATTGATCCTACACATCCACTGGACGTGGATTCTAAAAGTACAATATACACTTCTCGCTAGAAATCAAATCAAAAAGCATTTTAATGGCCAAACTATTCTACAATTTAGGATTTTTCAGAGAGGGTTATTTGTGAATATACGACCCTCCGGAGCGTTTGCAATCAACGGGAGCATATGCCGCAAATTGTTGTTTCGTACACGACCACTAGAGGTGCTAAACTTTAAAACGTGACTATAGGTCGTAATAAGCTGCTGAACAATCAACCTATTTGGTCGTTTTTTGGAGGAGGACAGGCTGGGTATTTCTCACATGATCCCATTTCTGTCCTCTGTGCATGCCTCCATTTTAATCAGTCATTTACTCACAACTCCTGAACAATTTTTCCCACCCTCCTGTTTTTCCATGTCTTTTTGAAACTGAAGATGCGAGATGGATGGACACAATGGTTCATTTTTCTTTAAACCTTTCCGTTTATTCCTCCTCCTCCTCCTTCTCCAAACCTACCCCTGCTTTACTCTCTCCATGGGGAGTCTAGAAGATGTCTTCCATTAATTTGTTTTCTTCCCTTTGTGTAGCTGCTGACACACACACACACACACACACACACACACACACACACACACACACACACATGCACACCAATAGATGAGTCAGTCTCCTATCCTCCTCCCATGGGTTTATTTTGGTAAAGGCAGTGACAGCAGCAGAGCGAGTTGTATTGTGGTGAGTTCCACTGAGAATAGAAGTTACATCTCAATTACTGAAGGAATAGCCTTAAGATAAAGTAAATCAAGACAAATACAACTACACTAACACTAAGGAAGAAGTGGGATTAAAAGTGGAAAAGGCTGAGATATGAGGTAATAGAAACAGAAGGACGGGGAGCAGCAGATGGCCAGAAAGACAGAGGACAGTAAAAGCTTTGATAAATAAATGGTTGCCAACAGGAAAATGGACAGAACCGTTCAACCATCAGGGCGGTCTGAGGCTCTGAAGTGGAGCTTATGAGTGTGAAGACCTTGGTCATTTACTTTGAATCGAGTTGAAAACCAACAAGTTGACGGCATCAAGCTCAGGCATGGGTGATGGAAATTGCAACGACTGAAATCTGATAATCTTTGCAAGTTCAAATATTTTTTGATATAAAAATAAATAAGAATTTAGCAGCAAGAAAACGGACTAGTAATAATTGTTTTAGTCAGTTTGACTCATTGTGTTTTTAAATGATGGATAAGGATAATGCTGGAATAATTATTTTGTATAGATAATAAGCATAAAAAAAGGAATTCAAGTGAGCCTTTTTTGGCATTCAAATGTGCAACCTTTCTAACATAAAAGCAATTATCCACTTGAGTCTGTACTAAAGTGTTTTTATAATAACTAACATGGTTTTATATTGCACAGCCAACAGACGGCTCATACTGTAGCTGTTAAATCACTGTAAAATAACACTCAATGTACCACTCTGATTCTGTGAATGCCAATTTGCAAATGCATTTGTGATGTGTGAAAAGGTATGCCGTTGTCAAATGAGTAATCTCAGTACTTTAAGTAAATATACAGTAAGCTGCTTTATTTATTCTCAGAACAATTGCTTCCTCTCAAAAACCACGGCGATAAAGCGACAAAAATCAACAGTTTGGTTTGAAAAAGAGAATTTAAACCCAGGAGAGGAAGTCTCGACCCTTGAGCGGCAGGGCCACTAATGTAGTTCCAGAGGAAGGAAGGGTTTGAACTCTGAGACCAAATCGTTTTTCAGACACATTTTGAAACCACAATTTAGACAAGTACAGCGCAGAGTCAAAAGCAGGTTCTGTGAGAACAGGTTTAGAGTGACTGCACTCAATAGTTGATATCTTTCTTCCCCGAAAGACCTGCAAGCTAAGGAAATAGACAGAAACGGAAAAGAGAGGCAACAAATCTCAGCAGTTATAAACAAACATACAAATACAAAAAAGCTGAGTGCTGTTATTACTGTCACCTTTTCAAACGCATATCCCTGAATGTGTGTGACAGCAGCAAAATCAAATTCAGCGGCATCATCATGGAGTATTCTTGGAGATACAGCCGTATGTACAGTCTTGTTAAGCACTATCAAGTATGCATCTTTTCTGATACATTAAACGGCAAAATGAGAAAGTAAGGAAATGTAATTGAAGCGTGTGCGTGCGTGCGTGCGTGCGTGCGTGCGTGCGTGCGTGCGTGCGTGCGTGCGTGCGTGCGTGCGTGCGTGCGTGCGTGCGTGCGTGCGTGCGTGCGTGCGTGCGTGCGTGCGTGCGTGCGTGGTTGATCTACAGATTCTTCAACTCCTTTCAATTATCTGGAACTCAAACTGTTCTGATGCTGAAAACACGTTCTGCACAAGCTTCCAACACACGTTCCTCGAGGTGTGTGTTTACTCAACATGTGTGCTGTGTTTTATGGAAAGCGCTGAGTTTTTTTTCTGTGTGTTTGTCCTGGGATGTTGTTAGTGCATAATGTTTATTTTTTGTACATTTGCATAAGTCATATATGGTGGAGCCTTAAGGGGAAATCTAAACATGTTTGTGTGTTTGTAGATAAAAGGAGTTTTACCTCAAGGAATTTCGACTACCCCGTATTATAAAGTAAACAATTCCATCCTGTGCTCTGAATCTGATATCTGTAAAATATTTACATAGTTGAGTTATATAAAGGATTATTGAAATACCCATTCCTCATTTGTGTGGTTATTTTTGAACAATTAATGAACTGCAATTCTTAAAGTACAAACATTTTGATAATAAATGGGTAAAAAAACAAGGATATTCACTGAGAAGAGTTGTTATGTTGCGTAGGAAGCCCAAAATCAAAGTTATTGAAGTACATCAGTTAAGATAGCCTACTTACATACGTAAAGTACATACATTACTGAACTAGGTAACAAAGGAGTTACAAGAAGGCAGAGGAACATAATATGAAGTTCAGAATCAGAATACCTTTATTCGTTCCACAGAGGGGAAATGTACATTTGTTACAGCAGAAAAGAGCCAAAGACAGCTTAATGTAACAAAGAAGTATGCATAAAAAACAAAACAAATATTAAAGATAACAAATGTTTTAAAAAATAATAATTACACAATTTACAAAATAAACAGTTCTGAAGATGTAGCAGCCATATTGCACAGTTATTCACGGCATATATATATATTGCACATATTGCACATGGTTGGTATTTAACAACAAGGGGTGTTGTGTGTGTGTGTGTGTGTGTGTGTGTGTTTGTTTGTTTGGGGGGGGGTCTATAGGGGCCGTGGTGGTTATATAGTCAGACATTGGTATAAAAGCAGCAAAATGTGTCTGAAGTGAGAAGAGAAGAAAATAGCGGTGAAGTTGCCTTTTTCCAAACTTTGCCCTCTTAAATATACACCTCTGTGAAAGCCTCACACTCAGTGTTTTTTGTGTATTTCTGTGCTAGGCAGGGGGGAGTCAGAGACCGTGTACCACCTGGTTTCTAGCAACTACCTGCATGCCTTTGCTTTTAACTGCATGACCGGCTCCGAAGAAGCAGAGCAAAGGAAATAAGGAGATGGGTGACGTAGAGGACAAGAGAAGATAGAGGGTAAAAATAATGGAGCAGTTTGATAGACGAAAGAGGGAGGAGCAAAGGAGTTGAAGGATTAGAGATGGGGACAGGTTTCTTATCAGCCGCATGACTGGACACAGATACGAGACAGCAGAGAGAGAAGATGGAGGAGGGAGAGATCACCAAATGGAACATACACAGATAGTAGAAGAGGGGGAAGGAAGTAAGCAATACGGTTAACTTCATAACTATAGACTGATAGAGAGGACTGGCTGGAAAAGATGAACGAGGAGAAAGAAAAGTAGAGCAGACGGGTGTGCTTCAGTCCCTGAGCCCATTTCCACAGAGTGACTGGCGAAGGTGCAGTCATGCATGATTTAAGATGAGATGTTTTTAGAAAGAGGTTAGAAGTTTGAAAGGGACAGGACACTAGACGGGGGCAGAAAATACTGCATTTATTGCTCCTTGCACCTCATCAAATTCACCTCATGAAAAACACATTTCTTGCAGTGAGACTTGAATGCAGAGAAGGGAAAAGGTCACAAAAGAGGTCAGATCGATGCGCATAAATGGCCATATTAAGAGTTGGAGACTTAAGTTGGCCACCCGAGTTTAAAAATGAAGTGAAAAGAAGTGCAATAAAGTTGTCTTTTGTTACATTTGGGCTGTGTGTGTTGGGTTCCCAGTGAGAGTTTGTTTCTGCCTGTGCGTTTGCTTACCGGCCCATGTCTAGTTTAGTGATGTTAAATTGATTTAATGTACAGGGAAAGCAATATATCCTGTAAATACTATGTGTGTAAATCAATCATTCAGCGCTCCACTCAGAAATCTCAGTTATATTCCAGTATTTCTTTAAAGTTTATCTTTTGGCCTAATAATAAATCTTGGACACCAATTTTCTCTATCATAGCTTATAATGTCAACAATATAATGATGCTTTATGAAGTCTTTAATTTTGACTTCATCTTACTATAAGAGCTAGCAATCCCCCAGACAAATTAACCACACTGAGATGCTTCACATGTCCTCAGAGAGAAACTCTCAGTTGTGACATAAATAAAATACAATTTTTTTAACTTTTGTGCCCAACAAGTGACAGTTGACTGTGAATTTCATTATATAGTTGTGTGCATGTGCCCCCAAAGGGATTCATCATTGATGAGATCAAGGATGGTTTTATGAAGGTAGATATGGTGCAAAATGCGAGAGCATGTAAAACCTGATGTGAGTACTTGCAGAAAAAAATCTGAGCTTGTGTGCATACATTTACACTTGTATAAAATATCCATGTATCTATGAACCAAATTTGAAGTCACAGAATAAAAATAAAAGTTTTGTAGCTTGTAGAAAAAAAATGAACTTAGTGATGAAATGTTCACTTGCAGAAAAATATATATGTTTTAAATATATTTTCCATTACAACTGCAACTTGGTTATTACAACCTCTCAAATCAGTCATTACAACTTCACAAATCTGCTCTGTGGCAGTATAAATCGACAAATCTGCGGCCTTGACTTTTGCTACACTTCTTGCGATGAATGTGCCGCAAAAGTAATTTTCAGCTGTAGATGTGGGGGGAGGGAGGGGGGTTGGAGCGAAGGGGCGGAGCTATCACAACGACGAGGCTCGGGTCAGTCACAGTCACAGCAGTCAGCCAGGTCGAACCAGATGACTGCGGGGCTGGTCCATGTCGCTACCAGTCCGCTGACATGGCGCGTCAATCAACGGTAAATTTTGCCCATTACTTCCCCAGTATTACTTTGAATATTATTATTGTGATTGAGGATTAAATCTGTTATGAAGACCGAGGAGGGCGGGGCCGCAGGCGAGGGCCGGGCCATGGAAAGGGCCGTCGGAAGGGGGCCGCAGAAGAGAGCAGGGGCCCCAACGAGGGCGAGGGCATCCCCACCGGAGGGCGGGGCCGGAACGGGCCATCGTTGGGGGGCCGCAGGAGAGGGTAGGGGCCCCAACGAGGGCGAGGGCATCCCCACCGGAGGGTGGGGGGCGGGCCGGAACGGGCCGTCGTCAGGGGGCCGCAGAAGAGGGTAGGGGCCCCAACGAGGGCGAGGGCATCCCCACCGGAGGGTGGGGGGCGGGCCGGAACGGGCCGTCGCCAGGGGGCCGCAGAAGAGAGTAGGGGCCCCAACGAGGGCGAGGGCATCCCCACCGGAGGGTGGGGGGCGGGCCGGAACGGGCCAACGTCAGGGGGCCGCAGAAAGCAGGGTCGCCGTGTAGCGACGAGGGGACAGGCGTGAAAAACCCGGTGGTCCCCAGCAGGGAGGAGCGCTGCCCGGCCGCAGGCGAAGGCACAGCGGCGGCGGGCACGAAGTCCTCGGGAGGAAGGAGCCGTGTCCCCGGGAGGAAGGAGCCGTGGACAGGGGAGAGGCCAGACGGGGCGCCGTCGAGGCGAACCGTGAGCCGCGGTTAGAGGTGAGGCCAGGCAGGGTCCCGAAGCGCGCCACCCACGGGCCGATGAAGGCATGGGCGACGTTCGAAACCGCCGAGGCGAGGGAAGAGGCGAGACGGGGTCCAGAAGCGCGCCACCCACGGGCCGAAGCAGGCGTGTGTGACGTCCGAAGCCGCCGTCGAGGTGGTGAAACAGCGAGAGGGTCCACACGAGGCCGACCAGACATGGTCGAACCTCCTCTCAGGCACCAGAAAAAGCTCGAAAAGGGTCGTCCCGTCCACGCTCAAAAACAGGTGGGCGAAATAGCGAGAGGATCCACGCGAGGCCGACCAGACGTGATCGAACCTCCTCTCCGGCACCACAAAAAACAAAAACAAAAACAAAACAGTCGGATGTCGACCGCTAGCTGCTGTGGCTAGCCGTTGTCAGCTGTTGCCAGCTGTTGCCAGCTGCTAGCCGTTAGCAGTCGTGGCTAGCTGATCTCGGCGGCCGTTAGTCGCTGGCCGGACATGCAGCCGCATGTCCCGAACAAACCCGGCACGGTCGCGTACCGGACCCATGGAAGGCTTGCCGTCCCCCAGAGCCGAAAAGCCGTGGAAAATGCGAGCGTCGTCCGCGTCCATTCCGTGGGGCGCACCGAGCCACAGTCCGAGCGCACGAGGCAGCTACGGAGGTCTCCAAAAATCCCCGGCATTTCGAGAAAAGCTGCGCTTTTTGCCGTGTTCGATTCAGTCTCGGACCCTTCGCGAGACTTATGTCAGGGTCACCAATGTAGTGCCGAGAGAAGGGAGACGGAGGCGGTGCATCGAAGGTGCAAATCTCAGTTTATTGAGGAGCAGAAATCGACATGCTGTCGGGTCGCAGGCTGAGATGACAAGAGAAAGTGCAAGAGACACACACACAGTAGGTACCCCGGAGGTACCGTCAAGATATGTGTCCGTGCGAAACAATACCCCCAACCTGTAGTTCCATGCGTGAATTATGTACCCTAGTTAAATAGTGGTCACTACAAGACTGTATATATGAAGGTTAAAACGAAATAGACATGTGTTAAGCTTTAAGTGGGATAATACTGTAGAACAAACGGCTTCTGTTTGAGGTTGGTAAAATAAGGTCATCCTTGTAACTTAGAGAGATATTTTATTATGTAGGTAGGAACTATGCATCGCTAAGGTTAATTTAAATCCGCTATGCTCAAGTATGTAGACAAGCTAATGTCGAAGTAGTGTATGTGAAATCAACCTCACAATAAGATGTGTGTATATTACAATTATTAATGTCATATTTCAAGATGATTACTTGGATATTACAATATGGTTGGTTGAGCTGGAGTTCATTATTGAGCTTACACGTTAACGTCAGTCATATCTGAAGAACGAACCCAAATCTTGTTGTTTTTATTAATTGTATTACCAAATTGGTATCAAATAAACAGTAAGCATTGGTAACACAACTTCCAAAGTTACAGTAAAATAAAAAGGACCCTGACTCGGACAATACACAGTTCAACAGAAGAAAATAAGTTATATTGTTTGTACACATGGTTCTTTACATATATATCTGTTTGTTTAAAGTGTCCAGGTGATGCAGACAGGCTGGACCAGAGAGTGAGAGACAGCACTGGACTCCTCATAGCAGTGAACTTCAGCACAGGTGCAAATACTCTTTTTTCATACTGTACAAAGAATCAAGAAAGATATTGGTTTAAATAAATGAAGTATTGACTTTAATACACTGATATACATTCCATTAAACAATACTAAATACTAGATCACCTACACATCAGTGAAGTTGAGGGATTTTTCCATGCAAAGGGTTACATGTTAACAAGCAATATTACTTTGTCAGCTTTCTAATTTAAGGTATTGAAGGCAAAGCTATTTAACACATAGTGAGAACTGCTACTATTTATCTCTCAATATTGTCTGTAAAAAACGTGGTAAAAGTTATTCTTTCAGTGAGACAACAGAGCAAGCTTCTACAGTTGCACTAAGTTTTGATAACAGTTAAATATTATTTTGATAATAAAATATATTTCAATGTTGATGAATTTCATACTGTTCATTCATAATCTGATTGTCTTTGTAGCTCACTGTTGAAATAAAATAAAACATTACAATTACAAAATAATTATATCTACAGCCCCTAAACACAAACACACCTCTTTCATAAATAACACACTTGTTCTGCAATAATATGTTTTATGTTTCCTGTAATTTTTGTTAGGAAAGGACATGCCTGAAAGACACGATTCAACATTTTCTCCTTCTCTGAGGGTCAAGAAGAACATCCAAGAGGAAAATTAAAAGCTGATGTTATGAGATTTTAAGACCAGAGGCCTGTACTACGAAGCTGGTTCAACCTAACCTGGATATGTTTGAGTTAGCCGGTTGGCCCAATCCAAAACATACGCGCTCTCGCTAAGCTGTACTACGACGCTGGTTATCAAGTGGATCGCTCAAGCCAGCCGTGTCCTATCTAGTTAGGTGCGCGTTCACATGAAAGGGGTGGTATTTGGAGCATTCGACCAATCTCAAACATGGACAAGCGTACTGACAGCGCAGCGTCATAATTCCTGAATGAAAAGTGAACTTTAATATTAGTCAAATATGAAGAAGTTAAACTTTAAACATCCATGACTTAAACACTTTATCCAGGATAAAAGCCACATAGCTGCACCTGCAAGGTTAATACAGCTGGTAAAAGAAAAAGTGTTTGAATGCATACATTAACAGGTTTATGATATCACTGCCCCGTCCAAGACACGAGTGGATCTGACTTTAATTACATTTGACTCGAGTGTTTCGTCAACTTAATGTGTTGCTTAAAATAATACTTCTGCATATATGTGACACTGTGAGTGTTGCACGGCCAGATACGGCTCAAGAAGCTGACTCAAATAAGGAAATATATGATACATTATGATGTGATATGATATGAATGATAATGGGACACATCGACGTCTGCACTCACAGTGCCGCGGACTGTACTTAATGTTACTCTGATCCGGTTACTTATGTCGTGGCAGATATTTAAGTAAGCTTTCTTAACGCTAATGTTATAATAGTCAGATTGCTCTGAAGATGGGAGGGGATATTCTATTAATTTTCACGTTCACACAGTCAGTTGATTTTTGCCGGCCGTCTTTCCTGCAACGGCAGTTTTTCTGTATTTCCTCTATCCTGTAATATGACTTGATAGCTTTAACCTGTTAAGCACCGAGCCTGTTTTTCATGTTTCAGGCTCGAAAATGACATGCCCAAAACAAATGACTACAACTTAACTTCTAAAAGGGTTATATGAATAATTTCTTTTATCAAAGCAAGGTTACATCTGTAAGTTGGATGTAGAAGTGTCAGAATCAATATAAATGTTTTTTATTTTAAAGAAAATTCAGATTTTACATAGTAAAAAACTGTAAATTATAGTGTCCATCCAAAAATTATTTTTTACAGATAGTGAAAACTACCCTTGGATGATGGGTTAGTAGACTAAAAGCTTTAGGAATCCAAAGTACAACATATAATAAGTACCCTGTATTAAGATTGATGCAAAACAAGTGAAATTTGACCTTTTTAGAGAGATTTAGCCAAAAACCCCCACTTCTGGGGTCATTTGGGTGGATTTGACCTATCTCTGGCCCCCCTTACTCGATTGGGATCGTTGACACACCTTTCTGACCGTTAGAGCCAATAGAATCGAAGGGGGAGGCCCACACATACACTCGTTGTAAAGAGAAAAGGTGGGGGCTTCGCGTTTGAAAATCTAGGTTAGAGTGGAGCTACATTCTAGCTCTGGCATTTGGAAACTAAAACGCAGTTTTATTGCTTATGGATTATCAGAAATAATTTCAAAGAAGGCACCGATACATAGGATGAACCTATGGATTAACTGCAGCATCGTTTTATCGTTTTAATGCCATTGAAGACCAGTTTTGACCAAGGTAAGCCATGTTAGCGTTTCTAGCTACTTAGCTCCACATGTTATGATGTACGCTTTCGTTTATAGCGTCGCGAATGTTTATCACTGAGTGTTAAGGAGGGCACCGTTAGATTCAGTGTCTCCAGGACACCAAAAACGAGTGGTTGCTTGTGCATCTAGGATAAGTAATAAGGGAGTTTATTGTGAGTTTAGGTGCCGCTTTACGTTACATGTTTTCGTTCGTGGCTAATTCAGAGGCTGAGTGCTAGCATTGTGGGTTTTTTTTTAATTTTTTTTTTAAAAAGATCAGTTAGCTGAGTTTCTTCCCGTTACATGGATATAACACATTCATAGTTTTATTCAATATTAAGATTCCTTAGACGTTGTTTCCTGCAAATGACGCGTTTATCCGCCCGGTACCGGGCGGAAGGTGCGTAACAGGTTAAACTCCGCACACGGAGCTCTGATTGGTCAGCAGGCGGTGCTTTCACTGAGTTGATCTCTTAGCCTGAAACCATAACCTCCTCCCGAGTAGGACCGGAAAGCCCGAGTTTTCCCTGAAGTTAGCCAGCTAAGTGAAAATCCGGCTTCGTAGTACAGGCCTCAGTACAGGACATTCACTAAGAAACTACTTTTATTGTGAAAACAAAGTCAGCTGATCGGATGCACCTATTTCCACATCTACACTCCATCAGCTGATTATTTCTATTTGCCTCACTTCATGAGCTTCACAACACCTGTACCTTGTACCGCAGAGTTTGCAACGTCACAAATAAATGGGGCCAATCTTCAGTCAGATGTGAATGTGTAATCTAACATTTTCAGTAAGAATAATGGACAAAAGGAGTGCAAATACAAATAAAATTTATTGAAATGTGAACCAAAAGTTCATCAAAAATATTTTAAATAAAAAGCACATATGGACAGAAGGTGTAAACCTATTAAATGTATAAGTAAACACATTTAGTCAAATAAAGTGACAGACTAGGCCTGTGCAGTTGGTATTAGCTATGTCCAGCATGGCCTGGTCCTCCTCGCTGAGGAAAGACCCTCAGTCCTCTCTGGCCAAACCAACAGACAGGACGTCCATCACACGGAGGTTTCTCCCTGAAGTCTCTGCAGCTCTCTGGACACCACGCTGTCTCAATCCGTCCACACTGAATATGAGAGGGGGAAAATGAAAATAATAAATGCTTTAGACAATAAGAAATATAAAAGTGAACCGTTGAGTTGCTCAATTTTTTTTTAGATTGTCAATACTATTACTGTATAACTAATATCCCAGGTTAAGAGGCACCTTCAAATAAAGATTGGTCTTTAAATACATTTTGTCTTTTGAATTGTTTGTCTAAAGTCAAGGATCTAGAACTGGTACTTCTAGTTGTAATGGTACATTCTGGTTATTATGCTGTTTGGAGGAGGCATCACAGGTAAGAGCACTAACTAGCTACCATCACATGTACCTTAGCTTGACTTAAATGTATTAAACGTATAATTAATTGATGGCAAAATATAAATAACTAATGTCATGCAAACATATTCATATTTGCTTGATTCCAGTGTTGAATTTAGCACAATTGCATACAAACGTCAAGGGATTTTAAGATTCTGAAGTCTTCGTTCTAAATAGAAAATAGCATGGATAATTTACAAAGGCTTTAAAAACACATCAGGAGCCCAAGACAATTATAAAACTTGTCATTATTTCAGTACAGTTCAATTGGTTTTATTTTCATAAACGGTTATCAACCGTTAGTGCCAAAGCAGTAGGCTATAATATATTAATTACTGCTGTATAGACTACAGTACAACCACTACTTGTTTAGCTAGCATAAATTCAACAAAGCTAGCATTAGCTGGCTAACTGACGTTATTTTGCCGCTAAACTGCACGATATAAAACGGTGGTCTTCATAACAGATTTAATCCTCAATCACAATAATAATATTCAAAGTAATACTGGGGAAGTAATGGGCAAAATGTACCGTTGATTGACGCGCCATGTCAGCGGACTGGTAGCGACATGGACCAGCCCCGCAGTCATCTGGTTCGACCTGGCTGACTGCTGTGACTGTGTGACTGACCCGAGCCTCGTCGTTGTGATAGCTCCGCCCCTTCGCTCCAACCCCCCTCCCTCCCCCCACATCTACAGCTGAAAATTACTTTTGCGACACATTCATCGCAAGAAGTGTAGCAAAAGTCAAGGCCGCAGATTTGTCGATTTATACTGCCACAGAGCAGATTCGTGAAGTTGTAATGACTGATTTGAGAGGTTGTAATAACCAAGTTGCAGTTGTAATGGAAAATATATTTAAAAAATATATATTTTTCTGCAAGTGAACATTTCATCACTAAGTTCATTTTTTTTCTACAAGCTACAAAACTTTTTTTTTTCTTCTGTGACTTCAAATGTGGTTCACAGATACGTGGATATTTTATACAAGTGTAAATGTATGCACACAAGCTCAGATTTCTTTTCTGCAAGTGCTCACATCAGGTTTTACACGCTCTCGCATTTTGCACCATATCTACCTTCATAGGTTTGCTTGTCAAAGCAAAGTCTGTGAATGCACTTTTGATCCATAAGCAACACGACATCTTGGGCCTCTAAGGAATAGAAGAAAATCAGCAGCCGGCTGCATGCTGGGTCTGAGTTATTAAAATTAAAACATTGTGTGTAGAAATGTCTCATTTTCTCATATATCTCTGTGGTCTGGTTGTCTGACATTTATTAGACATCTCCATTATTCAATATGTATCTTCTTAACATGACCTATTACTTAATTGACTGCATGTGAATTACAGTGTGTGATCAAGAGTTGTGTGTATATTATCGGCATATCTCATGCACTGGTGCCGTGAATATATGTCAACATGTATTGACAAGGGTGTAACTTTGGTTTGAGAAGTGGGGGGGACACAAAACAGGGGTCTTCCCCCTGTCCCCAGTGGAAATTACGCCCATGTGTATTGGATTGCACAACATTTTTTTTCTTTTTTGTGTACTTTTTATTTATTTTTCATACATAACATCAATAGAACATACATGGAGATGCTTACATAACTGCAGCTGTTGTACACCAGGATGAATCATTCATGCCCTCCTTGGGCACCAAAAGGACATGCAGTTTCTTAATGTTATCAATTTCTATATTGTGCAAACATTATCAACATATTACAGACATTATCACTCCCCCTCATCGGAAACATGATACCTGAACCATTATGATAGTAAGAACCAGTGCTTTACCATCCAGATGAAACAAGTACAAGTGCAGTGAATACAAATGAAAAATAAATAAATACAAATAAATAAGTAAAGAGGTGCTGCTAGAGATCTGGTGTTGCTTGTATTAATGGGGACAACAGCTGTCAGTTTTCAGCTGTAGTCTTGCTGTGATTTTCTCCATTAAATAATTTGTTTTACCCTGTTTCTCCAGTGGACTATATTGGGGGGCTGCGGCTTCAGCCACGAGACCGTTATCATTTTTTTCGCAATTAGCACAACATTTTTTAAATGTACTTTTAAATTGACCTGATTTTAAGTTAACATATCTTCCTTTAGGGCAATTTGTGCATCCCTTCTCAATTACTTTTAAACTACAGTGTAGTGTTTATTTGCAACAGTAATGTTAATTGTTTTTATTATTTTTTGAGATAATAAGAAATCCTTAAATTTATACCTTTTTGTTGTGTAGATTCCCTGCTAAATAAAGCAACGTGTTTAATTTTGATAATTCATTTTTTCGGAAATCAGTGTACAAAATGATTATCTTGTAATTACCACAATAACAACAAAATTACCATTTGTCTTTTTTATTTTATAAAAAAATGAAAATATAAAGTCAAGATTAAAACAGGGTAACTGATTGAAAACAATCACAACCTCAGCCACGTTCAGGTTTGTATTTTTGTATATGGGTAAAATGGAAACATTTAGAGCACGCAAGGCAGCATGCACTGTTTGCCAAAGTGCATGCTGCATTGCGTGCTCTTCATTTTTCCATTTCGTTCTTCCTCTGGAATGTTATGATTTCAAGTGGCTTTTAAAGATCAGTCAAATGTACAAAAGAGTTTAATGGAAAACCAAGGTTTTAAGAGGGAAGCTTATTAAAATGTTTGACCACAACACTCAATGCAATTTGTTCTGGTTTCGGCATATAAACAAATATGAATTTGTATTAGTTTAACAATGCTATGAGAAATTCTAGACTTGTATTGGGTTAATGCAAAAAAAACTGAGGTTAAGCTACAAACCAAAGTTATGTCTGCATGCTGTTTGATGCTCTTGTAATGAATGTCCACACACACACAAACACAGGGATGGAAACGAAGGACGAAAGAGAAGAAAGGGGGAACCACTCATAGTGCTCCACAGGCATAGCATCTCACTCTGGCTCACCTGCATTGGTTACAAGAATGATTTTAAAATCTTAAAAATGTAAAGCCTTGAATGGATGAGCTCTACAATACATTACTATCTTCTAAGTGCATATTCTGCCCTCATGTCACTCAGGTCATCTTCACTACATATCCTCTCAATGCCTCAAAATCCCAGTTTCCTTTTATTATGTGTACGTAACCCGTCTGCCTCCTCTGGAAATCCCTCTGGATCAACACTTGTTGTTTTTAAGTGTGTAATAAAACTAAACAAGCTTGACTTCAATAATGGAGTTCTGCAGAGTCATACATCTCTGGTCCCCTAATTTACTTCCTGTCATCTGCATATCATTTACATACTGTTACCCTGGGCGACTAGGTGCTAGAGAGGCTGCAGTGTGTGTCTATATGTGTGCGGATGTGAGTGTGTGTGTCCTCCTGTGTGTAGTTAAGTGGAGATGAGTGCAGTGTAAACGCTTTTAGATAGACCCATTAATCATGTGCTTAACCTCATCAGGAACTACACACACACACACACACACACACACACACACACACACACACACACACGTGCACACACATGTGCACGCACACACACACACACGTGCACACACGTGCACACACGTGCACACAGACACAAGCACAGACAAGCAAAGTGACAGATGCTGTTGTAGGAAGAAAGATACAGAAGGAAAGTATATTGAAAAAGTCAGAGGAAAAGGGTTTTCCATCATTTTCAAACAAAAAAAACAGTAATAAGAACATTTGCAGGCACTGCACTCACAATTGAAAATGTTGAATTAAACACTGAAAATTAAAAAAATATTAAGCCCAATTGAAAATATTTTTTGTATCAATGCAACATTCAGGTAATACAACTTCATATCTGATATCTCATATCTGAATCTTCTTATCTAAAAGTGAAAAGTAAGATGATTACACTACTCAAAATTTCTCATGGCAACATGGCCTTAAACTTCTGATACAACACAAATATTCAAAATGTACAATTATCCTGTGAAGATATTAAGATAACTGCTGATGAAAAATTAACTTAGATGAAATATTCTCAAACAGCCTTTGTTCTCCAATTAAATCAGATGTAAATGGAATTTCCAGAGCATACTCTAACCCTAATAAAACTTTGGTTGATTAAAACAAAAACAAATGTTTTTTGTTTTTACACAACACTTAAACTCTGTATTGATCCTACTTGCTCTAAGAGATAATGATAGAAACTTGGGATTTTGAAGCCATAGGAACAGTGTTTTGGCTACTCAACAATTAGATTATGTAAGTGTTTTTCTGTATTTGGATCTCGTGAAATCTACTGTTTTTGTTTTTTGGAGAACAAATAAATCACTCATGTTTCTCCTCAATGGTTAGTATAATTACATACCGTATCTGTCTGTCTGTTTGAGCTTACTAGATCAATACAAACAGCATTGAATGAATCTGCTTTTGTCCCATCTTAAATTATCTTTTTAATCAGTAACAACAAAGGCGAGTTGAAATATGGAGGTGTTTGATGAATATTGAGAAACATGGACGTAAAAAAGAGCCCTCATCAGGGAGCAATGGAGAGGAGAGAGGTAGAAGAGACATAAAAGGAGGTTGAAGTGAGGTAAGTGATGCCAAATTACAGTTTAAGTGAGGAACCTGTTCTCTGTATCCTAAAGAGGAAAGTAAATCCAGCCTGATCCAATTCCTGTGTTAAGCTGCCAACAAAGCCAGGATGATGGAGAGAATAATGAGATTAACGAACAAAAAGACACATTACACCCTGTTTCTCAGCTGGTGGGCCGAAATAAATAACTTGGTATTGAGACATCTGCAGTCGATCAACACCATGGATAATACTGTCAGCGTCCTCCCAAAGAAAAAAGGGTATTGCTAAAAACAATACTGCACAGAATGGAAAATGCTTAAAATATGTGTTTATAGGCAGAGATGCGATTTAAAAACAATAATCACTACTCAAAATGTTGATTTAACAAGAACGAAAGATATTGATGTATTGCATGTATGGCACTCAGCTCATAGGCCTGTAATTGTATCCATAGCTGTGTCTTGAAATACCATGGAAACTATGTACATGTCTGACATGTCAGATACCCTCTTCCTCTGACAACCTCTGCTGTCACTCTGTGCTACACTCCGCTGACACACACTTGGAAGCACACAGACGGCACAATGACAAACGGTAGTGAGCTGGGAAACCGTCGTTTTCGCTGCAGGAGCTATGTTCAATCCCGTGTGACAGAGGCCATCCATCCTGCTCAATGTCCTTCAGCAAACACCAAATGCCTGAAGTCAGCCCTTTTTTGCATCCTTTGGAACTACAGACGAACCAAAGATCCACTAATTTCCTGTGTGTGTGTGTGTACTCGAGTGATGTATTTACAAGTGCGTTGGTCCAAAGAAGTGATCACGTAAATCGACCATGTCAGGTGTAAGTCAGCTTGTGTGTATGTGTTGTATATGTTGGATGCTAATGTACACACACACACAGCATGGGGTGATATGCTGTGTTCACATCTTATGTGGTAAAAAGTGGTTTTTAGTGTGTAATGACAAGATTGCTAAGCAAGGGCACAGCAGGAGGTTGAGATCCAGAAAGAGGGAAGCTTAAGAGAGCGAGAGAGAGAGCGTGTGGGCTGATCTTGTGGGAGATGAGTGGGGAGGCAAACACAGAAGAGATGAAAGACAAAGTGGGGGAAAGATGGAAGTACTTATGGAGCTAGAACGAGAAGCTTGAACGAAGAGATGGAAACATAGAGCAAGAGAGGGGGAGAGGCAGTCGCTTGTTACAGTAGGTATAACCCAAAGTGCTCTAATAAAAGAAACACTAATTGGGAGATAATAGGAAAGAAGATCACAGAAAGAAATCGGGGACTAGAATACAACTGGTGTTATATCTGTCATCATCTTCATTGAAATGTGGTTACTGTAACTCTCTTTGGATAAAAGGCATCTAAATAAATATAATGAATGCACCTTCTGTTTGCAAAATAAGAAAGTAAAGGAATCTGCAAAGTCAGCGGTGTTATGCCTCTGGGGGCTATTCATTTATGTACACACTTTTAAAAGTATGCCCATTGAATTGTAACCATGCACTGCATTCAGTAGCACACTCTTCTATCACAGGTGCAGATCATTGGCCTGCATCGACCCTTTATGCATGCACAGTGCATTAGTCCATTGTCTAAGTAATTACATTTTATATATTTGTTATTTCAGATAACCAGCAGATAGTAGCTGCAAGTTAAATGAAAAGTAAAGCTGGGCGATATGTTCACATTTTCCAGCAGGCCACAGTCAGCCCAGCAAAAGGTGTTTTTGTGTGTGCCACGCATATCCTTACATTACTTTTCACCGTTATTAAAATTGGTAGCTACAGTTGAGGCCTAAATTATTAGCCCCCCAGGAGTTATGGAACATTTTCCTAAAATTCTTCCCAATGTTTCCAGCATTGATAAAACTTGATATAATCAAACATTCACCAGTGCTATTTAGTAGCTTTTGGTACATTTTGGGAAATAAAATTAGGCTTGCTTTATATCAAATATAGTGAAAAATTGGTTGGTCAAAAATATTAGCCCCCATGTGAATTTTTGCTTTCAAAACACACCTAATCAATCAATCAGCTTTCAAGCCACACCTGAGCATTCAATCAGCATAAAAGGACTCCAAGAAACAGGCACTCTGATACCTTATTGAGAGGGACTATACTACTACTACTACTCACCATGCCAAAGACAAAGGAAATCAGTCTTGAGCTCAGAAAGAAGATAGTGGAGGCTCATGATAAGGGGGAAGGCTATACTGCTATGTCCAAGCGCTTCACAGTGTCTAGAACTGCTGTACGTTGCATCATTGCGAAGTACAAGGAGACACATTTTGTAAGAAACAAACCTGGGTGTGGTCGAAAGCGCAAGATTTCAAGAACTCTGGAGAGGAAAATAGTCAGATGTCAGCAAGAATCCCCGGACATCTGCCAAGATGATTGTTGCTGACCTGGCCTCTTCTGGAGTTGATGTTTCAAGGAACACAGTTGTGAGGGCTCTTCATCGTGGTGGGCTACAGGGCCATCGTCCCAGAAGAACCCCTTTACTCAAAGAGCAGCACATCAGAGCCAGACTGAGGTTTGCCCGTGAACATTTGAAAGGTAAAGATGAGTTTTGGAAGTCTGTGCTTTGGTCTGATGAGACTAAACTGGAACTGTTTGGGCACATGGATGGTGCTCATGTTTGGCGAAGAAAGGGAGAGGCCTTCAACCCTAAGAACACATCATGCTGTGGGGCTGTTTTGCAGCCTCAGGCACAGGGAGCCTTGTTCGGGTGCAAGGCATCATGACAAATTATAATTATGTTGACATTTTGAGGGATAATATGAAAACATCTGCTCTTAGTCTTCGCTTAGGTCGTCGCTGGGTCTTCCAACAAGACAATGACCCAAAGCACAAATCAAACTTGGTCCAACAGTTCCTAAAGGACACCAAAACCAAGGTGCTGGAGTGGCCCGCACATAGCCCAGATCTGAATCCTATTGAGAATCTGGCGGGTGCTCAAAGTGAATGTCCATGTTCGGAAACCACGCAATTTGGACCAGCTGGGACAATTTGCAATGGAAGAATGGGCCAAAATCCCTCGAGACCTGTGCCAACCTAGTAAAGACCTACTCTAAGAGGTTGTTGTCAGTTGTGGCTCAGAAAGGGTACACTATTGACTATTAATGGCCTGGGGGCTAATATTTTTGACCAACCCATTTTTCACTATATTTGATATAAAGCAAGCCTAAAAATGTATTTTATGTTCCAAAATGTACCAAAAGCTACTAAATAACACTGGTGAATGTTTGATTATATCAAGTTTTATCAATGTTGGAAACATTGGGAAGAATTCTAGGAAAATGTTCCATAACTCCTGGGGGGCTAATAATTTAGGCCTCAACTGTAGGTATCTCACACCATGGTGCATTTGTTCCCATAGGTAGCTTGTTGTTGAGTGTTATTACATTTGGAGGTGGTTAACTCCATGGGTGCGTTGCTTTAGGCCATTCATTATTGTACGATGATGATTCAGGACACTTTAATGTTCATCATTCGCAAAAGTGACATTGGACCTGGCTTGACTGTGCTTGCAGAATGTACATTTTCAACATAAATGCAACACTTATATTTAAAAGAAGAAAAAAGGAGATGGGAATAGTAATTTTTCAAGTTGATTAGTATTATGTTTTCTTCCAATTTAAAAGTGTTATCGGACTTTCAAAGATCCATTTCAACAGCCCTTGTACAGTTAGTAGCATTTTGCCAAAGAGTCAGGGTTGATTTGACGTGTTTAAATGAACATACATGTTTAGGCAATGGCACTTTTAAAAGGGAAAGACCAATGTGGTTTCTCTGTACAAAAGAAAACATACAGCAAGTGAAGTGAGTGAAGCTTATTAAGTGCCTTCATATCAAAAAGCCCATAATGCTCACACTTCAAAGAAAATCAAAGACCTGAGGCACACAACACAACATAGAGCTAACTATCTCAGCTTGCACACCCACACACACACACACACACACACATACACATACACATACACACAAAAACGTCTAAGGACAGGCTTTGTAACTTTTCTCTGTGCAGTAAATAAATAAAACCTGACCCTCAATCGGGAACATGTATTGATTACCTTCATTGTAACAAGCATTCACAGACTACACAAACTACAGGAAGCCTATACAGCAGGGGTAGGCAAGTAAGTTTGGCCGTGGGCCAATTTTTTGCTGAGCCACAAGATGGCGGGCCAGAACATAATCAAAGCCTAATTCAAGGAATTTATTTTGGTAAGAGGGCGAGCGCCCCTGTTCCCCGGTTCAGAAAAAACTCTGATATCGCTGATAACCCTCCCCATCAACACTCTGATGCGCAGTCAGATCCGCTGATTGGTTCACTGATGATATAGGCAATCCAGAGCCTCTGGATAGACCCGCCCAAAGGGAGGCTCGTCGTCTCTAGCCCCATTTCAGTCCCATGTTAAAAGTCAGGGCTATTATCTGTATTTTAACAGACTTATCTTTTAAATTGAGGTGTATTTATTGTTCTCTTCAAAGTTTATTTTTTTCTGAAATTTTAGGGAGGATGGTCCTCCCTTTCCTCAATGGACGAGCCTCCACTGAGTGAGTTATTAACTAGGTAGCAGTGTTATTTAACATACTTTTATTCTGATAAGTATTGTCAAGTTCTCTGGGTTTTTGGCATTTATTTGAGTGTTTGCCCACATTTGAGAGGCTTGAGGGGCAACAGAGGACGCATGGACAACTGGAATCCTTTTTCCTTTTCTTTATTTCAACTTTTCAAGGACACATTAGGATTCTTTCAGGTTGAAAACCTTTAAAAAAATACAAAACAAATAAATTACAGCATGTTTTGCTTTGCAATTTATTTAATATATTATAACCTAAATTAATAAGTAACCAAGTATTTTACTCAAACTCAATGTATTTAATAGTTAAAGGGGACCTATCATGCAAAATGCACTTTTGTATGTCTTTTATACATGAATATGTGTCCCCGGTGTTCCAGGGAACTCACCAAGTGTCAGAAAACACAACCCTCTCTATTTTCCTCCATACCCAAATCTCTAAAAAAGGGGCTGCAACAGATCTGATAAAAACTGATCCAGATTTGAACATTGTCCTGATGTCAGGACGGTGGCGCTACGGCTATTGGGCCAACTCTCCACCTATCAGGGGAATGTGGGGTTGGGCCACGGCCGGCCATTGCCGCTCGAAAGCGCTGGAGACGCTGTAGTACATATGCCAGGCCTGTAAGTGGCGCTGTAGTCTGCCACAAAAGCAGCGAAGAAGACTTCCCGCGCATGGTTGCCATGGTTACCCTTCTGTTTATTCTCCGTTGTGGCTTTTGTTCTCCCTCCCCGAGGCAAGCACTGTAATTCTCTCCGGTTAGTCCACCAGCAGATGACAAACACCCACCTCTCCGCCTCTTCCAAGGAACGAGGGGACCGTGCGGCAGAGTTTCAGTTAGGTTTTCTTTCGCCGGTCAAGATGTCCGATAAAGTTGAAATCTTCCGGACAAAATTAGAAAAGTGCCGGTCAAAGGTCTTCTTTGTTATTTATTGAGCTTTAAAACAAATGAATAACGACTCTATATAATAATATAAGAATAAAACACGGAGGACGGAGATCTCTTTTTCTCCCCCTCTTCTGACTTGATCAGAGCACGCTCCCCTCTCCTGCAGGGGGGTGTGGTCAGCTGCAGCTCACAGAATCAGCCCCGTGCAAAAACAGGGATGGAGAACAGCAAATAGAGTGAAATGAGGCATGGCTAAAATGCATGATCTGTTTGGTATTTTGAAAACAGAAACGTATAAATATACCTTATATAGGTATGGCCCTACAATATATCATTTAAATATAGCATGATAGGTGTCCTTTAAATAAGTACTTTAATTGTCAGTGCACCCCGCTGCCTGATTGTGCCTGTGCTGTATGTCATTCATTCTCAACATAGATAAAAGTACAATAAGAATTCTTCAGGTGTAGGTAGATTCTCTATTCGGACATTATAGCCTATATATGCGACTGTCGGTCCGATGTTGTAAAAAAAAAAAAAAAAAAAATCTAAAAATATTTTTTTATTTTTTATTCTCAAAATTACGGGCCAAATATTATTGCTGGCGGGCCAACAATGGCCCGCGGGCCGCCTGTTGCCGACCCATGCTATACAGCAAGCACAAAAAACCTCCTCTATTAATCCTGTGTAAATGAATAGCTTTCGACACGCAGAAGAAAGCAAGACAGAGTCTGTCATTCACCTCACTGATTCTCCATAACCACTAAAGGAATATTGCACATTACTGACAGGTCAAATCACACAGCACTTTGGTCATGAGAGAGCAGAGAAGAGTGATGCTCGACCTACCATATGCTGTGCTGTGGAGCTTTGATTTTACTACAGTGTATTGCATCACCTGAGGCTGTTGTGTCAAGGTTATTATCATCACTGCTAAAAAAAGTATGGACAAATAGTTAAACTAATAGACACATATTGGTATAAAACAAGATTTGTGGATAACAAAATAGCATTAAGAGTTGATTATATATTAGATTTAATATTTATTTTGGCTTACTAATTTGGTCATTACCCATAGGACAGTTTTGTTTGTGGCAGAATTGAAATTAAGGTATTTGACTGATAACCATTTTTATCCTCTCGAGGAAAACTGACAAATACTCTAACAAAATCATTTGTACAAGAGGACAGCAAACTCTAGCTATTTCTATCTTTGGCTGACACAATATGCAGCAATGAGCTACTACATAGTCCTACTTAGGCACTGAATCCGATAGCCCAAGCTCACCAGATCGGTGGTCTAAGACAAAACTATCTTGGACCACCCATCAAAACCCATTATGTCACCCACTGTAAGTTTCTACTGTCTTCAATAATCCGTTTTTTTAAATATTAAAATATGCCAGAAGACACATAAAGCAATGTATTCATTTGTTATCCTGTCTTAACAACTTTGCATTTCAAACAGGAGCCTCACTCTTCCTTCTCTGTTGTAACCTATAATCATGAAGAACAGATTCTGCTCCGAGAGGACGAGGATAGGTTGACTGACAAAGAGCTGAACTAATCACAAACTTGCTCTAGAGACCGGCTCCGTCCATCTGTCAATGAGCCCATCGGACTGCTGCACCCAGCTGTCAATACAACACGCATCAATCAAAGGACCACAACTGTAAACACTCTCATATATCCAGAGACAGCAACACCATCTCACACACCTATACTGGTTTCTACATAATCACGCAAAAACGCACATACACACAGAGGGGTGGTAAACACTCTAATTGGAGCAGTAACAAGCATCCTGTCAATCAAAACCCTCCTCAGTTCACTTCGGTATTCTGTTCATTCTGGTATATCATTTAATTGACTAACTATCTTTGGTACGTTTATTTGAGTGCATGTTTCGGAAAAGTTAGGTTTATTTAGTATATCTTCTTTCGCAAAGCAACATCACAAAGTGCTTCACAAGAAAAGATTATTGGTTAAGAGTAAGATCATAAAATGGAAGAATAAACAATTTACATAAAAAAAAACTCAAAATAATACAAACACGAGAGCACTGGGCCGTACAGATTGAGTGACGGTAAATAAAGGATGAAGGGTTTGAATTTGCCTACTTGATTTTGCGATGTCATGAGGCTATTCAAAATCACCCACACGCAGTAGGAATGCTTTTATCACTAAAGTAGCTGGCTGACTCCTTATCCTCGAGCCACATCAGTCACAAACGTTTCCTAAATTATTATAATTTGCTCAGAAGGTACCATTTGGACACAATTGAGCTTGCGTTGAATGCACAACAGAAAAACGCAGCAGGCTTGTCCTCTAGGGTCAGTTTGCTTGACGGGGAGCGTGTACTAGAAAGCTGATTACCAATTCAAGTGGCTGACATCAGACTGGCCTCAGTGCAGTTTTACTAGGCAAGGTCAGAGATTAATAGACTCGCTCTTGAAACCGCCACTTATCATGCACTCACATTTGCAGGCATTATTTAATAAAAGAAAGAGAAAATAGTTATGGAGTTAGTCATTACTCTCCTAGGCGATCTGCAGCTCCCGGTTTGTTGTTTTTTAAGGTTTAATCAGTTTTAGTTTAGGGGAAGGGTGACAGTTTTTTTGCTTGTTTTCTAATATAATTGTAATTACTCACAACAAGCCTACTTGTTATAGGATTATGTGCTATTGCCTGTCATGATATTAACGGTTTTGCACAATATTTGAATAATAAGTATTCTAAATGCATTGTTGTTCTTTGGATTATTGCCTCGTAAATCATTTAATTTAAATTGTATTTCATCTACGTTTCCTTTTCTGGTTGGGCAAATACAGTTTGTATATTGAACCCATGGTTTTCTTTTGTTTGGAAACAGACTCTTTATCAGCCAGAGTGGTATTATAGGCTTTACTGACAGTGCAAATTCAGTTAATGCAACATGCCGCCATGTATTAAGTTGATAAATATTTTTTACTCCATAAAATAAATGTTTCGGATAAAAGCTCTTTTTTTCTACAGCCAAAGTAACTACGCTTGTACTCAAATCAATGCATTCAGTCAAAATATGATAATAAAGATGCAGTAATCATTCAAAATGAAGTTATTTCTTCAAAGCAGGTGTGTAGCTATAGTGAATTGAGGTAGTATCTCAAGATGGCAAATTATGCTTCTTGCATTTTCTACATTGAAAACAAACATGTATGAATTCATAAGATGCAACTTTGAACATACTATGATAAAGAACATGACATATAAACAAAATTACCAAATGCTTTTATCCTCTGTAAGTCCTCTATTGATTTGACATGCTATATTTTACCTTTCTTTATAAACGTGATCTCCTCACACCTTTCTCTTCGCATTTCAAAATCAGATTGCATTGGCTCCCTATTTAGAAGATAGCCACAAGTAGATCAGAAAGGTCTGAGTGCACTAATGATGAGGGGAGGGGGGCATTTCCGCCAGTTTAAATCATGATTTAAGAACTTTGGTTGGCTGCCACACAACTGTCTGAAATTAGGAGGCTTCACTAATGTAAGCCTTTGTTATATTCTAAGTGAGTTCAATGATGTGAGGATAATATGCAAAGGCTGAGTCTTATGAAAGAGGCATACTGCAAGCTGACTGGCCAGCTGTATTAGGAAATTAAGGCTTAGCTAATCTGCAGTTTTAGGGATATTGCTGTATCTGAATTGCTCATGAGTGCAATGATAGGATGATCCTATCTGTGTCTCGAGCATCCAGTGTAGGCAGAATGCTAGCGACCTACCCAGATGGAGAGCTGGAGTGACACAATAGTTGCCTAAACATATTTGTTAATCACTACTAAAGGATTCTTTTTTTAAATTTGCAACTGATAATTATCATTTCTTAATTCTCTGTCTATATATGTCATGTTATTGATCACTTTATAATCATTAACAAACACTTGATCATATATAAAATGTTATATATGAAACTCTAAACTGATTATGAAAAGTTGACGTATACCTGTCTGTCTATCTGACATGTGAACCCTATCCTTCATGTACTTATCACCCATCACGGGGTTTCAGATGGTGTTCACACACACATTTTTCCTGATATTAACATTTACTTAGACTTAACTTCTTAACACTGCTTTCTAACATACCTCAATGTGTGCATTTCCTTTTAGCATGATATAAGTGTGCATGTGAAGAAGGGATATCATAAGAACCAATAGTTTAATTCAATGCCACATCTGAACATGCAACGCATTTGTGCAGCATTGTGGTACATTGACGCTTTATTTAGTGAATATAAATATGGGGCTTATCTGGCTTTGTAATATCCCTAATGTTAACAATATTGTTTTCCCTCTCCCTATTCACAATTAACTGTTTAGACTCTCTACCGCTTTATGTCTTTCTCTTTTCTCCGCCAAAAGGAAGCAAAGATGAACATGATGGATAGTGAGCCATAGCAGAGGAAAGGAAGGATTTCTTTCCCCCTCATGTCTGTGTTCAGCCTTTTGAGGGAAGAACTGGGATGCAGGCCAGCCAAAGACTATCAAAGAATATACACACACACACACACACACACACACACACACACACACACACACACACACACACACACACACACACACACACACACACACACACTTGTTTTGTCCATTAATATACTTTCTGCACCCTTGCTTAGACCACACCCCTTTAAACTCTGACTTGATTTTGATTCATCAACACATCAGTAAAGTTTAGGGACTCTATCTTGCACAGTTGCATGCTATCATACATTCTGTCCACAGACTGACAGAAAAACACAGACTAGTAAAGTACTCACCATCTCTTTGGTAGTTCCCACTGCTGTAGGTTTCTCCAGGAGCATATTTTGCAATGCCATCCCTCACAAAGAGTCACCAGGTGAACACATTACCAGTGTGTCTGTCCCGGTTGGTAATGCAGGAGAGAAAGTGGAGGCGATAGGGTGGGAAGTAAAGCTGAGATGGTGGACAAATGGAAGCAGGAAAGGGATGAATTTGCTTACACTTTGTCCTTAACAGTTAATAAGACACGCGGTCAGAAAGACACAGCTAAAAGAAAGAGATACCCAGTGACAGATATGGATGGAGCTATGAAGACAAACAGCAAACATGTATGCAGCGGGTATATTAATGGACAAAACGTGTGTGTGTGTGTGTGTGTGTGTGTGTGTGTGTGTGTGTGTGTGTGTGTGTGTGTGTGTGTGTGTGTGTGTGTGTGTGTGTGTGTGTGTGTGTGTGTGTGTGTGTGTGTGTGTGTGTGTGTGTGTGTGTGTGTGTGTGTGTGTGTGTGATCTCTTCTGTTGTTTTTGCTAAACATACCGGAAAAAAAACATTTGCTTACTTTGCTAACGGGTAAAAATAATGGATAGGTGTATCGTAAACAAACATTTACTGTCATTATCTCTACTCATAGTTGCTCTACGCATCCTTTTGTTGTAATAAGAAATGTTTGCCATCTTTACATTTTAATATATACTTTATACAGAGAGGTGTTTCTACCATTTAGCCTTTCCTTGTTGATACATGGAGAGGGACAATCAGATTATCAAAAAGTCTGTAAGAAACAGCAACAATGTAAAGTCAACTTTCTGCGTTAACTAACACCTAAATGTGGCTGTCTCTCAACATTGACAATAGTGAGAATACCCAGTAAGAATAACAACAGCTTAAACACCAGAGGACTTCCTATTTATGAGTTCAACAAGCAATCCTTTACAGATGCCTCATCACCACAGACCCTTTTTATAATTTTCTCCCACACCTTCTGAAGGCGTTGTTTCATACCTGAAGTTATGAGTCATCTGAAATCAACATTGTCGTGCCGACCTGACTTATTACTTTATTATTCTGCAATCCCTGTATCAACTTCTTACATAAATGCATACATTTCAGGCATTTTTTGTATTCACGAGCATTGGAGCAGCTCCAAGGATTATGCAGCAAGGATTACATATTTCATTTATTTTTAATTTAGTTTTTATGGCCCTCCTGAATCAGTCAGAACTGCAGAATCACCCTGGTGATCCTCGAAACACTTGAAGGAATACTTACCATACCCGACCTTGAATCACAATTCTCTCCTGAATGCAATATATTTCATATTATTCTCATTAGTATTTTTCTTTTACCTTAACTTTTTTTACCGGCCTGCATAATCAAAGGCATGTTGTAGTGTTGGTTTTCAGTGCAGTAGTTCTCTCGCCCTGACACTCATGTTTGTAGGAATTGTATTCATGTTGTTCCACGTAATCTTACTCAGTACTCAGCCTTACATACACATATCATTCACTGTTTTGTTTGGCCATGGTTATCTGTACCAGAGGAGTGTTTTAATCACCAAAGCAACATAGAAAGAATATCACTTTATGTTCTATTCTCTTCTATTAAATCTTTGTAACGCTGAACACAGCTGGCTTGAAATCTTCAATAATAGTTAAGGCGTCTGGTCCATTTTCTCCTCTTGCCCCAAGCGTTCTGGTAGGAAGACATATTGACAATCTATTGTATAGTATAAAAATGATATATTATATATATTTTATGCATGATCTTATGTCATAAATGATTAAATATGCAACCAAGGCTTGATAGTTCTCCCGATTTGTATCCCCGACCTTATGTATGAAGCAGTCCGACAGACAGAGAGAAAAGAGCAGGTGGGTTGTTTTTGGATCGGTGAGAAAAATAAAACACAGATCAGAAAATCTAGTTGGGAGTAACATCCGACGAAAGACTTTTCAGATCCCAAAACTCATGAACCGATCAGTTTATCTCATAGACAGGATTTTTAAAACCGTGGAAAGGGATCAAAACAGCAACTATTTCATCTTTCATGTCAGATAAATGCCAGACGTACTGTTAAATGTTTGTCCAGAGACCCTGAAGTTTTATTCCTCATGTGTTGGCCCCCCCCCCCCCCCTTATCTGTCAGCGGTCGGCTAATCTTTTATGCCCAGCCAAAGTTGGTATAAAAATTGCCAGAGTATCACAAAATAAGCCCCTCTTGCCAAGTCCATGAATGCATCTCATCCATGTGTAGCTCACGTGTCACAGGGTGTATAGCTATTGGAGGAGCTGGATCCCTTTTGCCAATAATTCCGTTTAGATAATGGTTAAATTCACATTTGGTATCCCCGAAAAAAAAATAGACCATATAGCCCTTTTTTTAAACAAGTGAACCAACAGTGTGGTGATATTTTACTTGCCTTAATCACAAAAGACTGAAGGGCAGTTTTAGAATAATATTTAAATGCAGCATCAACTCCTTATGATCCCCAAGTAACCGTTAGCCCTGGATGTTGTTAAAGGTTTTACAAACCTATTAAATGTTAGGGGAGCAGTCAGATTTGTGCAATTCTACTTTAAATGGCCTTTGAGAAAATGAAAAAGACATGATGGACTGACATAAAACAGATAAAAGAATGGGGGGAAAAAACCGATGAGTGCAAGCTGCTCCTGGCACCATGAGGCGGCTGACCCAGACAGCAGCAGATGCTCAGATCGGAGCAGGTGGAAAATGTCACTGAATTGGCTGATGTCCCTCTGGAATTCATAGGTAACTTCAGCAATATGCACACTACAAATGTCTTATCAGACAGGACAATCACCATAGTGCAGCAGCAGCTCAGTATACAGATAATGTATTTTACACAGCCCCAACTTTCTCTTTCCTCTCTATGATGTTAGAAACAGGTCCGACTGTGGTCATTTATACTGCCCTTTATTTGTTCAAATTATGTACAGCTCCAATGGGCTTTCTTTTAAAATTCCATTAGTGAAGTATATGGAAAAAAAGTATCAATCTTTCTGCTTTAAATTGTAGTGTCTTTGTGGAGAAGCTCTTACAGACCTTGCCAGTATTAAGTCACCTGTTTAAAAAGGTATACTTTACATTTTTGGGAAAGAACAATATAAACACTGTTTTGGAAAATTGGATGAAGCAAATTTGCAACAAAAGCAACACAGGTGACACAGTTGTATTCAAAACACAAATCCTATTCTACTTTAAATACATTGGATCCACTGGTGATATGATCAGAGCGCTTTGTAATTCTAATACTGAACGTAAGGGTCAGAGATATGGATGACAGATTTAGCTTGAAAAGATCAGGAGATGAAGAGGACTTGCAACAAGAATGGAAAGCAATTCAGAAAAACTCCTTATTCTTGACTTGGAGCAATACATTCAACATATGTGTCAAAAATGTGTATTTAAGTATTGGGATTTAACCCGAACTTTAAAGAAGTCACAGCTTACTGCAGGATCATAGATGGATTTTGAAAAGGTCTCGGTAATAAAGGTTACTTACCACCACGGGTAAATAGGCAAAGCAATGGCTCTATGAATCGATCAAAAGACCCATTCACGTCTCTGCTACAGCTTAAAATCCTCTAAGGAAAGTTTTCTGAGTCAATATAACTTCATCCAATTTGGTTCTGGTATGAGTGAGTGCTTTCAACCAATGTTTATCTAAATACAATACAAAAAACGTGCATACCAAAGACTAGTTTTTGGTACGCAGCAGCAAATCAGCTGCGAGGGAATACTTCACTTGAGCGAAGGCCAACGGCCCAGAAAATCAAGCGCGAGACAAATGTGTGAAAATCCGCAATTGGTAAATGACATTGCTAAAGGAAATAATGGGGGAAGGTGCTGCTTGTCAAAGGAATTATTCATGCAGCTCGGTAAATGCAGTTCTCCGTGACACACAGCACTCAAATTAAGTATATTACTCATATTACTGTACAGTGCACACTTCACAGAGGGCAGTGCAATTTTCTAATTTTGAACAGCTGGTAGCCACAAAGTAAGCATTGGTTAAAGGATTCATTGGTCCAGGGAAATTATTCACATATTGAGGGGGCTCTGGCTTTAGAAATGTGTCACTAAACTCTCTGGACTGAACCAGGTGTGTTTGGGTTGAATGCAGATAATTAGGGAATGTGTTGCTAAGCATTTGCAAAGTAAATGTCAATATGAATTCATTAAAGGTCCCATGTCATGGCCATTTCTACTGATCATATTTCCATTGTTGAGGTCTACTAGAATAGATTTAAATTGTGCAATTTTCCAAACTCACATTGGTTTCTCATACAGCATCTCTGTATAGTATGTGTATTCACCAGGTATTCACTCTCTGTCCTAAACGGCTTGTTGGAGCTTCTGCCCCCCCTCCCTGTGAGCCCAGTGTGCTCTGATTGGTCGGGACGCTGCGAGGCTCGCTGCGAGGAGCAGACAGGCTCCCGGGTCGGCGATACAGCGAGAACAAGCAAAACTCATCCTGAGCACACACAAACACTCACAGTCTAGTGTGGCTTGATATTGAGTAAGAAAAAGGTTTATAACGCTGTGAGAATGGGTCTGCGGAGAGCATTTCTCCGCGATCCCAACTCGTCTATTACCAGCGTTCAGGGAGCTCTATGCAAGTCAATGGGGACTCCCTGTTAGTTAGCCAAGGGATCCTGGTGTGTGAGGTGCTCCGCGGATTGGTCCATTTGGGTATTGACACGTCAGAGAACCCAGGAAGAAAACAATGGAAAATAAGAAATCTCCAACGAGGCGTTCTGGGGCAGCATAGGCAGGTCTTTTCTGTGTTAGAGATTTACTCGCTACAGGGTGTACTTTGAGGGTTTGTGACTTTGCAGACCATTTACATGCATAAAAACCTTCATAACACACAAGGGGACGGGTAATAACCGGAAAAGCATGACATGGGCCCTTTAAGAGGTCAAGAGCTATAACAATTCAAGTCAGTATTTGAACAAGTAAAACAAAGAATGACTAACATGGATCTGGAATAATTGGGTTTCCTTCAAATATGAATTATGTGCTACTAAATAAAAGCACTTTAATATTTTCTATCCATTTAATGTAGAGAAGAGGGAGGGCAGGAGTTTGTTTGTGCACATCATGCGGTATGTATGTAGCACAAGATCAACATTCAGGAACTTTTAGTTTACTTTGGGAATAGTGATTTCATTTGATTACTAATTTAGCATGTGCACATTCAGTTCAGGGTTGGCTCCGCTGCGCTGACACATAACAGCTAATTGAGTGGGAGTGGAGAATAACCCCTGCAGTTTTTACTAAGCATCTGTTCAGACACTTCAAAAAATGTAACTTTCAGAGATTTTTAAAGTAAGAGATGCATCACTGCAGGGAAGCTCATCCGTTACTATTTACAGTAGAAGTTGGAAATTACAGATACTGAAAAACACTTGAAAATGATTTGAACTTTATACTTTTTGAAGTTTGTAATACAAACAATTCGTTAAAGAGATATAAATACATTTAAAAGAGCAGAATCCCAGCATATCTAATTCCAAAATCCACATTCAAGTTTTCTCTTTGTAAACTTTTCAGCTGCCCCTCCAGCAACAGTTCAACCTATTTTGTACTTGTCGATAATAGGCGTGTGCTGATAGAACATGAATCTGACCTTCAAAGGAAAAACTTTCAGCCACAATTCAACAACTTATTGAAACTAATTATTGTTAAATAAAATACATTTCCCTAAAATTAGGAATTACTTCTCAGGCTTTCTTCATGGTCTAAAATCCTGTGAAGTGTTGAGATTGATATCCGGATGGCCAACCGCAGATATGGTCTCCTTATTTAAAGACACAAAGATCAGGGAGTGTGGTGATGGTAGATAAGAAATAAAGCACACACACACACACACACACACACACACACACACACACACACACACACACACACACACACACACACACACACACACACACACACACACACACACACACACACACACACACACACACACACACACACACACACATTGTCAAATGATAACACTGGATTTTTATCCATGTTAGTACGAGTGTCTACAGTTGACAAATGCTTTTAGTCTGCCTTAACATTGAATGTCCATTTCTCTGTTATCCTTTTTCAAATAGTACATAAAAGGTAAATGTGATTAAATAACGTGGGCTGTAGATGTTTTCTATCAGAGCAGCCGAGCTGTCTGCCATGGCCATCCCTAGAGTTAAAGTGGATGAAGTGCTCTTCATGAAGTGTAATCAGCTGCTGATTTGGCCGGGTCTGATCCACAGAGATTCTACTGACAGAGAAAGACTCTGTGGACATGTTTAGAAAAAAGAAATAACACACACACACACACATACACACATACATACATACATACATACATACATACACACACACACATCTGGGTCCTCATTTATAAAGCCTTGCGTAGGATTCACGTGGGAAGGTTGCCTACGTAGGACAAAGCAAATAAATACGCAAAGACATTTTCCGACTTATAAAACACTGCGTACCGGCTTCGTTGCAGGCTTCACGTAACGCCCATATTTGCCTATAAATAGTCAAAGAAACGCCCCGTATTAATATTCATTTTGACTGACTGCATGAAGAAGATCGCAGGAAATGACGACGGAACAGATTTTGGCAGATTTTGGTTCTTTTGGGAAGGTGGAGACAAATCACATTGTTTGGTGGATGCAGTTTGAACCAGAGTAGCAGCATGGAGGTCGGATCGTCACCAAAATAAATAAATAAGTGGTCCGAAAAAAGTTAATGACAAAATATACATAACCTTCCTCAGGCAGTGTGTCAGTGTGTTTTTGCCGGGGACAGGAGACCCCCCCATGATGAGAAACTGTAAGAAAGTATCGGGGGATCCCTGCGGAGTGGAGTCAATTCATTTTTATTTTTTTATTTGTTGCTTTGTGTTCCAGGTGTCAATCAGCTGTGCTGTGTCTCCTCTGCAGCCTGTGCATCTCAACCCCCCCGCAGCAACTCTATCCACCACTTAAATGAAATAAAACAAATGTGTTGTGTAATATCAGCTGCCAAATCTACCAAATATATGGTGTTCTTAGTTTCCATACCTCCTGTGTTTTATGAGCGACTTATCAAATCTTAGCAAACGGCATACAACATGATTAAACATGATAGTATATAAAACCATGCTCGTATCTATACAACCTATAGAAATGCAAAATGGCCTCAGTTTAGACGTAATTCTGTACTTCTGCATACCGCATCATGTATGAGAATACATGTCATAACATTAAGACAACATATTCGAGGTGGTTTTCAATAACATATCCGTATTTATTTATTTCTCCAAGTCACGTTTTTGTGTGCACTGAGGAGTCTCAAACAGGGGTTTGTTTAATCATTTTAAGATTGGCTTCAATCAAGTTTTGCGAATGAATTCTTCATATATGATACATGAGAGGTAACATTATATTTATGGTATTATTTTCACATATTTCTCTCCATTCTTCCTTCTGCCAACGGTGTCGCAGTTTCTCGTCTCTCCCGTTTTTGTGCGTACTGCGTACGGATGGGTCAGAGTGTGCGTGGAGGACCGCACATTTTCCTGTCAAGTTTGTTTTTTATAAATCGCAAACATTGCTTAGAATCTGGCGTACGCCATCTTTTGAGCATACGCACCGTTTATAAATGAGGCCCCAGGTCTCTCCACTGAGGCTAATCTCTGCTCTGATTGGCTGACCGGATTGTTTATCTTTGATGGGATCATTACGATAAAGCTGTCCTCTAACTAAACTCTGATGATCACTCGCTGCTCTGTTTTTTGGTTTTCTCATGTCTTTCATACAAGAACTGTTGGCACAGCTCGTAGCCAGGTTAGAACTGCATGGAGCACATAGCAATCTGAGAAGACCATTAATGAATCAGTTCAGCTTTCAACTCGATGCATATTCAATAGCTATTGAACAAACACTCGAATTACAAACACCCAAACAGATAAAATAACTGTCATTTTATTGCTTCATTTTCATTCTCTCCATGCTCAATCATAAATCTCTTTTTAAAGCCCTGGCCTCTTATTTTCCCTCCCACTTTTTTGGTCTCTCCATTAAGAATAAAGCAGAGCCCTGCTGTCAAAAACCACTATGATTGAAAACCGAACATAAGTATAACTTTGTCTAACTTCCTGTCCGTCTTCTCTCGATAATTTTCCCTTGGCTGACTCTTGACAGAATTCCAAGACCAGTCTTTGTCAGTCTCTGAGTCATACGGTATTTCTCTACTTCCTGCAAATTGTATCAATTTAATAACTGTTAACCCACACCACTTAATGTCATTTCTTTTTTGTGTCAGCTATATAGTCTCTCAGCATGTAGAAACAGCATGTGAGAAGAAATACTTAAAGGTAGGGTAGGTAAGTTTGAGAAACCGGCTTGAGATCGCTAGAATTTGAAAATACACAACCGGAGAAAATCTGCCACTTCCTTATAGAGCCCCTCCTCCAACACACACAAACGCACACATGACCAATGAGGGCACGAGATAAGTTTGTGCACAGATGGAAGGCTGACAGGCAGGTAGGCCATCCAGTTATTTTAGCCGAACCCGGCTAAAATGATTGGTCGTGCTTTTTACAGTACTACGGCTTCCACAGATGACATTTTTTTATGGATTTTTTGTCAAAGCACTTAAGATATTCATTGAGATGAACCTCATAATTCTCTATCTGAATCCATAATTTCTCTGTGCTGTAAATCCACATGAGCGAAAATAGGTTCTTCACAGTGACACCTATTTCCTTTCTGTGGTCTTGCCTCTGCTGCAGAGCTCCACATTCACCAATTTCAGAGGCACGATTTTTCAAAGGGAGTTTTTTTTTTAAATGTGCTGCATAGTCATATCTTAACACACAGTACTGTATGCAAAGTAGGAATGACATTTTATTTCATTCTGTAGATTTAAAATTGTAGCAATTTCAAAATCCCTACCAGTGTGCAATATGCACAACTAAGACACATTGTGAAAAGACTGGTTCATTTTCAGATATTCACATATGCGCAATTTTGAACTTTTGCGTCGAACAGTGAGGAGATACAGCAACAGCCAGCAAAAACCTTCATCTTCACCAATATTATGCAGCAAAATGAATTACAGACAGCTGCTAAAGATACATAAATCCAATAACCTTCTTTTATTTCTTATGCACAACAATTATGCACATTACATATTAATGAAGTTGTTGTTTGATGCCAGGTCCTGTTGTGCAGGTGTGATATCAGATGTAATATGTCCCAGCACAATGAGGCAGGCTTCCACAATGATGTGACACCGATCAGCATGTGGCACGGGTTGGACAGATTTCCCTGTTGTTCCTTCAGATCAACATTCAGATCGCTGTAGCCCCCATGCTACTTCCTGCCAACTGTGGACAAACGCTACTTGCTTTTGACAAGATTTAGCCCCAATTAAGCAGTGTTGGTGCATACAAATTCAGAAAATATATTTTTTTCCAAACCAACCATCATGTTTTCCCTTTGTGACTTCTTCACAGCCGTTCCCTCATCTGGGAAATTTGGGCTGGGAGAGGACGGTAACTTTGGGTTTAATTAGTTGAACTAAACTTGATGAGATTTTTTGGTGTGCATCCAACCTAATATAAATCCAGGGGAGAGCAGATTTTCTAGTGATCTCTCACTGTGAGTTGTCCTCATTAAAACACATCTGATGGTTGTCTGCAGAAGATTAAAACGAAAAACGCCATGAGGTGCCGTTATCATAAATACTAAGCTCTGCTGATTACAAACAATTGCCTTAATTACCCCCGCTCCCTTTGCTTAGCATGTAGCTTGTCCATTCAGCTGCCTTGTAAGTGATGAGGGATATTATACATATTGGTTTGTTGTGGATGGAGAATTAAAGTAGCAACAGTTCAGCTATCATCTCTACTTTTTGGATGAAAAGTTGTAAAGTCTAAGAGACAGATAATTAGGTGGCCATTAATTGCTTGGCAGCCTATATCATACAGTTTGTGTCGTGTGGAGGTAACACACAAGTGTCATCATAATGTGTTCAAAATATAGTCGCACTTACCACTTGCTGCAATCTGTGTTCATCTCAAGTGTCGGAAAGGGACGATTGTTTTTCAGAAAAAAATCAAGGCTTTTTAGAGATTTTTGTGTGGTAACGGACTGAATGCATTTATCATACTTCAGGTAAGAAATATGTTTGCCTTGTTTGAATTAGAAAGCAAATACACAATCAAAAAACATTCAAAGTGGATTCAAATCTGGGTTTTAGATTTAAATGTTAAATATATTTAAATGCCTCAGTCTTTCCAAGGTGCATACCTAATCTTTACTCCAGACAAATGTAATCACATCATTGACCGAGTTTGTGGAAGTAGCCTCCAGAGGGTCGGTCCAGTCAGTTCCCTGTGATAATGGTAGTTCAAGCTACACAGAAATTACACTGAAGTTGAAGTCGCTGATTTTCTGCTCCAGCAATGTCTGCACCAAAAAGCCCACCGAGCTGTTGTTTTGTACATGACGATTCTGAGTTTGACCGTATCTGGTTGTGTGAGCTGTGTGAGTAAGCAATCATTCATCCATGTGTTGGTGGTAGGTTATAAACAGTTTTAACACGGATAGAGCCACCACACAACTTTATATTTGAAGATACTTTTCCATTTTCCATCCCTCAAAACCACTTCACACCTTGAAAATTGCAAGACATTCAAATGTTGGCCAGTCTCCACCTGAGTATAAGGCAGACCTCAAAGGGATAACATCTGGGTTTAGCGGTGGACTCCCCCGAGGTTGTATGAAGAGGGAACGATAAACACTTGCAAATAAGGTTCAGTTAAACATCCTGGGTTTAGACCTATCCTAGGATCCTTCCACTGAGACCGTACCATAAGGGGAGAAACTTCACATACCCAAAAACAACAAGTATATGGTTGTTGTATTGCAAGTGGTAGAAGCAATTCACAGTTTAGAAATAAATCCTCCAGTTACCCATAAAGAAGTTAGACACGTGAAAATGGCACACTGATTAAATACTGAATAAGTCACTCAAACATTGAGTAAGTTGCTTCAGCTCAAACTCTGAGAGGTAACTTGAGCAGCTTTTTTTTAACATCATTTATTTTTACAAACCAATGTGTTCACATGGACATCTTTCCTGTACGAATGTGTGAACTTTATGCTTAATTTGTATCTGTGTGTATTAAGTAGGATATTATCTGTGTATGCGTTTTCAACGCTTATCACTCAAGGCTACATGCCTCTCTTATTTGTCCAATCAGGCATGAGCTCTACGGCCTTGCGGTTAATCTCCTAACCAATTCAAATGAAGATATTTATTTTTCTCATCCTTTCAAGGCTTTGTGTTAGTAAGCAGTTGAACGAAATATTCATCATTCCATAATTCACAATATGAACAGCCAAGGACACTGTGGCAAACGTTCTTGTGCTGTGTTTTGCATTTCTTTCAAATACGCTCATGCTGACATCTGTCTGTGCTGAGACCTTTTTTTTCGTAAATGCTAACCCGAGAACAGTACATGACAGGAATTCAATACCTACAAGAAGAGTTTCCCCTGTATAAAAGATGGTCTGATTACATTTGCGGCACCTTGCTGCATAGATTTACATATTATTGAGCAAAAAGATATATTACTGAAACTAATGTATCTTCTCATTGCTTTAAGTTCATATTGATGCCATGCAAAGTTTGTTTAAGTAAATAGTGGGCTTAATTAATGCATTCAGTAGCATGTCTGACTATTTTAATACAGTATCACAGTGATTATGATTGGATCTTGTCAGCATAAATGCCTTAGTTTATTCATACCCTTGGAAGAAAACTTTTAGGCGAAGGTGACTGAAATAATGAATTCCCAATCAAAACAATGCCTCATCAGCATGTGTTCAACATTGTTTTTTCTAGTATGCTGTGTTGATTTCCAGGTATAATCATGTTCACTGCTGGTATAGCGCTCAAAGAGTGAATCATAAATCACATTTTAATATTAGCGGCTTTTTTTTAAATGAGACACCAGGTGCTACATTTTCTGCATCTGCTGATAGCTCATGGGTGTTCATCCTTTTTTCATTTCTTATTCATTCTCTCATGGTGCTGTGGTAATATTAGAGCAGTCATTCCCTTTTTCTTCCTCTGTTAGGAAAGATAAGATGTAATATTCAATATCCCTCATCCATTTTGATTATTTCTGCTTAATGTGTGGGTATAAATAAAAGGAAGGAAGAGGGAATAGAGTTCACAGGTGGTGACAGGAGAAGAGATAGAAATGGTGGGGATGTGATCTGGCGCTGGCCTCCTGCCAGAAACTAAGAAGCAGAAAACCGAGGCATGGAGTTGATCGGGGGCGCCGAATGGAGTTGTGTAGATTGGGTATTAAAGTTGAGAGGAAAAACAGAGCGGGAAAGACAGATTGAGAGAGGGGATTGGAGGTTAAGAGAAGACAGAATGAGGGAGAAAGGCAGAGGGGGATACATGAAGGGAGGAGCAAAGTGATATGAGGAGATAATAGGAGTGGAGGGACGGAGTAAGCAAACACATTTAGGTTATGTTCAAAGGAAGCATCGACACTGAGGACAAACCAATGTTAGTGAATATCTGAGGACAAATCTGGCAGTATTCACAGGACAGATGTACTGATTTTCCAGTTCGACAGTCACAATCAAAGGTCCATTTAGCAATGTATTCATCCAGTCATGTGCAGAATTGTTTCATTTTTATTTTCCAACAAAGGAGAGCAGAAACATCTGTCATCAGTAAGAACCAGTTAATGACTCTGATCATGCGAGTCCTTTTGGTCTATGATCTGAAGCCACCAGCACGATGATCCTTATCCAAGAAACTCTATTTCATCTCATCACTCTTTTGTCTTTTTTACATTGCTTAAAGGTCACCTATCATGCTATTTTTAGGCAATAGCATAGGTCTCAGATATATACAAATATATAAAAACATGTCTATGAAGTGTTTTGCTCAAAATACCAAACAGATCACACATTCTAGCCATGCCTCATATCCCTCTATTTCACTTCCTGTTTCAAAAGTGCTGATTTGGGGTATAAAGCTTGTTATTGATACAAAAAAAAAGAAGGGGGCTGAGCTCATGCGGGAGATTCTACCGGCAGATACTGCGGTGATGAAATGCCATATCATGGGTTATCAAGGATTATTTCTGAAACAGTATGGAGCTCAAAGGCTTTCTCTCTTGCCGGTTATACCACAAGGCGAGTTCCTTTTTATTTCCTGCTTCTTCACACACACATGCTCTGTGCAGTACAGGTTAGCTCTGAGTGTTAGCGATGCTAATGTAAACATGCACCGACCATATTACGTCCAAAACAGTCGGGCATTGTTTCTGATAGCAACGTTTCAGATAGGGCCGTGGGTGTAAAGCAGCCTACATTTCCGATATTACGTCATATCGGACGCACATCTGGATCAGCTCCATTGTAGCCCGTTTTTAGAGATTTGGGTACGGAGGAAAAGAGAGAGGCTTTTATTTTCTGATGCTGCGTGAGTTCCCTGACACACTGGGGACACATATTTATGTATAAAATACATCAAAAAGTGCATTTTGCACGATAGGTCCCCTTTAACATTTGTTTGATATTAACAAACAATTAAGCATTGAATCTGCATGTACTGAAATAAATATCATCAACATTTATTTCGAGCTTTGAATCTGTCTACATGATGATAAATGTAAGTCCAATATTCCCTCTCTTCTCATCTCTCCTCTGGTCTCCACCAGCTCCAGAGGGAAATATCTGGCTCTTAGCTGCTTAATGCTCCACCATGTTTGATCCATTGTTAATATAGTAAATTCAGATTATTGCAGCTTTAACTAGAATTTTACATATGGCAGTAATGAGATCTCATAATTAACTTATGGCACAAGTCTGAAAAGCACTTTTGCATACTGCATGGTTGTTTCTGTGGAAAAACGTTTTAGTCAGTTAAACCAACTAAACATTTAGTTGACTGAAAAAGTTGAACTAAAATGACTAGTATGCATTTACCTTCACCCAAATCACATACCTTCATAACATCAACCAACACATTTCCTATAGTTAAAATGTTCTCCCATTTAAGTATTTGAGGTGGGGAAACAAACAAATACTCAATTGCTTTTTTGATTACTGTGTCCAATGTTTATCATCACTTGCACTGAACCTTGTGAACATTGTTTACGTCTTGAAAATGATACCTTTTTTAAACAGCACGACTAAACATTGATACATGTATAGAGTGTTAGACACATAGGACAATGGAAACAATTCAGCCAGTCTAGGAGAAAAGTGGTCCATTTTTGTTTTATTTTATTAAAAAATTCCACACACCATAAAAATTACATGTACAAAACTATAAGATTTGAAATTGCTTTATGTACACATACAAAAGGTAAAGCCCAAAGAAAAAGTGAGGAGAGCACAGAAGGGAGAAAAGTGAAGACGTTTTTATTTTTATCTGCTTTTTTTGGGATGTGTCTTCTGAGATGGGTCAAACGGTTTTCGAGGTTCTCTGTCTATTGGCTCTTCAACCAACTTACATCTCTGCAAGGAACTGTAACAATCATGATGAGAATGATAACAACCTGTGCACACACATCTGGAAAAACACATATCTGAGATGGCATCTGTGTACCACAGACCCCATTTACAATAACCAGCGTGATGTCAGAGCCAAAGCATGGCAATCATGACAGAGATGCTATTACAGAGCACATGTTTTGTTCTGATGATTATCATAAAAGGATTCGTCAGACACATACAGTACGAAGATGTCACTCTTTCCAAAATAACATGAAGTGAGATGTGTTATGCGCCATGCTGTGTGCACGTAGCCGCGCTCCATGGTGATGAAGAGGATTGTGATTATGAAGATGTGCAGAAGGCCTGGATGACTACTACCATGATGTTAACAATGCAGTTCATATACAGTCATACAGCATTTTTCTTCTTGATAAAGTAGGCTGATTCGATTTTCAATGTAGATCTCTAGACTAGGCATAGCCCGGTATAAAAAAAATTCAAACCGGTTTGATATTAAGCCAATCACTGAACAGATTGATTTGTTCTTTACTCAGCGGCTCCTAATGACTCCTCCAACCCCTAATGAAACTACAATTTGATCTCCTTCTTGTTGCAGACTTTCTCAGCTATGCAGTTAATTGAGAACTGTCCGTCAGACAGTAGCTCTTTGTCAAACACAATATTATTTTAATCACACTTTCATATTGCTTATTACTAATGCAAATTGGATTTACACTGTGGGGCTGATGAAGCTCCGTGGCTTATTTATGAATTTGCCAGAACATGTCATAATACAGTACAAATGCAGTCTCGTCCAGTTGGCATCAAATCAAACTGGTTTAAGCTTGTAGACCGGACCAGCGAAACCAAATTAAACCTACTCTGGATCTGTAAACATACTTATTGACAATGAAGTTTAATGATGATGAAATCGGAAATTCACACAATTTGGCTAACTGATTCCCCCGCTACTTTATTATTTTGATTTCTAATCTGTTCATCCGTTTCCGTTTTGACTTCAGACATGTGGCTTTCCTCCTGATCACTGGGTCTGAAAGAAAGAATGAGGAAAGACGCATTAATATAAAAATAAAAATCAATCGCTTGCATTTTACTGTAGACAAAGTCAAAACATTTCAAGCACTTGTTTTTCTTAGTTGAACAAAAAATGTCACCATCAAAAAATGGGCAAGTCATGGCTAAAGTTGTTTGAGGTTTAAACCCAAAATGTATTTAAAACCTGATATATATATATATATATATATATATATATATATATATATATATATATATATATATATATATATATATATATATATATATATATATATATATATATCTTTCCAAACACGAAAATAAATGAACTACGATGTGTATACTGTACATATAATATGATCTTTAAATGCTAAAATTCATTTCTGGATAACATTTCTGCTATACATGTCATGGTCAATGCTGCTAGTTTATTTGGTGTGTGTGTGTGTGTTTTTTTAATTTATTTTTTCTAAACATGTCCACAGAGTCTTTCTCTGTCAGTTGCATCTCTGTGGATCAGACCCGGCCAAATCAGCAGCTGATTACACTTCATGAAGAGCACTTCATCCACTTTAACTCTAGGGATGGCCATGGCAGACAGCTCGGCTGCTCTTATAGAAAACATCTACAGCCCACGTTATTTAATCACATTTAGCTTTGATGTACTATTTGAAAAAGGATAACACAGAAATGGACATTCGATGTTAAGGCAGACTAATAGCATTTGTCAACATGTAGACACTGGAACTAACATGGGTGAAAATCCAGTGTTATCATTTGACAAAAACAACAAGATATTCTCGAAATTCTGTTCAACTTTAGGCAATTTTATGTATCTGCTTTTTAATTTGCAACCAAATCAGTTAAAACTGTACAATAAAAATAATTATAGAAACAATCATCCATGTCAGAAAATACATGCATCAAGTAATACCATTAGAACAAAATCAATTTCCCTGATGAATAAATCCTGCTAAGTGACTATGGATTCATAGTGTGATGGAGGGAAATTGCCCAACCCACCAACCTTCATGTTAAACTTCAACAAATCTCCCAATGCTGACCTCATTAGTAGAGTAATGTAAGCATGCTAAAATGATTAGCTGTCACATTGTTACTCCTCTAGGGTGGGGGGGAACCTGGGGCTATCAAATTGCTCACTGAGTGCTTAGCAGAAACATTTGCTGTAGGTTAACATGACAAATACATGGAATACGTCACCTGACAATTATCTTAATCAAACTACTTATGCATCTAATTCTATCTGAACCTACTTTATTGGTACTTGTCTGCAACTGAATTCTCCAGGGTGCATAACAAAAATAAAACAATATTCAGCACTTTACTGTATGGAGGAATCTGCTGCATATTTATTTCAAGGTGCTCTAACATTATTAAAAAAATCCTAGAAACATTTATCCTTAAAGCCATTTAACAAGTAATACTCAAATCCAGAGCTTCGTTCAGCAGGACATTTTAATGTGATCTAACAAATGTAAAAGGGCAAATATTAACCATCTATACTGTTTATATTGCTTGTAATTGGGATGAAGTAAACATCTGTTGAGTATTTTAACATAAAATAGTTTGATTGTGTTGAAACCCAAAAAGGCAGCGGGTCCACCAGACCCACGAACACTTGCTGAATAACACAAATATGAAAACCACACAAGGGTTAAAACAAAAGCTTGTCCCTCAATACTAAACATCACCTACAATGAATTGCTCAAGCTTTGAATCTGGCATTAACCAACAGACCACTACAAAGGGCTTTTTCTACATGTATTTTCTAACACCTCATAGATTCCAATCTCCAAATTCAACCGTCTTGAATCTCACCACCGTTTCATTGTAACCGCCCAATTCAAAAAACTGCATCAGCGTTTTGGTGAAAAGCTGCCGATATAACAACCAAAAAGCCAATCTAAAGCTAAAACCTTCAACCTGCACAAGATTTTAATCCAACAACGGTCCCATTTTCTCTCCTGCCTGCAGAAGGAAATGGCTTTCTGCCGGGAAAGATAAATGGAAGGGTGCTAACTCAAAGGCCCTGTAGTCAATAGACGTGTGAGTGCTTGCTGTGCGGTTGATTTAACGGGTATTTCATTATCACTTTATATCATTTTTTACTTGTAAGGCAAAATTAGACATGGAAAGCACATTGGGACTAAAACACACAGCATACATTTTCAGGGCTATGCTTGAAATGAAAACTAAACTAAGTTAATTAATGTCATATTGAATTACAATGCAATACTATATTTTGAAGTTGGTGTAAATAATAGATAGATGGATGGAGATAGATACTATATCGATCCCAAGGTGGGAAATGATTTAGTCACAGCAGCGATGAGTATATTCTCAACTTTCTAAACATAATCCACTCTGAAAATTGGACTCCTGCTGACAGTAAAGTGAAAATGTGCATCCCTAAATTAGACTTTACTGTCAGCTAGTAAAAAACACAGCTGCCAACCTTTGCATGTAATTGACCGAAAGTGTTTTCTCTTTCACTATCATTTTGTAGCCCATTGAATCGTGCAACCATATGTTGTTGTTTGTTTTCCTATTTATCCTGAAGGTGCGCCATGCATCAAACAGTTTCAGTTGTGTGCAACTGATGAGATGCAGGTAAAGCTGGTGTACTGGATGAAGCTGAGAGATGGAGATGAAGGGAGGTTTGAACATATATATAAATGGATGTTCATTTCACACACACACACACACACACACACTGAATTGCAACACAACTGACTTTGTCCTTGTATCAGTAAATGTCAGACAGTTGCGGTTGCTTACATTTAATTTGTAAAATGGCTATAAATATAATCACTGCTCCCTCATTGGCATAACAGGCTCACAGTGCCAATTAAAGATTATTCTGCTGTCCCGACCGAGAAGTTTAAATCACTTTCAGTGCCGCAGTATGCATGTGTCTGACTGATGTGCTGTAATGGAAGAAAAACAACTAAAACATGCTTTCAGCCAAAGAAAACCATCCAACAGATTCAGCACTGTTTTATCTTTAAAATGTTGTTTTCCTTTTTTAGAAAAAGGTGCAAATATATTGAGATCAGAGTAAGTGCATTCTTTAGGGAGGGAGTAATGCGGAAAAAATCACTGTTGATATTCTTTGCTTTAAAATTCATCTTCTGAAATCTATTTGATGGGATAATGGTGGTGGGCTTTAGACTTTTCAGTGAATACCCAAATTGACAGCAGTGCTTTCAAACGGCTTAATATGATGCGCTGCTGATCTTCGCTGGAACACTGAGTGCTGGATCTTTTGAGGAACAAATCCCAGCGGTCCTCACATTTAAGAGCCGAACACGGCCCAGAAATCTTTTTTTTTAGGGTACTTCATGGCAGTTTAGTAGTCACAGCTTTCTACATGCTGTTCCTGGGTGGGCAACTGGCAGAAATGTCAACTTTGCAGTGTGACTGACACATGAATCCATCCACCGAATAACTCAGGGACACACCGACTCATCATGAAGTATTAACACATGCTCAGTTTATATTGTTCTCGCAAAATAATCTTTCCGCGTGTCTTTTGACTCAGTATGCGTTCGCGTGGGGACGTATTTGCTCAGCTGAGAGCATCATCTGCCCCACTGCAGATCTTTTTTATAGCCATTTAGTTGGGGGAAAGGAGTCACACAATACAGCACAAAAATAAACGTGCATTGTGTTAATGTGTGATTCATTATTCATACTACCATGTTTTCTTTTCGAGGGACCAAAGAAACCTCACTGCACAATACAGCCAGAGCTCAATGCACACTTGAGTAATCCTCCACACATCCCACTCGCTCTTCTCCCTTTGCTTTCCCCCCTCTGTTCCTTTTCGTACGTCTCCTTCTTAACTCTTGCCAGTCGTCTTCACAGCTCCTTCCCTGATTTTCCTCCTCCTCCTTTTTTTTAACAGTCCTTGTCTTTTCCAATTCTCCTTTATCTCCTCTTATTCATAAAGCTGCTTATCTTGTGCAGCCTCTCTACCCTATTTCACTCTTCTCCTGACAGTGGAATTCAAGAAGCAACACTTGCATGATAAGATCACTGCTGGAGTATCTGTAGATACCAGAAGACCTTGTCAATATGCACTGAACGAGCATGTGTACGCATAGTTTCAAATGATCCTACCCGTTCTCTCCCTTGTATAAGCTGCCTAACATTTATATTCTGTCATTTCGTCCCTTGTCCTCGCTCTCAATTCATCTGAAACTAACCCATCCATCGAACTTTCCATCTCTGTTTTCTCCTATTCTGCCCGCTTCCTGCCCCCTTTCTGCACTTCCTTCTCTTTCTCCCCTCCATTTTTTTATCTTCCTCTTTCCCTCTATCCTGCAAGGCAATGTTCACCTTGCCATGCCCTTGTAGGACACTCTTCTTACATCACCACAGGTAAGACAACATTGGAGTGCAGAAACACACACACACATTACATTACATTGCATTTAGCTGACGCTTTTATCCAAAGCGACTTACAATAAGTGCATTCGACCAAGAAGATACAAACTAGAAGAAAACAGAATCATATAAGTACATCAGGTTTCAGAGAGCCAAAACATTTCAAGTGCTACTCAACTAGCTTTAGATAAGCCAGTCCTTTATTAGTATATAAGTGCTTTGTTAGTCATTTTATTGCTCGAAGTGGAGTCGAAAGAGATGAGTTTTCAGTCTGCGCCGGAAGATGTGTAAGCTTTCTGCTGTCCTGATGTCAATGGGGAGCTCATTCCACCATTTTGGAGCCAGGATAGCAAACCCACGTGTTTTTGCTGATGGGAACTTGGGTCCCCCTCGTAGTGCGGGTGCAGCGAGCCGTTTGGCTGATGCAGAGCGGAGTGCACGTGCTGGGGTGTATGGTTTAACCATGTCCTGGATGTAGGAAGGGCCAGATCCATTCACAGCATGGTACGCTAGTACCAGTGTCTTGAAGTGGATTCTAGCAGTTACTGGAAGCCAGTGAAGGGAGCGGAGGAGCGGTGTGGTGTGGGAGAATTTAGGAAGGTTGAAGACCAGACGAGCCGCTGCATTCTGGATGAGCTGCAGAGGTCAGATGGCACATGCAGGTGACCAGCCAGGAGGGAGTTGCAGTAGTCTAGGCGTGAAATGACGAGAGCCTGGACCAGAAGTTGCGTCGCTTTCTGGGTCAGGAGGGGACGTATCCTCCTGATGTTGTAAAGAGTGTATCTGCAGCAGCGATGTTTGCTGTGAAGGACATATTGTTATCTAGGGTCACACCCAGATTCCTTGCAGTCTGAGTCGGGGAAACAACAGAGGGACCGATGTTGATTGTTAGGTCAAGAGTGGGACAATCTTTTCCCGGAATAAAAAGCAGCTCAGTCTTGTTGAGCTTGACACACACACACACACACGCACACACGCACACACGCACACACGCACACGCACACGCACACGCACACACACTCACACGTTCCCCCCTTTTCCTTTTGTGAATGCTTTTCACTCACACAGCTGGAAAGTCCTATTTAAAGAGGGCAGAATCGAGCAGTGATGTTGTGAGCCCTGGGTCATTTTAGTGTGTGTGTGAGATGTCAGGCAGTTTTATAAAAATGTGATTATGTATGCATGGCCACGTCTATATCAGCACCACATCGGCCACCAGATGTGACATGCTTCTTAAATTGAAGTCATTGCAGGGCCCCAACAGCCCACATAAAGGGAGCACATTGCATCCCCTCTACACCAAGTCTGTAATAACAACTCCAGTCTGTATGTTTCTAGCAGTACAGATAAAGCCTCTGCAAATGAAATAAACTGAATGGTTGCTAGGAGGGACTTGTTAGTGCTGCTGCAAAACGGCCTACAGATGGAAGCTTCCACATCAAGTGCACCATTCTGTGGTCTACATGCGATGCTTTAACTCAGGGGTGGGGAACCTCCGGCCCCCGGGCCGTATACGGCCCGCGAGACCATTTGGTACGGCCCTCGAGGTAATTTATAAACACATGCAAAAAAGAAAAAAATTTAAGAAATCTAGACCGTAAAATAATTAAACAAGCGAGTGCCTGTTTTTCCTGGCCAAGGTCAGGGTCCTTGAACACAACACGAGCCTAACGTGTCATCACGTGGTATATGTCTCGTCTGAGAGGGGTGTAGTTCTGCCGGAGAGCACCAGAACGTCGCTCCGGTTGTTATTAATAAACAAGAATACAGTTTGAAAGGGGAGTGATTTGTAAAATATCCATAAAGAAAAATAAAATCCGTTTACAGTTCTGTTTCATATGGGTGTTGAGAGATGTATCCATAGATCTCTTCATTTTGCTCTCAAATTGCACCAGATTGACGCTTTTAACTTCAACATTTAAAAAAAAAATCTTCCCGGGGGAGCATGGGACCCCCATAGAGGAGGTTAGGTCCCCCCCGACTTAAATCATGTGGTCATGCCACAACCGTGCACATGCATGCATACGCGAGTCATGGCAAGATATCTGGATTAAGAGGTTGCTTTTTCTTTGCACAGCATGAAAGAAAGGCCAAATGAATGGGCTGTGATTTTAGTATTTTTAAGCAGAGGTCAATAATTTGTACGGCCCTCGGAGGATGTTGAAAAAATTGAAATGGCCCTTGAGAGGAAAAAGGTTCCCCACCCCTGCTTTAACTGATGAGACGTGATGCAACGAAACACACGTCTTTGGTTTAAATCATTAGCTTATTTGACAGGTTGAAAGACGTCAACATATCTGTTCTGTCAAATGTAACGCACATGTGGTGAACAGGGATGTTTTAAGGATTATTCTTATTCTCCCTCCCTCTATTTTACTCTTAAATGTAGAGAAACATAGCAGATCACTGGAGCTTAGCATATAGACTGAACAGTAAGGAAACAGTTTATCAGTGACTTCCTGTAGACTGCTAATTGTCCTGCACCTATTTCCCTCCCTACAGAGTACAACATAATCACACTAATTGAGACCTTTGTGAAAGTTGAATTAGTGCACATATGGCCTCCTAACAGATATGTAACCATATGAGATGGACATATTTCAGCCTTAAGCTTTTAATGTACCTCTGTGACCTCGGTCATCTAGGTGTCTCTGGAGCATCTGGTCAACCTCATTCCCTTTTAAGAAAAAGTAAGGGAGATACATCCTTGATTTACCCTCCACTTGTTTCTGTTGCAAAGAGACCTTGCTGTAAACTTGACATATTTTTCTCATGTTGCCACACATGAGTCAAAACATGTTAGAACCAATGCTGTGCCGCAGTGACATGCTCTTTTAAGGCAGCACCACAGATCTTGTTGATGTTGAAATGTAGCCTCGAGATAGATCTGTCACACAAGAGGAACAAAGGAGGGCTGCAGTCTATTAAAACATCTGCTAACACGTGCTCAGTAATGACATGCAAATAACCATTGTTTTTAGTACAACAGAAGCACATGTCCCAGGGACAGTGTTTAACTGTGCCAGATTGACTAAACATCTAAAACGTTCTATAAAAGTTGGAAGGAAATTAAAACATTTATCCTTGGTATGACAGCCATATTGATCCTTTGTACTTGTTCTCCCATTGCCAACTCTCCCTCCGGTGCAACAAAATATATCATTACTTTGTGATGATGAGTTAGATACTGTAAATAGTTTAAAGCACAAATCAATTTACTCCATCAAATTACCTACCCAACAGCAATAACATTGTCACTCCGGAAAAAGATTAAGTATGCAGTATACGATCTGTCCAAACATTTTATGTGTATGACAACAACTACTGCCGCCAGAGAATCTAAATATAAAGACAGACCGGTACTCTCAGTAACCTTGGAAAGCAACTGAAGGCACTTTATAAGGTGCACTTTACAGTGCTAGCTCTATTTTTATACCATGCTTTTAGTTTGTGTGTTTTGTCTAATGTTGTCTCTCTTTTGTGTGTGTTTTGCTGCAGATGTGTGTGTCTGTTTGTTTTTGCACGTGTAAGGAATGATGGTTTAATAAATTACGAGACATGAAATGTTTGTTTGTGTAAACAGCTTCTGGTATCTGACATCTGCAATTATAATCATACTGTTAATGTTGTCCCAAGAGGACACACACTCTCACACACTCACAGACTCTCTCTCACACACACTAACACACATAGTTGAACGTGAAAAGATGACTATCATAAGTGAGTGCCCTTGATAGCCACTCTGGTACTCACATCTGTGATTCGGGACCAGAACGACTGATTAAGTGACTCATTGCTATAGTTACTGAACAAAGAACTGTTATTGTCACTTTGTTATTAACCCTCCTGTTGTCTTCGGGTCAAATCTGACCGATTTACTACTTTCATCAATCATAACTTTTTTGTTTTACATTCGATTGCATTAAGGCTTTATGATATCCTTCACAGTAGACATTTGAACATATACAATTGCTGATCTCCACTTTCATTGAATTTTGGATGATTTAGTCAACTTTGTAACACCCATGGTGTTCCCGGTCAAAAATGACTGCCATAAAGAAAAGGAATTAGTAACCATCCGGATCAGATAAAACACACACAGAAACACACACACACACACACACACACACACATACTCTAGATGTGTCCCCCCCCTTATGTGCCCAATCCCCCCATGTGAATCACACCTGGCACTCACAAACACACACACACAGAACTATTTGACACATTTCCCGCTCTTATGTGCCCATCCCCCCACATGGATTACACCTGGCACACGCAATACATGTTCAGTGTCTATTCTTTGTACATTTACTGCAGTTGTTCATGTGTACCAGTAGTCTGATACAATATTTACAGTTTGAAAGGGTGTTAAATGAAATTTGGTGATGATTAATGGTTTTTGTGTTAATGTAATAGCAGTTAAAAAAGGACCGGTCAAATTTGACCGCGAACACCAAAGTAAGGGGGGGAAAACGAAGACAATAGGAGGGTTAAAATCTGAATCAAAACTGACAAAATGTTGTATGACTATTAGTCCCTGCAAAATACATTAACCATTACTTACAGAAGAAAATAGCATCCCTGGTTGGCTGTTTGTTTAAAAGACAAGAACAGATCAAAGTAATGTGTATTCCTAGTATTCTGCCTGCCATTTGAACACAACTTTATATTAGCATAATAGGGAATTGTGCATGAGCCTACTGATGGCTGATATCATAAAAAAAATGTCAAACAAAGAAGATAAATCAACAAGTTAGTGCCTCATCTCAATATGTTGTTCGTAAATATTTTGCTCTCCCTCTGGGTATTTTCTCTTGCATTTTGTTTATGTGTGTTTGTATTAATGGGGACCAGGCAGAATACATTATCTTTAAGTGAAGTTACTTGAAATTGAAAAATAAAGTAATAATTACAACTACATGTAGTTAGTTATTCATCTTCATTGCACCAACATTGAATCGGAAGAACAGAACTGCAGGCAGAGCAAACATAGCTGTACCCAATGTAAGTAAATCATTCTAATTGTATTCGATGGTAATTACTTTATGCGTAGCGTGAAAATATTATTACATATATAACTAATGTGGTTCCATTACTTCAGATAAGTCTATTGGATACAATTCAGTTTGTAGGACCATAGAGCTTTGTTTAGCAAATTGTCTGACCAATGTTTCAGTTTCAGTGTAGAGTAGAGAGCACTATTGCTGATAATGGCTGATATAAAAGTGTTATGGGCACTATACAATTACTGGTGTGTTTCTTGTTTACTCACACAAGCAGGTATATTGGAATAATATTTTTCCTTGAGGTTAAATAGGGTTATTACTTGGCATTCCCCATCAGTTGTGAGCTAAATGTGTGTAATGTAATTTAACCGATTATGCTATTGATTCCCTCTAATAAATGTGTTCCTCCATTTTGACAATGAAAACCTCTCCATTCTGGGGAATAGATGAGTTCAATTCAGCAGCATCAAACATCAGCCTCTGTCCGTGACTAAAGAGATATTGCTGACCCCCCTTTGTAGAGGCTAAATCCCTCCCTGAGGCTGAGGTGTTGGCTCATAACCATATCCTCCCAGTGTATTATATTCCCCACCAGTATTCGATCACTGCCTCAGGCTGGTGGGAGGAAAAAAACTAAACAAAAGACTTCTGATGAGAGGGGAAGAGAGGAGCATGAGATAGGGAGCAACCCTGACAGTAAAGGAGCAAGAAACAAACAGGGGGGGGTGCATTTACTGTCGCATGTTGTGATATCGTCAGTGGAGACTAGTAACGAACCAGATCGTTTAGCCAGGGAGGCTTTCTCTAATTGTCTGGATCACAGCAATTAGAAGACACTCGTTAAAGTGTTGCCCTCATTAGGTAACACAGTACTTGCGGCAGGAGGAGACACTGCAAAGTCTAAGTGAGCCTTAAACGATAGGGCAGGGCCACAAAATGGTGGACGGTCAAGGTGACTGCCAGTGTGTCACCATATGTTTCACTGATGAATGAGACTAGGTCATTGGGTGAGATAACTCTACATTTGGCTGCTTGTTCTGTTAGGTTAAGAGGTTAATCAGCAGATTACTCACCTGTGTAAATGGGCCTGGAGAGACGCTAGAAAGGCTGGTCAAGTTCCACAAGGTCCTCGTCTGTCACTTCCAGTGGATAGCGGCAGACATTAGAACAGAGCAGTAGAATACACAGACTAGACTAATAGATAACAGGCCAGTCTAGTCAAGTTTTTTTCTACTGTAGATCAATGCACAGTCCAAATCCTTGACCAGTGTACATTTCTAGATCTGGATCCACTTCAGTTCAGGTTTTTGTTATATACTGATTTCCAGAAACAGACTGCTGATTGATAACAGGATTTAGTCAAGGTTCAAATCCAGCTCCAGTTCAGTGTAGTTCGGATCAGCCCAGCACAGTTCAGTTTTCATTATTCCATTATTTCACATGGAATACAAAAGTTGAGCCATCTACAGCCAGCCATGTTGAGAGTTCCTTATGTGCAGAAAGAGTGCGCTGATATTGTTTTAATGTTCATATCCAAAACAGGATCCATTTGTGTGATATTAATTGCGTTCTGTTTGTGCAGTCTAACATATTGTATATCCAGGTTGTGTGCGATTATCTATGCATCCAACTTTTACTGTTTAGCCATACATTCTCAGTCTGTTTTTACCATCTGTTGGGTGTCTGTCCGTGCATGTTGATGCTGCTCCAGATGGGGAGAAGTTCATTCATATTTTCCGTCCATAATCATGTCAAAACACAAGTATTTTTTTTGTTTTCTTTTGAAATTATCTACGCCCATTGTATCCACTTTCACACTGATACAAATGATTCAAGTGGAAAATTCAGCATTCAGTGCGTGCCGTTCCATTCAAAACTGATTAATGATGATCACACTGCCAGCCGGATCCTGTAGCAAGAGGCGAATCGGCAGGCAAATAGACAGCGGGCCTTGATACGATTGTCCAATTCAGACATGAGAACCAAAATCAGCAAAAAGTAAACCAGACAGTACAGGTCTATGACCCCATGGTACTTATGGAAACAAAGAAATGGGCACAGTAAACAGGAGATACGGGAGGGGGGCTATAGGGCCTTTTTTTCTTCTGTTTTCACCAGCTTCTCCCTGGTGGTGACGTTCTCCAATTCTGCCACTCAGAACAACATCATCAGGGTTCTAGAAAACAGGAGAGAAAGAACATAACGGTTTGAAAACAATCTTAAGCTATAAGGAAAAGGACAATAATGGAAGGATTGCACTGTACTGTTCTAAAGGGTAGGATTTAGAACAAAGAGGTTAAAAGGGACAATTAAAACAGCAGGGATGTGGAGTAGGACATCAGGTCTTGACAAAAGGATAGAAAAACAAGGTACTTGGAATATTTTACTGAAAACAGCACAGGGTCTAGACACAATGAAGCACCTGTGAGATCTGTAATACATCAATTAGAATTGTGATTAACAATGACCATTAAGACGTTGACTGCCTTCAACATGTGGTGGGGAAGCCCAATTTAACTTTAAGTGGCTTTCACTTCTGCTGTTCGGTGTCCCTGGTTGCACCGGACTTGATCTTACCCAAAGGAGGAGATTGTTTCATTGGTTTTTATAACTTTTGCAAGAACTTAGAACTTTCAGAAAAGCTAATATTCACAGAGAAGACTTGTATTTTTTGTGAGTTTATTACCTCCTGAGGGGAACGGAAGAAATTATAAGAATATGACACAGGAGGAACACAAAGGTTCACGTCATGTTTTTTCTCAGACTTAGGGGAAAACGGACACTCCTAACATTTGAGTATATTTTGTTGTAATGTATAAATCACATTTTTGACATAATATCCATATACTTCCTATATAGCAAAACGTTTTCTTGTGTTCCTTGAAACATTCAATCGAAACACTTTCTCTCTTCTTAGGATCTGTTAGTTATCTTTTGTGAAAGCAGTGTCAGAGTGTAAGTGCTGTGCAGTCAGGAGATACAAATGCCTGCACAAACAAAGTCTGCTGACAGGGGAAAGCAAAGAGGTGCGATAGCTTGGAGATGGATGAAGCTGTAATTGCTTTGGTGGTATATTGCTGCAGCTGTTATTTGTTATATGTATGTTTGTCAAGAGAGCATTTATTAACTGTATTTGTCAGGAGGAACATTTCCTAACTGCATTTATGTACAGCCTGGGCTGATTGTGTTATTTAAAAAATGAGGCAGAGTCTTTTGAATGCCTCAGTCTGTTTTCATCCATCTCAACCACAGCACATCACCACTGTCTTCTCATCCATCATCCTCCATTGCTCTCCCGTCTTCTCTCCATCACCCTTTGCAACACGCATATTGATGAAGGAGATGGGGTGAGACAGAGAGGAGAAGGCAGTACGCAAAGACGATAATGCAGTGCGAGTGGTGAGATGGATAGAAAGGGACACAAGGAATAAAATATAACTACAAAGACAACGGTGTTTTGAATTGAAAACAGACAAGGGCAAGGACGGGATTAAACCAGCTGGTGCAAACAGAGCATTACAGAGAAAGGGATGTGCCAGCATAAATGAGGCAAATGGAGGTAAGGGAAGAGATAATGAGTATTGAAAAAGGATACAATTAAGAGAATCAAAGAGAAAAGAAGGGGAAAACAAACAACAAATAAGGTTGGATGAGAAGAAACACAAAGGGAGGTATCATTAACAAGAAAAAAAACAAAGGAGGAATGGTGAAGGGAAGGAGGATAACATAAACGTAGGGCAAATTAAATAAAGAACCTGAAACCTGAGACACGATCAATAGAAATTGAAAGAAGGTTAACAGGGAAGTGAAAAAAAAGATAGACAGTTTAAGAAAGAGGGATCATTTAAAGAAAAACGAAGGAAACTATCGGTTCACCCAAATTACAAAACAACATTTTTTTCTTTCTCCTAGTGTCATCTGGCCATCACGTGGGTTTAATACGCCTAATTCTGAGATGCTAGTCCTTGATATTTCTGTACCCACCGCCTTACATTTAAGCTGAAAATAATATTTTTTGTTGCAGATAGTTTAGATAATTGCCATAAAAAATAATATTGTCAAATTGTGTGTATGTGCATTTCTACTAATATATAGAAATATAGTAGAATCTCTCAATATCCCAATGTAATGAATAATTGTTGTAGTAATCCTTAAAATACATTTCATTGGTTTCTGTTGTAAGGAACACAGATGAAATTCCCTCTGTACTCTCAAAGATGGATATCTCAAAACATCAGCACACAAATCCACTAGAGGAAAGTCACAAAATGTGTTTTTTGTTATTTGTGTAAACTGACCAGACCAGAAAACAAGAGTCCCCCAAAGGAAGTGTCAGATGGCAGCATGCTACACAGGAGTGAGACTGAGATAGGGACAGACAGGTGAGGAGTAGTGACACAGGGTGAGAGACGGGGAGAAACTGTAGGAAAACTATAGGGCATTTTTTTGTGGTAGTTATTACTCTTTTTTTGTAGTGTTGGTGCACTCTCTTTGTGAGACCGAGAGACCTTCAGATCTTAAAGTCTCTCCATACGACACTATGAGGCCGCCTGTCGTCTGCTGCTGGAGGCATCCAGAAGATAGAGAGACAGAAAAAGAGGGGGGAAATAGGGCCAAAAGATGCAAAATAGTGAGAGACAGACATGGAGGGAAACTCTTAGAATCAGAAAAAACACTGACACAGATGCAGAAAGAAAACTGCACAGAAAAATAAGGGGTGGAAAGGAAGCAAAGATGTCAGGATAGAAAGCTGGTGAGGAATAGAGAAGAGAGAAGGTGACAGAGAGAGCACGGAAAACACAAAGTGATGGGGAGAGAGAGAGAGAGAGAGAGAGGGAGAGGAGGAGATTCCGAAGGACAGACGGCAGTGAAGAATGAGGCCGGGCATACGGGATGACTGAAGGAAGTGATCATAGATTAAAATACATGGAGGACAGACAGGCTACAGGGTCATGGATGGGCCATGCGGAGAACACACACTTGCACTTCACACAGACTCACACACACATCCTTGTGTTTACTGGGCGACTTTTCCATCTGGCTTAACCTTGTGGGAGCATTTGCATTGGCTCAAGGCGGTTAAACCTTGTACGGCACAACACACAAATACATGCACCGACCTGCAGGGATTATGTAGCCGAGCGTACAAGCACACTAACACTTGTTTTTTTCACTGTGAGGATATTGTATTGATTAACCTCTTATTCATTCAATACCTAAAGGCTTGCCCTAAAACGAACCTAAAAGTACTTTGAATGATTAGTTTACACTGTGGATTTTTGTCTCTACATAACACACACATTCAATATTTGGTTGCCTGTTCTTGAACTAATAGCACTTTGCTTGACATAATCATAATATGTGTGTGTTAAGCATATAATTACTGATAATTCCCCACTTAGTATTCAGGTTAAGGAGCTACTTCTGATGCTGAATCCACATGCAGCAGCACAAGCTAGATCTCAAGCTCTGAGGGGGAAACTAATACCATCACTTTTTTTGTATCTGTATTCGGTTCATTTATTTATTTTCCTAACCTAATGGATAGGTCCAGAATGCAACACTCATATACCCATACGTGTCACAAAATCACAAACAAGATGAGGATACTCACTGGATTTTTCTAACTTAGACTTCTGAATAATGTCATCTTGATATTACCTTTAAATCAGTATGGAAATCACTAACTGTCTCCCTATGAACATGACTTGACAATATTCATAAACATATTTGAGGCAGACTCATTTCCTATCATGCAACCTGTTTTCCCTGCAAAAACTGCACTCGGAACAATATTTAACAAATGTATGTATTCAGTTCCTACATCTTATACTGTGAACAAAAAGTCTCTGAAAACAAACAAACTATCACCCACAATGTGTCTATTTTTTCATGTTGTGTTACATATTTGACAACTGTAGGCCTTTAATGGGGCCTCTCTGTGTATCTGTCAGTTGCTCTGTTCCTCAGGCGCTCTGACTCACTGCGGCTCTCTCTCTGATCAGATCAATGTTGCCTTTCTCTGCAATGCAGCAACCAGAGAAACACATCACAGACACAGCTACACCCTGAGAAACCCCGACAACCTTTGTACAAACACATGGGTATTATCCTAGGTCGCCCTCCGTGTGCAAACTTTCCCGAAATCAAAGAAATAGCAGAAAGACCTGCTGTAACGTATCTCTCCGGGGTGAAGTGTCAACAATGAAAACTATAATAGTTGCTTTGTTGGTCGGTCTCATTGGATTCTGTGATGCTCGTTGGAGCTCCTTTGAGTGACACACTTCAGTCAGTTAAGGTTGAGATAAGGTTAAAGCTGTTAATTAGGCCTGGAGGGAAAATGTTTGTGTTTGTTCACATGGTGGCACCTCAACACCACAACAAAGGAAACTTCAAAGAACATTCTAGCCTGTTACAGCACTAATGCGAACTCCTCAACTGATCTGCTTTGTAACCCCAATTTAGTTGTCAACCTCACAGAGCAGCCTTGCCCTCATATCATATCGGAGGCGAGAAAAACAACTAGAAAGAAACTTGTTCTACTCTGATATCTTAAGCCAGTAATGTAGCCTATGAGTTTGTACGGCATTTGAAACCATCGGAAAATCTCAGAAATCTTCTTTTAAACAGTAATTATATTACATTACATTACATGTTACTTGTTAGACGCTTTTATCCAAAGCGATTTACCTACTCAATGCTGTGGACAATCCCCACAGGAGCAATTTGGGATGAAGTGTCTTGCCCAGGGACACAACGACATGCTGGCTGTGTGCAGTGGGGTTTGAACCTGTGCTCCCCTGATCCGAACACCAACACACTAACCCACTGCACCACAGCCTCCCATATATTTTGATGTGAACAGTTTAATTTGTTTTAAATGTCCAACCTACTCCCGATTCAGCAGACTTCACAAAGGTGAACACTTTCCCTGAACCTGCTGGCTAAGCTGCTGCGCTCTGCACAGATCTCTCACCTCCCCCCGTATCAACGTGAGGCTCGATGACACCTCATTTAAACCCATTCAATGAGGCCAATTTAATGACATATCAGCAGCAGATAAAGTATTTCAACTCAGCTGTTTAAGCCACTCATGTGAAATATTGTCTCCATTTATTCATTTTAATGAAATCCACATTTTCTGAGTGGATTAGTGTTAAAGGGGAAGTTCACTAGAGTGGGCTTATTACACGGAAAATCTTCCCGAAAAGAAAATTCCAATGCCCTTGTGGATTTCTATTATATTAGCACTATTAGTTTTTAAGGTGACCTTTGTGAGCATACTGTATGCAAGTCATGCAAGAGAACAGGGGTTCGATTACATATACACTTAATATAATTTAATAGCATTTGTTGCCATTAACACAAAGTAATTTTCCATCAGTATCTTAAAAATGTAGGATTAAGTAGTTTTAATGTATGTAGCAATGTATATAATCATACTACAATTGTGCAAAACTGTAATTACGCCATCATGTTTTTAGCATCACTAAAATAGTACTGACACGTTTAAATAAATAATTCTTATTTTATTCAAAGACAAAATGTGTCTGAAATCTCTTTCTATTTCTTACCAACTGTTCACCAGCTTTCTGGCAGCTTTTTAGTGCCAGTACGCCAGCAGCCACTACAAAGGAATCTAAAAGCATGTTATTCCAGCTGGCAGAAGAGGTCAGTCCATGTACAGACAAGAGAGGCGAGAGATCAAGAGACAGCTGAAAGCTCAACCAGTACTAATAGTTTGGAAGCAGGAAATTAACCAACTTCAGTTCAGCAAATTGGATTGTGACTGCGCTCAACTGAAGCCTGTCATTTACAATCACTACAGATCTTCAGAAAGTACTTTTTGGTACCAGCACAGCCTTGAGGTCGGTTTAATTCCTTGAGAGGTTTTAAACGTGAAACTTGGCAATTTTTTCTAAGGACATCTGGGCTTCTTCCATTTATATCGAATCATAGATTGTATTGATCTTACCTATCTTTCGTGCATATTTTGTTTATATTTTGAATCATAGTGAAGAGCTTTGTACATGCACTGTATGAATAACTCTTATGACACTTGCTGAGTGCTTGCACCGTTTACTGCCATTACTGGTATGCCTTTTAACGACAAATGCACTGCTTTTACTGGTTGTGCTCATATGTCCTCTTCTTTCAGCATATTATTGCAAAGTATACACATTAATAATAGTTGTGGTTGCATCAGTTACCTTGTGCATTATGTATACTATATTCCATCTAAATTACTGTTTATGTGTTTGCCAGATTATGCTTTCCTACCCCTGGAGGAGTTTTATGACTCTACCGCTGAAACCTAATTTACGTGGCTTGGATTCATATAGAGAATACCTTGGGGCACACATTTGAACTGTGAATGACTGCAGCTGTCTAAAAACATATATACTGTAGTGTATTAGATCTTACATTGGTTTCAAGATGTACTATTATACATTTTATTTTTAAATTGTTCTTAAATTATGTAGTTTTTATTAAAAAAAAAAAAGTATAAAATATAATATTCACACATAGTCACTCAAAGAGACGAGTGATCCATGTTGCTTTTAATGAACCCCTGTATGTTACATTGTTTTAAATATTCGGTTATACGAAGGAAGGCACACAGATGTGATAAATAAAAGTTGTGTAACTCTCACATATTGATGTTTTTGAACAGGGTAAATTAGGGTTTAGGATTTCTTTCAGTATAGCATTGAACTTCAGTCAACCTTCTATAGCCTTTCTTTTTTAATTGTAGTAACAACTCTGGTTGTGTGTTTCCTAATGGTAAACAAGCCTCCTCAGAGTCTAATAGTTTGTTGCACCCTAATGAAGGACAAACAAAGAATGCCAACCTGAAGAAAGTGATTTATGGTGCAGTGGATGACCACACTTGTATTACAGAATCCCTCTTTTTTAATTTATTTTGACTCTTAGTCTCATTAAGAAGGCCCAACATTTTCTTTTTACTAAAATGTCACAGCATCAGGACAATTTCACTCGGGCAAATTAAACAAACCAAGTAATTTCTTACATTTCTTAACAGGTTTGTATTACCATCTACCTACCATGTATCAGAAATGACGCTTGGTAATTGACAAGAGCAGAAAGCCCAAAGCAATGAGCTCGGCGGGCGTGAGGTTATAAGCTACTTTCACTATACAGTAGGGGAGTAATCCAAGATTGTTGTATCATGTAAAAAAAAAAGGAGTGAAAGACGGCTTCATCTGATTTCTCAACAACCATCGAGCATGGACTTAAATAGGATTTCCGATGCTACTTCAGCTCAGAGAGAGAACATGTGTTCCCCCTCTGTCTCTACTAGTATCTTCCCATTACACAAGGATGGTATCTCTTATTCATTCTCTCGTTCATACGTCGGTTCCCTACTCATCCACTCCGTCATTATCTTGCTCACTTTCACATTTTCAATTTCTACATTATCCATTTCTTATCCTCCAGTTCTTTCTGTTGAACTGTATTATTTTTCTTTGATTTAGAAATGCCTGGTCCTTTCTCTATCATGTTTTGCTTATTTATCTTCAAACCTCTATGAAATGCATGCTCCCAACTCTGCTGCTTGCCTCCTATATGTCTATATCCCTATATGTCTCTCTACTACCTGCAGGTTCCTTGGGGGAGGTGGGCTCTTTGGCGACAGATGGCGGCCTGCTTTTCATCTCAATGGCGACCCTGGAGGAGAAGCGGGACTTGGTGGGCGAGAGGAACTCGTCATTGGCCAAGGAGTCAGTCCTTGTCATTATGCTCCGTCCACTGCTCGCCTCCTCGACCAATGCCACAGTGTCTCTCAGAGTGTTGCTAGGCGACATGGCCCTGGAGGGCGCCATCGCTTGGTCGTCCTGACTGTCAGGCATTTTTGAGGCAGAGTGAGGGAGGACTTGGACCTGTGCGCCTCCTCCTTGACCATTGCTCTGAGGTCTTGGTACAGTCTCTGCGATGGCTGCTTTTCCGGGGCCTGCCCCTTGGTTGCTGTAAACCTTGTATCTTATCATTAAGATGATAATAAAAACCAGCACAGATGCAACAATAATCCCTCCAATGATGATGATCATAGTGCCACCCAGGAAGTGGCTGTGCAATGCTTGGCACTGACTGAACTCTGTGTCCGTGGTGAACGAAAGACAGCCCAAAGGACGCGTTGCAGTCAGTGATGTGACGACATCCTCAAACACGGAAAGGACACAGAGATCGTAGTTGCGTCCGGGGGCGAGGTCCCGAACCAGGAAGTCGTTGCTGCTGGACGGAATCATCCTGCAAAGATAAAAGAAACAAATGTTTTATGTCAGGCAATTTAAAACAAACTGATAAATATCTATCAGAACAAACTTCATGTCACAGGTATCTAAGTTTTAACCAAATTCCTAATTGTTTCCAAGGAGGATTATTATTTGGTAGTATATATAGAGAATTATAATTCATTAACCCACAATTGGTACCATTATCTACAGCATAGTACTTTTGTCATTGTAATGTAGATCAGCTGTGTATGCAAAAAAATGTAAATTTCTCGACAGGCAAGCATACATTTAAACATATATGGAGAAATTATAAATCAAAATCTTTGGCTTTCAATTGAAGTAATTAACAATAACCTTCTTATACAATTACAAACAAATACTGAAGACCTTATTAAAACATGAATTCTTAGGAGCAAAGATGACAAAGGATTATAACACATATTACCTGAAGTGAAATAGATATTCATGATTACCAAATAACTGATGAATACAAATTATAATCATTCTTGAAGATAACGATAGTGTGTTTCTGCCCTCTCTGTTTGAATCCAACATTGATTTAATTTGGGTCCTCTATTCTACTTTACTTCACTGCAGCTTGTCAGAAGTTAATACCCAGGAGGTCAGCCTAGACAATAGTTCTGGGAGGTGTTAAGTGAGTCTTTAAAGAAGTCCATATTGTGTAAGGATGAAATAGCAGTGTGTCCATTATGTTACCTGCCAAATTATGTCACAATATGCCCCAATGCTCTCAATGACATTGCACCGCGGAGCTGCTGTCATATAGGCCAGATTTAACAACTCCCATTGGAAAAACCAAATTACCTGCCAACACAAACCCTCTCTGTCCAAATCAGTCAGTCAGTTCCCCACCACACTGTACCAATCAAACAAGCAAGAGTCATATAACAAAAGAAAATCCTTTCCTAAAATGACTTATGATTACATCTGCTGGTATTGCCTCCCTGTATTCTGTTGTGTTCTATTATATCAAAGCTGCAGCAGCGACACATGCACCATCATCATATATTTCCATTTGGTGCCGCCTGTGGCACAGCAGCCACCTCATCGTTCTTATTTCCCAACAGAGTTAGAATTCATAAGCTTACGATCTGACAAACACTCACACAGATCTATCCCCCACAGCTGCAGAAATCATCACCCTGTGATTAAACGCAGTCCCGATTCTTACCATTGTCAACTTCTATCTTGCTCGTTCCCGAGGTAAATACTATAGCTGTAGTTCTTACTTGACAGCATGCTTTCTAGGGGGAAATCCAGGGGGGAGAAAAATCACCCAAGTAAACAGGGGCGATGCTTTTTCCATGTTTATCTCTTTCCTAACTTTCTCTCTGGGTGTTCAGTGTAACTAGTGAAATTGTCAAACTCCCATATGTCATTGCTACATTTTATCTAAATCATATTCCCTACTGCTTCATTCACATGTTCCCCTATGCACTGTAAGTATTTCTACCTGTGCCTTCCCTATAAATGCATTTCCAACTCTGCACCGAGACAGACAGGCTTCGTAATATTGTCTGAGAGAAACAGAAGTGATGGGAGGCTAGTGTGTGTGTGTGTGTGTGTGAAAGCCAGTGGGCAGCAGAGTATTGGCTGGCCTAGTCTCAGTGCCAAGCTCATCGATGGCATTGAACCACCACCAGGAAGTGTATCTTGGCAGTTAGCTGTGTGTGTATTTTGTGTGTGTACTGTGTGGCTGTAATGTCTGGTGTGAAAGGTTTCCCGGACTGAGCTCTTAATAGGAATCACTCCAGAAAACTCTAACTGCCCTGATGTCTTGCCCAAATGTAACAGCATGATTTGAGAGCAAGGCTGAACTGGGGTTCCCGCAAGAAATCTTCAAAGGGGTGTTGAAAGAAAAACTAAAATATCTTTATAAAGAAACAGCGCCTCTGTCTACCTTATTAAACTTCAACAGCAGACTGGGAGGTCTCTTAACTGTGTTTGAACAAAATGACCACATGGTTGTTTGTCTCTCTTCTCATTTTCGCAGTGAGACAAACTAAATCATAGTTTATTAGAGGGAGAAACTTCAGGGAAATCAGTTCGAGACAAGAGCTGTCCTTCAGAGACATCCACAAAGCGCATGTGGGCTTCTAATCTGTTATCTGCAGTGTGGCACGTTGTTATCCATTTAACAAGGAACTTATTGCTGACATTAAGACTGTTTGTGAAAACTGTGGTTGTCACGATGCAAAGTCAGGTGTGTAAAAGTGTCCTTTAGTGCTTATTCATCTGGCTCAAAGAACGCTGTGTGAAAGTCGTGACTGATTCTAATTAAATCGTCATGGAGACAGAGAGCAATCTTTTACACCTGACTGTATCAGCTCCGGTACTAACTGTACAGTCATCCTCGCAGGTGAAATTGACACATTTTTTTAAACTAAATTTAAATGTTTGAATAGGTATATTCTGCTCAAAGTTTTGTGTTTTGGTGCAATTCCTTGATAAGCACAAATTAAGGGATCTCACTCTTTCACAAGTGAGAATCCGCCAGATGGGAAAGTGTGAGGTAATGTGTTGCCAATATATTGCAACAGAAGAACTAATAAAAGACCTCCAGGGTGTATTGCACTATATTCTTTGTCAGTCCTTGATATTTTCAACTGTTTCAAGATTTGCTATCAATTGGATTCTTCTCATTTAGCTCTTTGTCTTGTGACTTGTTTTATTATATCTTAAAATTATTAGAATAAAGAAACACAACGCTTACATTGGACCTGGGAACTAGGTTCGTGTTGGAAACCCCATATCCTGTCTAAGGATACATGATTTAAGGTGTATCTGTTTTCAATCAATCCACAAATTAATACGATGGCCTATAACAAATCTGAAATAACTTCATATATAAATTATTATACAAAGATCTGGCCTAGTAAGATGTTACTGACGACTAAACACACAATGTTAGGGTTAGCTGGTGCGTCATTTTCATTTGATATAACACAGTTTTGCAAAAATCTTATTTTCAACGAGTATTCATCATCAGTTATGGGTATGCACAATTGTCAAGAGGGGCAAAATCTGTTGGAAATCATTATTCAAAATCCCCCAGTGTGCCCCTCAGCCTGTAAGTGCTCTGATCTTAATACAAATCAAAATGGGGAACTTCCACTGGCCCGAGGCTTCGCTGAAAGGCAGCTACGCATGAACCGAGAAGTGTGTTGGTGGGAACAAGGGAATTCTAGGGAGGAGGATGTTATACGACCTCCATCTGCCTTGTTTAACATGAAAGATTACATGTTCTGAACAGAATAAAATGCTTTATTGCCAACTCTTACATTGGTGTTCAAGCACATAAGGTATTTTTCTCTTTTTTTTTATCACCAGAATTACTTAAAAAAAGAAACGGCCTTGGAGCAGTGAAGGATTGAATGTCTTGTTCAAGGACACTTCGACAGCCGAGTGTTTGCTGACACAGGAGAATCAACCACTCGAAGGATGGCTTTCTTCTTCACCCCACCTACGCGGGTGCCAGTTTTTGCCAAAAATAATTGCAATAACTTCAATTATATCTAATGAAATCAGCATATGGCGGTTCATATGCTCAATGGCCAGCATCTATTTGTGTTTTGTGCATTCAGTTATACAGATGTGTGCGGATTGATGTGACATTTCCAATTGATTAATAATTAACTGTGACTGGGAGTTTTGGGTTTTGTGCTAGTGTGTCATGACTTAGGAAAAATAAAGAAAAAAGACCAGGACTGCTGGGCAAAGCAAAAACGGTTCAGCAAGCCCATTTGACACTGCAATCATACTGGATGATTTATTCAGTTAATAGGGTTCAACTATGGTCACACACTCACACACACTCAGGCAGAGTTAAACAGCTTAATGGATGCCTTTCCTCCACCATTCAGATTCAGACAGAGGGAGATACAGAGCAAATCTGAAGTTTTGTTCGACTGCCGCACGCTCACACACACCACACAGATCAACAGTCAGTTATGTTTTGTCACTCCTTGGTTTATCTTCACACCCACAGGCACACATGCGCACACACGTACACAGGGAAATGCACCCACACACTGCTAAAAAGACTGCAAGACTCATTCAAATACGCAAACAGATATCTATACCACTGTTTGAATTGAACAGATTAGCACAAACTGTGATCTGGCTCTTTGTACACATGCTTAACAATACTGCAAGCATGACAAAAGCCTGATTAATGTTTTTAAATGTTTGCATAAGCTGACAATACCTCAAAATAATCCCCTCCGGTCGTTTATTTATTTCATTAACAAGGCTATTGATCACTAATACAAGCTTTCATTAGTACGAGCCAATGATTTTCTATAGAGAACCATCACATTGAACCTTTAGGTGCGCTCCTTTGGGCAAAGCACACTCCTCAGATGTTACTCCTTTCTGCTGCAGTGAAAGTGCAAAGGATTTAAAATGTATCCCCATTTGCTCCTGACCTTTTAAAGAAGGCTATATTCAATCATATTATGCTGACCAAGATGCTTACACACATTTTTCTTGTCACAACTAAGTTTAACAGTTACAGCCATACATCTGCAATATCACATACATTTCATGATCAAACACTGGTACTAGAATATTCAAACAGTCCTTAGACGGCCTCAACTACAAACCGAAAATATTCTTCAAATGTATTTATTTAAAATAAAAATGCATGTTATATGAAATATGAATTGGACAAGAGTTAACACTTCTATGATTAGGACTGGATAGGACTGAGAGCTGAAGATGGAGAATGAAACGGTTCTTAGGACAGCTATAAGAGTTAAGAATCTTAACAAAGCCTGACCATTATTCAATACATCCACTACACAGTTTATAAATCTTCTCCTTTGTCTCAAACAATGTGACCAAAGCAGAGTGGGTTTCTCGTATGACTGCACATGAGCTTGAACAATTGTTTATGTTATTTATAATAATGTTCACATTGTTTTTATAGCTCATCTCACTTATCCAACCTTTCTGCTGGTGCATCCCTCTCCATTATTTTATTCATTCCATTTCAACCTAACTTTTCATGAATGACTTTCAAAGACTTACTTTACTGAAAGATACTGACATTTGTCTTTTCTTTGCACAGTTTACAATGTATGCCTATTAACATAAATAGCACCCTAATTGAAACTATGACTATTTTAAGTCTCCACAGAGAGCCCGATGACATTTCAATGTGACCAGTTGGGACTGGGGAGCAAGGCGTCCTCCCCCTGTGCGGTGACAGAGACCAATCTGTCACGGCACATGTGTCATCCTGAATACTGAATAGCTATGGTAATGTTGCCATCTCCACAAATCTTTCGAGTGTGATTCAGAGAACATTTTTCCTGCCAGTCGCTCTGTTTTGTAACCATCATGTCGTCGGGCATTTTCTCATATATGTACGTCTATATCTTAACAGAGAATACAGTATATGTTGACATGCTTCCCCCCTCATCATCACTACTTTACTGGCTTTTCATCTCTGCTTTCAACACCACTGCAATTGAAAACCAGTAATCACTTCCCGGATTGCTGTCATTACCCCAGTTTATTCCTCGGCTGTTTTCCTCAATGCACAACTGAAGTTCGCTTTTCAACATCTAACCGCTTGATAACTGCACTGAAATGTAATATATCTAAATGTCCATTCTTCCTTCTACAACAAGACTGGTCAAACCACATCATAATCTATACTGAAGTGTTGGAAATTAACATTTTCTTTAAATCACATTGGCTGGTAGAGCTACATTCTACTATTTTGTAATCTCAATAATGAATGTACAATTTTCCAATAGAACATATTAATTTAACGTTCATTCACACATGGTTATGCAGTTCAATTATCTGTCACACACACACACGTCCCCATTTTGAAATTGAGTAGGTCATGTATATATAAGCAAGTAAAATGCAATGTAACCTAACATTTCACATTATTAAAGGCATACAAATAAAGATGGATCAGGTATTCATGCACAATGGCACAAGAGCTGCCAACGTGTCTGTACAGCAGGGGGGGAATCAGTCCGAGGGAAGGAAGCTTAGGAAGGTCTTGGTGTGTGTTGCCCGTCGGCATTAATAGATGCTAATTGACCTGTTATCAGCTGCTCTACTGTGTTAGCATGTCATTAAGCATGTCTTGTCTCGGGCGAGAACAGCGGCGGGTTTTGTTACTTGTTACAGTGGCAGACGGACAAGGAGCGCTGCCTGCTCAGCTCTTTGTGTGCACGAGTGAGTGTTTGCACCCTGAGTGGGACAGACATTTCCATACCCACTGCGGATATTTATACTCACGTGCACATCTCTGTCTGTGCATGAGCCTGACATTTTCATGCTGTCTGCATTCAGTTATGTTGACTGACGGGAAGACGCTTTTGTTTGTAAATACTGTCCATCAATCAGCCCTTGGGCACTCAAAATGCATATCCATAGACACACACACTCACACACACACATTTGAGATGTCATGAAGTCCCATCCAGAGCCCTGGGTTCTGACTGTTGATCTAAGCAAAACGTCAAGTGAATATTTATGATAATGTGACCGGGCTGTTATAAATAATTTAAAGTGCCAATTATTCCTCCAGTGCAGGCAGTTCAGAGCAGAGGAGGGCAAAGGGTTGACAGGCAGGTCCTTGCAGCACACCCGCACTGTCGGGCCTACGAGGCACAATGCGGAAAATGACACACGATGTGTCATTGAACTGGGCAAGGATGGATGGGTTGAAGTATGTGTGCAGCTACATTAAACTTCAAATCACAAAACAGGATTTCTAAAACCAACAAGAGCATCTGTAGAACAGAAAATCCATTATGTATTCACAGGACCCAGGGGACAAAATCTGATGTTACAAGCTCTAATTATGAAAATAAGTGGCACATAATTAACAATTCTGTGTTGACGTCTCCTTTGGGACCTCATGAGCTGAGGGCCCGGTACTGTTGCCCCCTTCTAGGGAGGTGAGCCATTGCCCTTTATCTTTCACTGGGGAACTGAGTCAGTATTTCTAAGGTTCCACTTAGCAACTGGATATGTTGGATTTCCACTTAATCAGTGTTTTGACACAGTCCAGTCCCTCTCCCTTGTAAGCCTCCCTGTCCTGATCTCTATTCATGTCTCTCCGCCCTCTCCTGCTTAACCTCCCCTAACATCTCCAGTTGCTCTGCCTCTCTGTATAATTGTCTTTAATTGTCTTTTACTCACACACACACATGTTCAGACAGACTCAGAGTTGTGAGAGTACCTTGTGAGCTGCAACTTTCATTTCCATAACATTATTTATTTCAAGCTTTAGAGTGTTTTCTAATGAAATATCACATAAAACACATTAAGAGTGGGGTCAATATTAACAGCTCTCAATGAAAGTTCAGAAATGTATGTAGCAAGAAGTGAGAAAGGTGTATGTTAGGTTAAAAACACACTTTTACTCTCTGTCGTTTGACTCCTCCATATCTGGCTGATTGTGCCTGTGCCTATGTTTGTTGTGCATATGACCTTTCTGTATGTATGTTTATGTCGTTGTTCCTTTTTTATTTGTACTTACTTATCTATTTATCTAAAGGTCGTGTCAGCTACCTGCTCTGTTCTGTACAGCACTTTGGTCAACGTGGGTTGCTGTTATCAATCTTTCTGAATGGACTTTATAGCAGGCAATACCTTTCAGTGTTGCTGTCTAATAATGGATCTGTCTCGCTCCTTAACGATTTACCCTATTACTTATGGCCTATTTTTTATAAATACACCAGATTGCACTCTAAGTTGGTGATCAGCTAGGGGTCATTATTCAGCCTGTTAAGTTGACAGCCTGACTAATAGATGGTTGTAATTTGATTTATATTTATCAGTCCACATCCTTTATTATTAAGCGAGAAAGTATTACCCTGGCTATAAAACAAAAGTCTCATTCCTCAATTCTTGACAGCATACAAGGTGAAACACTTATCCAAGTTCAGCGCCTGTCCAATCAGAAGAATGATTGGCGAATATATACTGGGCCCACAGCACTATATCCTGGGATAAGAAAACCAGAGACAATTACTATCATTGCTTCATGGCCAAGGAAACGCCTTCCTGTGAAAGACTGTTAAAATAGTTTGTCATATTCCAGGCTCCTTTTTCTTTGGCAGAAAAGAAAGTGTATCAGATACGGTGGTTATATATATGGTTGCAGCCCAGGGTGCAGATGTGTACTTATATTTCTTTTTGAAGCCTTTGAAACATGTAACATATTTCAAGAAGTGACCTCTACCCACGTAGATTAATCTGCTTTTGTAGCCAGATCATTGGAATTGAATGAGACTACACATTCTCTAGTCGTTGTCAGTGGAAAAACGTATGCAAGGTTACTTGGATATATCCTTGCTCCTGTGTTCAGCCTTACAGATACTGCAAGTGCTTGCCTCGTCATCCTTAATAGAACACTTTGTTCCCTTTCATTTCACACCCTTAAACTGTTCTCATTTACCTCCTACAGTACATGTTCTTATTTTTGCTTCGCCTCCCTATATCTTTGTCCTACATGGTCATAACGGCAAGTTAATACTAGAAGGCCATCAATGTCTTTATGAACGTTCTGCCCTGGAATTCTATTGAAGTAACCGAACATTTGCACATAATTATTACATCTGCAAGAAACATTTAAGAGGCTAAGGTCCCTTAACAGATATATCCTATAAAAATGTTTCTTATATATAGTATTATACAGAGTTTTGCTTTGTGCAATCAGTCTATGGTAAAGTTATGTCTCTGTTCTTTTCAAAGTGAGACTGGCTAGACTGCTAAAGGTCTGCAAAGAAAGTGTCCAGTGCTTGAGTTTGCAAAATGCCTAGACTAAATAATGTTGTTTCTGGCTGGTAGTATAACATCTTTGCACTCTCCCTTTCCATTTGAAGAGTATCATCTGTTGCCATCACACAGATTATTTAAATTCCCACCGGTTATATTGAACATGTTCAAAGCTCTTTATTACCCAGTCTTTCAAACTACTAAATCAAAGTTGTTGTTCTTACTATGCCTCTGTGTTACTGAGTTAAACAATGAATGTACGAGGGGGCAAGTAAATGTCTGATGTGATACATGTTTGTAACGTTTTGTTGTTTGGTTAAATGATAACACCACAGGTACAGTCTTAATTAATTTAAATTAATGATTGCTTTGCTGGGGCACAGGGCAACCTCCAAACAAAATAACTACAGTATATTGCAATACATTTAAGCTATAATTACTGCATCGATGAGCATGAACTGCAGCTGTCCCCTGCCTTCACTAAACCTATAGTGAGACAAGATGGATCCATAATGAAAAGCATAGTGATGAAAATAATATCCAAATTATAGATCTATATAGTGGAATCTACTTTCCTATTTGTGTTACACTCCACATGGCCTTTCAGGATCAATTTAGTATTTTATTTATGGTTTAGAAGAGGAGTTTTATTGATTTAGTCAGGGTTAATGGAAAACAATGCAGCATTGTTTAAAAGATCCTTCTTTTGCAAATGACTTTGTATCCAGTGTGGATTTCACATTATAGTGCGTTATAGCTTATGAATTCATTATGGAAATACAGTTTCAAAGACTTTTTCAACATATAAATCTTGGTATATTGCGTATATAAACTGCCACTTTGTTTAGAAATCTGATATTAAGTGATTTGCTTTTTTTTTCTGTATGCTGTAGCTAACCAAATGGCTGAGGAGCTTACTCTGAATAAAATAGTTTTGAATAACTTTTTATAATCTTTCATCTGCTTTTTTATATTCCATTATCTTTTGTTCTACTTATTCTGCCCTGATCACACCATTGGATTGTAATCCATCTGTTCCTATCCATCTGACACAAAGTGTATCCTTTAACCAGCCGTTCCAATTTCTCATCATAAACTTAACACTTGGATATCGTTTCCAATCCTGATACATTAGTCAATGCAGTCGCTCCCACCAGATATTATATGAGGGAGACAATTGAGTGGGAAGCTAGCATCTAAATGTGCGAATATCAGACAATACCTATTATATATTTACTGTTATATGTTCTATAAATACATTTTTTTTAAATATTCCTTAAACAGAAACAGGACAAGATGATGTTATCTGGGATAATAGAGAAGTAGCCTGCTCTTTAAAGTGAAATGCAGCAAGTAATCCCCATTATTATTTTTGATCAAACTTGCTACTGTACTGCACATTTCCTGATTCTGATTAAGAGGCTTACATGCTTTGTCCACTAAACACAAGCCAAAGTGACATTTTATTATGCATAACTACAGTAGTGGTCTCATGAGAAGCAGCAAGAGAGATCTAATCCTTTTACTGTTATGAGATGGCTACAGAATGCCTGTAATCATGTTAATTTGTTCCCCTCTCTTCAGTTTAAAAACCCATTACAATTGAGATTTCTCTTTTGTGACTTACTACAAACACACTGGAAACCAATTTACACTATCTTTGATGAAGACTTTAATTGGAATGTCTTTTATCTCACTGGACACCAAACGAGTTATAGATATACTGTAGAATGAAAAGATTCCGAGATTCCTGTGTTGTCTATTTGTATATATACTATTATTATTTTGTACATTTTGTTAACTCTGATTCTGAGAGTCCAGTTCTGTGACATTATGATGACATTTCAGTTTACAAATAGTGTCCTCCCTAACAGACTGTGATTTCCTCTGTGCAAAGGAGCGTTTTGCTGCTGAAATTTAGACTGTATCAGAGTCGAGTGCAGCCACAATGCAGAATGCACACATCTTTATTTACCAATCAGTTTTTATTTTGACCTTCACCTAAGAGCTTGGGCTAGTGACCAAAGGAATACGATTACGGAAGTCAAGCAGCCAAAGTGAGGTTTATCCACATGCTGACTGTGCTCAGTATGCGTGGCACAGTGAGGAGCCAGGCATCCCAGAGTGCCTCCAGTGATGCTCCTGCTCCTCTGCATTCAGAGAAGCCAGCTGAGGTTGTTTGGCACCTCGTAGGGATGCCAACCCCTCATGTGCGTCCCTTTTGAATGTATACCTACCACGGTCGACTGCGTGAACAGCCCCGGGCAGGAGTGTGGAAGCATGCTGGAGGGTCTTCCAGCTGGCATGAGAGAGCGCTGGGATACCCCCAAAAAGGAGCAGTTGCTGGATTAAAAGGTGTGTGCACTGTTGCTCATCCTGTTGCCAACTCCATCATGCAGTAAAGTAAGACAATGAATAACACTTTTCCTTATTACTCTGATTAGCACATTCATTTCAATAAACTAGTTTGTATCTGATCATTACATTCAATGTTAATAGTTCGCCTGCGATATACTCTGCTTTTTAGCTATCAAACTTGAACTTGAATGAAATTGAAATAGAAAAAAAATCCTCAGGCATTGTGTTTTACACTATGAAAATGACTGTGTGCTCGGTCAGAAACGTATTGCCAAGAAAGGCAGATATATTTATTTATTTCATTGTGTTCAATGGTTAAATAATTAATATGTTGTGGTTGATGCTTCTAGGTTACTCTCTTGTCCCAACTGAGATGGCTGCTATATATTTTTAACAACATTGTCACAGCAAAAAGCAGTTCATTTTTCATTGAGTATGAACAGTTCCGCCAAAATCAACATTTGCAAAGCCAAAAAGAGTAAGCTAAATGTTTTAAAGTGGACCTATCATGCTATATTTTAATAATATAGTGTAGGACCATACCTATATAAGGCATATTTATACTTTTTTTTTTTCAAAATACCAAACAGATCATGCATTTTAGCCATGCCTCATTTCGCTCAATTTGCACTTTTTTAGCCCTGTTTTTGCAAGGGCTGATTCAGTGAGAACAGCACCATCTACAGGCCTGGCATATGTACTACATCATCTCCAGCGCTTTCGAACGGCAATGGCCGTGGCTGTCTCCTCCTGATTGGTGGAGTTGGCCCAATAGCCGTAGCGCCACCGTCCTGACGTCAGGACAGTGTTCAAATCTGGATCAGTTTATATCAGATCCGTTGCAGCCCCTTTTTTAGAGATTTGGGTATGGAGGAAAATAGAGAGGGTTGTGTTTTCTGACACTTGGTGAGTTCCCTGGAACACCGGGGACACATATTCATGTATAAAAGACGTACCAAAGTGCATTTCGCATGATAGGTCCCCTTTAAATTATCCAAATGAAATACCCAGACAAACATATCATTATTGAATGATTGGACTTATTCCAGTGCTGCTACAATTGTATCTATTTTTGTTATTGGCCTTCAAAGAGTATTTCAATAACTATTTCCCAAAATGTTTTTAAAATACATCACAAAGCATTCTTCATGCTTAAATACCCGACTTCCATTCAAAACTCTTAATGTTAATATAAATATTCCTTTAGTTTTTTTTCATATGAAAGGTCAGTTACTTTATCCAATTTATTTGCACAATACCAGAAAAACATGGTAAAGAGTGAGAATAATTCATGATACCATACTCAGATATAAGCAGAGGTATTTTTACTTCTTCACTTGAAGGTTAATTTGACTGCATGTACAGTTTGTCTTGAATGAGATATGCAGCAAAGCAAAATGAGCCCCGCTTAGAAGTAGGTCAGTTGATATAACGTTCTCTCCACCTTAAGTTCAATGTATTCTCCAAAAGCTGCCTGCACGTTCTTTGATATACGACTGCAATGCGCGCATTTGTTGTGACTGCTTTTTTATAGCTTGAACAAAACTAATCTTCACTATTGACACTGTGCCCTTAAAGATAGAATAAATCAAAAATAATCTCTGGTAGAAACATAATCAGTTCAAAGAGATGCATGACCTTTACTCTCATTGAGTCAAAGGGGAGAGGATAACCGATATGAGATACAGATGTAGGTAATGACCAGTGTTACTATTGTCTACAACGACAAGCCAAGAGTTTTACTAAGCTTACACAATAAGACTTCCTATATCGTCTGCGTCCTTTGTTAGCAGACTTCCTGTGCAAGATAAATATAGTAATATTGTAATAATGCAGACATACTGTATAGGATTTACCTACAGCTTAATCCTGTGATAGAATAGAAATAATTCCTTTAGGTAAAATACAAAAGTAATTTACTGAGTTATACTTAGGAATGACCTTTGGATTATATTAAGACACATTGCATAGAGATTAATGCACGTGAGGTTGAATGTGAGGAAAGCTCTGTTTCATCCCCACTTTTCTTACATCTTACAGATTTTGAGATCTATTTCATTGTTTAATTCCTTTGTTTACATATTTTCACTCGTACACATGTTGTATGTTACATGTAATATTGAAGCTTCACATACCCTGTAGTGTACAGTCTACACTACACTGCTCTTTAAATCACCGCATTGACTGATATAGCGAAACGTGTTATTGATCTTCTGTAGAGAAATTGCTTCTCAACATGTCTTCCCACCATGCAGAGATCAGAGTTCACTGTCAGCTGTAAGCCTGGTGGGATGTTTTTTTAATAAAGGACACCTCAGCAGGGATGTAAACACAAAGGTCCGGTGGTAGTTCTCTTGCTGTGCCCATAAAAAGAAACTGGAATAGAAGCTTTAGTCACAAGAAAAATACTGTAATGTATTCTGAAGCCAGTGAAACATTTCCTAACCCTTTTGTTTGAATATATAATTGAATAACCCATGTGATGAGAGTAATCTCCTCTGCTCGTCTACTGTAATAATCTTTGACTTAATACCGTGACCTTACCCCCCCATTCGATGACAATGAATGACCTTTATGGGATAAATACATGACATCATGTCATCTTTTATATTAATACTGTTCTTTAGTAATGGCCTGTGTTGTAAGAGCACACTAAACCTGTTGACCCAGAGCATGTTATAATCCTGACCCGTAGTGCAGGGAAACAGTGGTTGTATGTGTTAAATCCGATATTGGCATTTACTTTACTGATGCTAAATATGTTGACATTAAAGGTAGGGTAGGTAAGTTTGAGAAACCGGCTCGAGATCGCTAGAATTTGAAAATACACAACCGGAGAAAATCTGCCACTTCCTTACAGAGCCCCTCCTCCAACACACACGAACGCGCACATGACCAATGAGGGCACAAGATACGTTTGTGCACAGATGGAAGGCTGACAGGCAGGTAGGCCATCCAGTTATTTTAGCCGGGCCGGCTAAAATGATTGGTCGTACTTTTTACAGTACTACGGCTTCCACAGATGAATTTTTTTTATGGATTTTTTTGTCAAAGCACTTAAGATATTCATTGCTATCGGGATGTTAAGAGCATTCCATGGAATATAACAAAAAGTGTATCTCGAGCCGGTTTCTCAAACTTACCTACCCTACTGTACCTTTAATGTTTATAACATAACCGTTTCATTAATGACAAAACATATGTATTTATTCATTAATCATTGAAACAATGCTTTACTGTGGTGAACCAAATTGTATTAAAATAAAAATAAATGAATTCATGAAAAAAATGATGAGTACTTTAATAAAATATAATTCATATATTTCTAACAAATTGGAGAACAACATTGAAAATGATTTGAATCTCTTCTTTTCACCTCCGTTGGACATTTTCATCAGGTGAGACCTGGATAATTTCACAATCAATATGCAAATTGAATTTGATCGGACATTGCGAGAAGTATTACTCAGCCAATCACACATCTGGAAAGATCTATAAGTGTTTTAATTGTCTCCCCATGGTTTGCATATTGAAGGTAAAATAAATGAGGCCACAGCCCCAAGGAAAATCCTGACATGTAATTACTTGGAATTAATTTACACTTCATGCATCCATTTCTCCGTGCCTTGTATAGTGTCCATGTGCATTTTACCCATTCATCATTATTTCTTGGACATTTCACTAATTGATTCTGTTTTATATTTATTTTAAGACCATTCAGCTTTGGCTCTGGACATGTCTTGGTAATGTCACATTTCAGAATTTAAATAAAGTACATTTATTTTGCAATAGAAAATTATGATTCAGTGAAAAGCTTTAATAAGATCGAAGAAGCAACATCTCTAGATAACTCTGTTGCAATAGACTCACACTCGTGTTAGACACAATGACTCAGTAAATGCAGCGTAAAAATGATAACCTTTTCTATTATAGCAAGCTGCACCACTCTTTCTAAAATGGTGACTCTGACGCAGCAAAATGAGCCAATATGATGATGTCTTCATCAAAGTGAAATACCCATAACACTCTTGAAGCTTCCATTGTTTCATAATAAATGTATTTATGAATGGGAGATGTTATTGACCCGATAACTCTAATCTCTCTTTATCACGCTTTTCCTCTCTCCCTCTGTACTGCCTCCCTTTCCAACCAAAGAGATAATCTGGGCAGAGATTAATGTGAGATTAGTTGTGTCTACTGTATGTTGGCTGTATTTACTCCGTGGTGTGCCCAGGTTCTGGCTAGAATGAATCCAGAAAATTGACCCGATGTGAATAAAGAGACAGGTGGGCATTCAATCCCAGAACGAATGTCAGCCTGACAGAAACATATCAAAATAAATAGACAGAAAGGCAAACAGTGATATGTGGCCCTGCCTGAATAAGGCTGAGAGGTTGTCATATTGACTGACTATCATTTAAACATAAATGTTTTCCTTCCAAGCAACCAGGTTGGTTATATACGATGCGCGCTATGACCATTACCATTCACTTTGTCAATGCTTTTAGAGTCACTTACTCACCATCAAGTGCCGATGCATGATGCTCACTGACACTAGGTCATTCCCTGTTTGTTTGTATTTGTTTAGAAGGCACAAACCATACAGTAAATATGTTGAATATTTTATAAAGCTTCGTGTTTTACTGTAGCATACATTTGTTTACATTGTTACAACAGTGTGCTGTCCCTAATTTCACCACCCACACATAAATCCCCCAAATAATCACTTTCTCAAACATCGAAGGCTGACAGAGGAGGTGTCAAAATGATATGTGTGCCAATATTAACCCTTTTAGGCAGAACGGGTATCAGCCGTAATCTGATCTACACAAAATACAGTTTCTTAGTCAATTTCAGTATAAAGGATTGTGTTTCTGCTATCAGTTACAATCATTGAGTGATAAGACTTTGCCATTTTCTGAGTGCTGCAGCAATCTCTGGCCTCATGTCTTCCATCCAAATTCAACACAGTGAGGTTTATGGAGAGGCTTAATATCAAACGGAGCCTTTCCCTGGGAACAGAACTCGGTATCAGCAGACACCCCGAGTTCTGTTTTCAGAATCGGTATCACACAAGATAAAGTTGGATCAGTGCACTGAATTATCCAGTTTTTCTGTCTTAAATACCGGGACAGTTTGGCTGAAATAATCCGGGTCCTTGGTTAAAGTGAAAATTGATTGCTTTTAAAGTGATTGCTTTTTACTTCATTTTCCGAAATACTCGACCTTGAATGGATGGATTTCTGTTTTCTCTGTGACAGAGATGAAGAAATACTTTTGTTTCTCGACAAAAATGTGCAGCATTCTTAAACCCAGCAACAGTCAGACATACCATTTCAGGTTGCATATTGGTAAAACAATTATGTTTTCTCTCTCTCCGTGTATATATATGCAGGTAGGTATGTGTGTGGTCTTCACTAACATCTCACATGATTTGAAAGGGCCGCAAATCTCAGATTTTCTGAAGTGAATGCAATAAATCAATTGCTGACTTGTAATGAAATACAAATGAAGTAGTTGCTGTAGACCCTTTGATGAAATGCTCCTTAATCATATACAGCCACACAAAGTTGGCAAACAAACATGCCTTTATACTTGCATGTTGTCCTTTCCCAATGTATGTTTAGTTTATTTTTAAGCTCGCAGCTGGATGAACAAAGCTAGCATGAACATTTTCAACACAATCAACACTTAGTTCAGAATTAAAACATTTAATTGATCAACATTTAAGCATGGAATGTTCAAAATGTCTTCATGAATTGTTAACAATGAATAAGCAACTGAGTTTCAAAAGCACCTCAATTGACAAATCACTGCTAAGCACTGTCTTTGAGCTATTGAATATATTTATATTAGTGGGGCTAAATAACACATAACACTGTGTGATTGTGTGATCATTTGTCTGGTTTACTTAATATTATTTATTAACATACGACTGCACTATGCTTAAGTACTGCATCTGTTAGAACTGAGTAATTTAAAAGCCTAGGTCACATTTCTTTAAATAAACAATATGATTAAGAAGTGATAAGGAACACACACACACACACACACACACACACACACACACACACACACACGGCCATCTGGTCTGCACTGTTCTCCCAAAATGGTGATGTGCTTAAATCACATCAATATACACTCAAACAGGTTCCTGTAGCTCTAACTAAATAATGTACAAGAACACACACACACACACACACACACACACACACACACACACACACACACACACACACACACACACACACACACACACACACACAGTCACTCACAATGTGACAGTCATAACCAAGCAGGGGGAAATGTCAGTGTCTTTGTCAAGCAGAAGAGCCTGACAGAATCAATTAGCAGGCTGGGAGAATGGAGAATACTAGATTCAATTAAACTGACAGCTTTCCCCATAGGCACACCACTCACTGGGCCATTATTCAACCAATATGTGTGTTGTTGTGTATGTGCAAGTGAAAGGGAGAGTGAAAGGGAAAGATAGACTAAGAAGTGTGTGTGTGTGTGTGTGTGTAATTCTATCTTTCTTTGTGTGTGTTTATCTTGAGGATGAACAAATTTCTCTCCATCCGCCCAGAGGTCAGTTTGCTGTGTGAGGGATTTAGAACCACACAAACACAGTCAAAACATAATCCTCTCCCAGCAAGCAAGCCCATAGTTCAAAGAGCAGCTTTGGTATCAATACAGTCGACACATAGGCAACATTAGCATGAGTATGAAGCTGGATATCAGACACTGGCCTCAGACATAGCTCAAGCAAGAGGATATCATTTTATCAGTCGTCATTTTTTTCCGAATGTATAATCACTGGCAGGTATGTTAAAAGGGTTTCAGATCAGCAGCAGAGGCAGTTAAAAAGCTAAAGTGAGAAAGTCCAGGGGCATTCACCACGGGAGAAGAAAAAAACATTTAAAAATCAATAAGGTGAAAGCTGCTGTGAATATACATAATGCATGCATAAAGGAAACAGCACAATAGCCGAGTCTGCGTGGGTGTTTGGGGGTTGCACTAGATTGTTGGTGTTATTATTGTACTCTGAGCACTTTGTTCAATCCATCTGTAATGTGGGGTGCCTTTGCGAGCGCTGTTGTTAGTTATTTACAGTAATTTAGCTGTAATGTGAGAGTTTCTGAGTCGCTGTTAATGTGTGTTTTTGTCCTTCGATTTCCATGAGCACTAAGTCAATTTCTGAAAGGACTACGAGCAGTCTGTACAGACCTGCAGTGGATTATGGTGTGCAGTAGGGCTTATCGGTCCCTCTCCCTGCACTGAATTATGAACAGAACCTCTACTCGTATCTCTATTCATCTCTGTCCTGGTCTCGTCTGTCATGTCACAGATAAACACAATGTTTAGAATGCAAACAATTTAGCTGTCAATTTATTTCATGTCTTTTCTGACTGAATACCTACTTCACTTTTGCCTTTCTGTCTAATACATTGTCTTTTTGTGTACCAACAAAACATTGTCGATGTGGAACATAGCAGAACGCCCACTACAACTTTAAAATGGCTACATCTTAAGTGTGTAAGTTTGAGGAACATTTAGGATGATGAACAGGTGGCAGTCCAGAGAGAGAAAAGCATCTCCCAACTGTATCTTTTGAATAATACCGACCAATTGTTTACAAATGTTTTGCAGAAATAAAATATGTCAGAAATATACACCACTAAACATATTGAGTTTGTGTAACTAAATAACTAGAAGTCTTACATTTTCTTACATATACTGTACAATGTCAACTAAAATATTCTCTGATGCTTGAAAATGCATCTATTAATAGTTTCTTTCTTAACCATTCCACCAACATTTCTAAATAACTAACTGTGCCTACTTTGTCGAATTGCCCATGCTACATTCTGTTCAATATCACATATTGATCTTGAGCCTTACTTTAAAAGCTGTCCTGCTGCGCTCCCCTTTGGACCCCAATGTGTCACCACTTTTAATTCAAAGGCTTTATCACCAAATGGTGGACTTTGTTTTGTTTAGATTTGAAACTGGATATATTTACAATACTATTATACTGATCATTAGGAATCGGTACTGATAGGGTATATTTGACTAATACTGCTTTACAAATACAGATCATTCTCAATAGCAGGGATAAGGATGTTTGACAATTTGTCACTGGAAGAAAACTGAGTTTTATTAGTACAAGGGTTGTTTTTGTAACTATGGCAGAATAATTAAAGTTGGAAAAATACGGATACAGCACTGTTTGCCGATAATAATATGTTATAAAACTAACCAGAAGCTCATTGTTGTGGTATGATTTGAATTGTGCGTTTGCATTGAAGTTAATAAAGACAGAAATTGATTTCCACCACTCTCAAACACCAAAATGAAATTATATATCCTAATAAAGCAATCGTTCTCATATAAATTGCCCTCTTATTTCACACAATTGAAACTTGCAACTAAATTAAGACAATGTTGGTTTTCTGTCACAACTTAATGTCCTTTCTGTCCTTTCTGTCTCTCCCTCTGCATGTCCAATTCACTTTGCAAGCTCTTTTTTCACACTGTCACAAGCAGCCCTGTAACACATAGCTATTTGTGTGACCTTGAAACGCACAAGATTGAGGAACAAAATGGGAGTTGCATGCAAATAAGGTAGCTTGTGGCTTGGGTGCAGGTATTTTCTGTGAAGCAATTCCACAAATCACATCCCTCATCTTTTATAATTTGGTGATTTTGCCTGCTGGCGTGAAAGGAATGCATTCAAGAAATGAGCAGCAGTGACACAATAATGCTAAATAATGTGAATAGATAAGAGTGGTAACAGTAATTTGAATACAGAATAGCCTCTCTGTACTGCTGGACTGTGACCACAGGGCATTAGTATCCACTGCGTATTGTATCTCTCAAACAGCTTACAACTAAACAACCAGTAATACCGTCTGTCTGCTTCTCTTCCTGTCTGTGTCTGTTTATCTGTAAGTAATGTTGGCAAATACACGCACACACACACATGGACACTTAACCAGTTAGCTCCTAAACCTGCTGTAATAGCTAAGATTGTCAAGCCAAAGCCAGATTTCCTTCCATTTATCAAAAGAATCGATCCACAAACCACCCGTGGCCCATCAACCACAGAGAGAGAGAAAGAGGGCAACAGAGAGAAACAGATACAAAGGCGGCGAGACAGAGAGAGAGGAGATTGAATTCATTTAAAGTGCTGTGTTAAAGTGGGGGCTATGTACTAAATTTAGAACATCTACCATAGACGCAATACTGAAAGGCAGCAAATAAATAAGAAAAATACAAGAGAAGAAGTTAAGAGAAACTAGGGAGGAAACATTTAGAAGAGAGAGAGAGAGAGAAATTACATTATGGAATGAGCAGTGTTGACACTGGGGAGCATGTATTTAGTTCAGCTGGCGGATTACATTTTACATCCATCTAAGTGGGCCATAGGGGGAGAGAGTGGGGTGAGGCTGGTGCGTGTGAATGGCTTTAGAGTCTTGTAAGGGCTGGGATAGACTTTTGAGTTCAATGACAAATTGTACTTGATACACGCCAGAGGTTTTGGGGGATCGATACAACCTGTTTTCAGTTCAATACAGTCAAGCAGAAGATCCAGCCTACTAAACCCTTCAGTTTTAATGTCTACTGCTAAACCAAAACCGCATTACTCGCAATTTTAATCATGTTTTACTTACTCACAATTTAATTGAATGCATTGTCCCTTATGTTCTGAGTCAGGTCCCTGAGCTGAGGCTCACTCAAAATCTGAATCACATCCATTTAGATACCCATATACTCTAAATTGTGATAAGCTGTGGCATTAAACATGCATATTTGCATGCATAAGTTATCGAGGCAGGGACAAGATTAAGCTTTGCTCTTACTATATAGCAGTGTTGCCAGATGGGAAATGTTCTACTCCGTACTATCATACCAGAGGCTAAAAATGATTGTAATCTGAGGGAAATGATTCAACCCCAGTTGTAGGGATGTAAATAAAAAAAAACAAAAAAACATCTTGTCTTTTTTTTCAAGAAAGCTTACTCAAGGTAGCTCTGATGCATGAAAGTGGGTGGGATGTGTCAATACATCCATTGGTCTGACCAGGATGTTTAAACTCGATTTCTAATATTTCTCTACATGGATGCAGCTATTTTGCTAACTTCTGAAGCTTACACCAATCATGATCAGATGGAAAGGGGTGTCATCAAAAGGACATTTGGAAATTAAATACCAAAACCATCTACTATTTGTAAGTGTCATAAAAAGTTCCAATTATTGTACATTATTGCTATTTTTATTGTACGTTGTATGGAGATACAAATGATCTCAAAAGCGGAGTTCCAAAGCCCTCTGTAGAACCATTGGAAAATATGAAGTTCTTCTTTGTATAATCCGCCCTGCCCTGATTTGTAATGCATTTAAAATGGGAATAATTCAAAGGCATTACCTTCTTGTAAGTATGCGGAGGAAAAACTGAGAAAGAACAGACGGGCAGTTAAATGGGAGAAACGGAGTATGAAGGGAAATGGAAAGAGAAAAGGAGACTCGGTTTAATCGCTGGTGGAATATTTCAAACAGGAAAAGATAACGTAGTAATAGTGGTGTTCTGCACTGAAGGGAGCAGGCTTGCTTACATGTTTACACCCTCACACATACATACGCTTTCAATGATCAACTCAGCTTATGCAAATGCAGTGTCAGCAGACGCGAAAACCCTATTAAACTGAACCGTATCCACACAGACAACACCAAAGACCTCCGCACACGCACACGCACACGCACACACACACGCACACACTTCAAACATCGCACATGCATGCAAACACCAGCCTTTACATAATTAATAAATATTTCACTCAGCATTATGTGATCTCATGAATAAACAGGCACCCTTGCATACATGTACACAGACTATGAGCTAGATCAGCCGTTATTGGGCTGCATGCTGATCTGTGCGTTCAGCACATGCTGACAGAAATGAACACACACATACACATCTGCAAATGTGAATTTTGTGCACGCTAGCGCATTAGGAAGTTAGTAGGCCATTATTATTCTGCTCTGCAGACTAATGCCTTTCCATCACCTCGTTCCTGTGCTTGCTCTCTCCTTGTTTATGAACTTCACACATTTTCTATGTGTGTCTCGATGGCAGTGATTTGAGGTCTCATTGTTTATGTGTTTGTGTGTGTGTGGTGATTTTGAAGAGCTGGTCATTACTGTGGCTTCCTGCTGTGTGATAAGCAAAGAGATCGAGATAATACGGCAATGAGAGAGGAGGAAGAGGGAGTGTTACAGACAAAGAAGAAGAGAGAGGGCAACGCAAGGAGAAACAGACATGAAGGACAGTGAGGGGGGAATACGTATTATTGGCCTCAGTAATTAATGAAAGATCACACACTAAATAAAGTATGTATGGACACACGCACACACTTGAATGGGCCAATTAAAAGAGACCGCTACTGAGACATCAGCCTATCAGCAGTGACAGGACGCTGTTTTCAACAATTAGCAGTGATTGCTCAGTGCCCATGTGAGGACATGAGTTCAGGACACGAGAGAGGCATAAAATGCTTAGCTTTGAAACAGCACAATCAAATTCTACTTGCCTCCCACTAGAGCTGGGTGATAGAGAACAATCTACTACCGCACTATCAATATTTCTAAATCATTTTAGAAATAACTTTTGGTGCTTTACAAAATATTGACTCTATGCCCTTTTTTCCGGGAATAATCTCATTTCAATTGTTGATTTGTATTTAGATGTATTGCATTCACTTTAATTGTGTCACCCTCAGATCTAATAATTAAGAAAATAAAAGCTGTACTTCCTTTTCTTCAACGACTTACGCTCAGCTGGCTGGTTATTTTCTGTAATTTGGATAGTTCTGACCCAGAATTGACATTACATTGTAGTTGTTGGACCCCCAGACAGCACACCGTCTGGGCCTCACTCCAAACTGAGCGAGCCAGTTCAGTGATGGGCCCTTCCTTACAAACATTCAGACCTATTCTTCGTTAAGTTTCACTGGAAGAAATACGTTTTTCTTTTGTTTATGTTGCTGACACTGATCCCTTAAAACGACATATCATCACATATCTTAAGCACTAAAACAGACAAGACAAGGGTACACAGAAAACACTGAGATGCAAGTGCTGAGGAAGACTTTTCTAATTTCCCACTGGCAGCACTCTTTCCAGGTGTGTGTCCTTAAAAGTCCTTGTGTTTGTGTGTGTCTATGTGCAGAGCATCTCTTGTTTTCTTCAGTGATTCATCTGAGTTTGTTCCCCCTGCCTCCCTACTCTGTATGAATAAGAGATGGTGGCAGTAGGTTGGTGATTCAGTTGTGTTTTAAAGCCCCTTCAGCCGGACCCCTGACAGCAGGTCCTCTGTGTGTTGCTGAGGCAGGGGACCTCACTCCTAATGAGGCCTCATTTCCTCCTTCCATCCCCCCACTTTCTCTCCTTTGCTCCTTTATTTCATATTTCTTTTATCTCCCACTCTCCTTCCAACCTTTGCCATCCTTTATCTTTCTCCTCATCTTCCTCCAAGTTACTTTTTCTACCCACCTTCTCCACTCTCCGTCTCTTTCATCTGTCCTCAACACTATCTCCTCCTCTCTTACTCCCTCTTCCCTCCGCCCTGCTTTCCCTACTCTGCCTTGCATCTCAATAACATGGAAATGAATGAATGAAAGTGAAATGAAAATGAATGTATGCACCTCTTTGAAGTTATTGTAAGTCAGAACGGATAAGGGCATCAGGGGGATACTTAACAAATGTTTATGAAAACGTGGATCAAAGAACAGTACGCCGAAATCTATATTTGTATGCCGGATGTCATTTGAAATGAAGGGGGGGGGGTGTTTTCAGAGATATAGCTCGAAAATGATGTCCAAATGTGTGGCAAGCGTTGACATTAGAAACAATACAACACATGTTTTACATTATCAGCAAGTCAGGAATGGAAGTAATTGAAAAACATATTTCCTTTCTTTTTTTGTGTGTTTTTCCATCTTAGGTTGCGCAGCTAATATTATTACTATTACTGGATTTTATGGGAGAATTGTCAAACTGGATTTTGAATGTAATAACTGATGTCTGTGAAGCGCAGAACATTTACAATTATCACAGTACATTTAACAAATTAACAAAGGCCATGATTCAAATTGATGGCAGCAGGAATGCCAAGAATGGGACATTTTATGTTTGGAATAAGTCGCTAATTAAACATGAAGCACCACAACAAAATTGCCTGGTTGTAGTTGTTTTAATTACACTTTCACACACTGACATATGAGCTAATATCTTCTGAAACAGATAAGCTGACACGGGTAGCAAACTGAGAATCCATGAACCATGCCGAAGATCTTCAGCAACACCACCCTTCTTTCTGATTTATTAAGTGTAAAGGCTTCTGCTTGGGTAAACATTCACCGCCTATGGCAACATTAATCTCAATGTTTAGGCAGATGTCACGAATATCTGATTAGTGCTCTGAAATACAGTGCAGTTAATATTCAGTTATACTGATACATCCTTGATATCAAGGTAGTCAGGTGCTCTTTTGTTGAAGAGTTTCTTAACACTTTTTTGTCCTTATGGGAATTAATCATTTAACAATTGAATTAAAAATGGTCTGCTTCACTTAAAAGACGGTAATTTGAGGAGACACAAATATGAGATCTGATTTGATCAATGCCAAATCAAACCATGATCAAACATAAATGCCATATTTCTGTCATATCTTCTACGTTGTTGTACACAATCTTCTTCTGGTTTATTGGCAACCAACTTAGCAAAATTAGCTCTAACAATTGCTAATTTGGATGAATCAACCCCTAATATTAGCTACATATAACTATAAAGAATGGAAATGTGCTGACTTTTTTCTAAATAATCAAAACAAAATGTGTGCTACCTTTTTGAATAGTACGTTTTGGATTGTATCCACAGCGAGTTTTTTTTCTGGGTTCGAATGTCTGTGGAATGATGAGCATAAGTAACTCATTATACATACTGTTACTCCATGTGAGCTTCAACACCCATAACCAATACATTATTAAATAGGCTAAAGGGTTTGATTCAGACATTTTCAGGGGTCAGACCTATTTCAAATTCATATATTCAGATCTAATGAAACATAATCATTAAATCTTGAATAAACAGATTGGTCCACAGTGAGTTCCCAAAAATGCCCCTATAGTATCACAAGGTCAGACTATTCAATATCCACAGCTAATTACATTGTTTGTGATACTATGAAGTAAATACATAGCAATTATACAAATCAAACCCTCATATGTAATGCAGCTTAAAGGGCCCATGTCATGGCCATTTCCACTGATCATAATTCCATTGTTGAGGTCTACTAGAATATATTTATATTGTGCATTTTCCAAACTCACATTGGTTTCTCATACAGCATCTCTGTAAACTACGTGTATTCATTGAATTTCACTCTCTGCCTTTAACGGCTCGTTGTAGCTCCAATAGCTCCAGCCCCCACCCTCCCTGTGAGCACAGTGTGCTCTGATTGGTCGGGACGTTGTGAATCGCACTGAGCTCCGTGGAGGTGTGGTTTCCTTGTTTAGGATACACAGCTAAACACAGCCAAACTCATCCTGAGCACACACAAACTCACAGCTGGATTAAAAACAATAAGTGTGGCTTGATATTGAGTACGAAAAAGGTTGATAAACGCTGTGAGAATGGGTCTGCAGAGAGAATTTTGCCGCGATCCCAACTGTCTGTTATCAGCCTGCAGCCAGGGAGGAGAAATCAGCAGAGCTGCTGCCTGCACATAGAGTGTGTGTGTGTGAGGAAGTCCGTGGATTGGTCAATTTGAACCAATCAGCGGGTGTTTAACGTAACGGCTCCGCGGACGTAACGTAACGGCTCCGCGGACGTAACGTAACGGCTCCACATATTGGTCCATTTCGTTCCGGCATGATGTCATGCCATACCCGGAACGAAATGGAAGAATCAAATGGACAATGACATATCTCCAACGAGGCGTTTTTTCGGGAGATATTTTCTGTGTTAGAGTTTTACACGCTACAGGGTGTTTTTTCAGGGTTTTGACTCTGCACACCGGTTACATGCATAAAAACCTTCATAACACACAAGGGGACGGGTAATAACCGGAAAAGCATGACATGGGCCCTTTAACCTCTAAGGGGTTCAGCATTACAACAATGGAGTCTTAATGAGGTCAAACAGATTACAAAAGCAATAGACAGAGATGGATAAATAATCAAATATATAAAGAGAAAAGGGGATGGCTGTCGACAATAGCTGCTAACGGCCAATAATGCAGATCGATGTAACAGCATGCACCATTTTAAAAATAGAAAAGTATGACCCGATACATGATAATACTGCATGACTATATGCGCATGTGTGGAGACATGTGTCTATTTATTTATAGAGAGAATCTTGGATTAGAAGATGAAAAAATAAATATGGAAGACACCGGAGAAAGGAGTAAGAAGACCGGGGTATGCATAATGGAGTGATCAAACACGATAATGACAGGGAGAGAGAATAAGAGGCAAGAGAGGCAATCAGTGTTGTGTTTCAAGTCTATACTAGGAAAATAATGGATTTTACTATGATATTCAACACATGCATACACTGTAAAAAAAGTCCGTGAAATTAACAGGGAAAAGCTGTAAAATCACAACATCAAAAAACTGTAAATAGAGAAACAATGAAGCAGTGTTTAATTTACAGTAATATTTCGTAAAGTACTGAACCAAACAAAACTGTTAAATTCACATTAAGAATATGTTAAAATAATTATATTTCATTGTATAATTTACAGATTACTGTGGTTTGAACACAGAAAAACTGTAATACATAAAACAATACAATACAGTTACAATTACAACATGACAGTGTTAAAATCATGTTTTTTTATATTTTTTCATTCTTGAATATACTATAATATACTTACTTCTTATTTCTATTTGTTTAATACATATGTTTATTTTTGAAATTGGAAATAACCCAGTACTGAGATATTCTTGGAAATTAAATGAGAATCCATAAAACAGCTGGCGTTTGGATTCTGCGGCCGACCGGCTATTTGGAGTGGAATGCAGCCCACGGCAGACAGCCCAAACAGTAATCGAACGCCTCCGAAGGAAACGGCCGCTGAACTGAGACACGCCTACTGAGCAGTAGAGTTTGTTTCTGTTATTTTATTGGACTATTTAATTATCGTGGGAGCTGCCACTTTTTGCAGGTTAACGGTTACGGCTCAGTGCGCGGCCAAGTCTGTCTCAAGTCTGCCTTCCACGGACCACGGAGCTGTGTGCACATGAGCGGAGGATCACATCTGTAGCACTGGTAAGCTAACCGTTTATTTTCTTCAAACTTCAATTATAACACTGTGTGTTGTCAGGACAATACTAACTTCTGTTTGTGATTGAGTGCATTTTGCAGCAAAACGTTGAGGGTTTATGTTCTGCATTGCATAAGTGTTTTTTCAAATGTGTTGGCGCGAACTGCAAGCAAACAACGGTGTGTGGTCAGGACAATGCTAGCTTCTGTTTGTGATTGAGTGCATTTTGCAGTCATAGTTATAACTTCTACTGACCGGGAGTTCATTTAAATAGTCTGGTAACGTTATTGAAGTATCATGCTAAAAGCTGAACTCTTTATTTTCGTTTAATTCATGCTGTTGTGAAGCGGGGGGTTTGAAGCTACATCTGAGCGGGTTCAAAGTTAACGGGCAGTCATGTTAGCGTGCTAAAAATGATTACCTGCAGGTTAACGGTTACGGCTCAGGGCGTGGCCAAGTCTGTCTCAAGTCTGCCTGCCACGGAGCTGTGTGCACATGAGCGCAGGATCACATCTGTAGCACTGGTAAGCTAACCGTTTATTTTCTTCAAACTTCAATTATAACACGGTGTGTTGTCAGGACAATACTAACTTCTGTTTGTGATTGAGTGCATTTTGCAGCAAAACGTTTATGTTCTGCATTGCATAAGTGTTTTTTCAAATGTGTTGGCGCGAACTGCAAGCAAACAACGGTGTGTTGTCAGGACAATACTAGCTTCTGTTTGTGATTGAGTGCATTTTGCAGTCATAGTTATAACGTCTACTGACCGGGAGTTAATTTAAATAGTCTGGGTTATTGAAGTATCATGCTAAAAGCTGAACTCTTTATTTTCGTTTAATTCATGCTGTTGTGAAGTGGGGGGTTTGAAGTTACATCTGAGGGGGTTCAAAGTTAACGGGCAGTCTACTTTTTTCTGTTCTTTCTGCCACTTCTTTCTCTCTTTTCTGTCTAATTTGAGACGTTTATGTTGCACAATGCTTTTTGTTACTGTAAGCTCGTAAAGGGCTAGTTTGGATGCTTATGGATACTTATCCATAGTCAGTGTATTACTTGCATGTCTTTGGAGGAACAGGCAGGAGTACGGGTACGTATGTAAAGCTGTGGATGGGTGCAGCAGCGAAACGTATTTTAGCCACCTAAAAATTCAGTTTACGTGTATGCTATATTTATGATATTGTCACAAATGTACCCTGCTGCTTCAGTCCCTATCAGAAACAGACTGTATAGCTGTAAAGAAAATATTCTTTAATATAGCATACACTAAGAGTAATATTGTTTTAGCTTTTTTGGTGGCTTAACTATGTCCACAGCAGTGCATTGCTTAGCTGTCTGCTGGTTCTCCTCTCCGTTTCTCTAAACTGTAGCTCCTACAACCCCCCTTCAAACAATATGAACTATCCCCTAAAAGCAAGTCAAATTGACATTACATTTATCTCCCCTTAACCTGCAAATACACATACATACATTTTTGTATTGATGGTGAGCAATTTAACAGACCTTAAAATGTGTGCTAAAATTGTTTTGTGAAATATTTCAGGAAGACAAGTCTTGTTTTAATTTAGTTTGAATTGTGTTTTTCTTCTTTTTTAGGACGATCATGCTATTCTTCAAGGCGATTCATGCTGAGTGTGGATCGAAACATAGTACAGGACAACATCCCCTCCTTGGTTTCTGCCCTGTCCATGATGTTTGGGAGCTATTATTGCTTCAACATCGCCTACCCGTCAGAGCTGGCATCCACCCTGGAGTTTGTCCAGAGGTATGTGTTTTTTGGGATTGGCTTTATCCAACAATTTATTTTATTAAACTGCAACAAATCTAAAGCAGCTGCTTCAGTGAATTGGGGGTTAAGATAATTGTCATTTTGGCTTCAAAATAATAAGATTGATGTGAAGTTTTTTTGTTGTTAGGCAAGCTATTTTATTATTAATTCTGTTGTTTGTTAGTATTTTTATTTTAAGGTGTTTTTTCTCCATCAACCCAGAGAAGGGCACCAAAGTGGAGAAGACACGTGCATCCCGTCTTCAGGTGAACCCGAGAGTCCTCACCTTGATACAGGAACTTTCGAGCCATGAGTGGCGTGATGTCTGAATATGGACAGTAAGATCAATGGCATGTGGCGATGTGCCCAAGTTACAGTTTGTTTGATTGTTTAAATCGTAGTTAAAATTTGAAGTGCCTTTTTTTTCATGTTCTTTTAACTAATTTAAAAAAATGCAATATGTAACTCTCAAAATGTCAAACTATTCTTTTAAGGTCATTGTAAAAGCTCAGGACATCACTGTTGAGTGTAAAAATGTTGACGTGTTACACTCCACTGGGTGGTTTTGTTTTGTTTTCCACTTGGGTTTTTGCTTCTGAAGTGAAGGGTCTCTGCTGACCCTACCTCTTCACCTATCTCACTTATGGCGCGTTTCCACTACAGCGCGCAGCCCGGTTTAAGAGGGCTGTGACGTCAGCGGCCCGTTTGTGGTTGCGTTTCCACTTGGCCTAGTACCGGCCGGCTGGTCCTAATTCTCAGTTTTTCTGGCCTCATAAAATCGTGGGGCCAGGGCCAGAGACAACCGGGCTGTGTTTGTGACGTCAACGCTCTCGGCTGCTGATTGGTCGGAGAGAATCGTCACAATCTGCGCGCGAGATAATCCATTTTTACAAACAGCATTTTTGTTAACAGAGGAGCTACAACAATGGCAAAGAAAAGCACACCATGGTCGGTCGAGGAAGTGACGACGTCCATTATATTGCAGATGATAAGGTCCAGCGGGTGCTCGACGGGACAACTCGCAATATCAAAGTCTTTCAGGAGGTCTCTACACAGACACTGGACTCTCCAACGGCGTTACTGGAGTCTGCATGGTACGTTTTTGCTAACGCTGTTATTTGCTTGAAAGCTTTGTGTCCCTGCTTTGTGTCCCTATCTGTTTTAAAGCTCACTTCTAACAAATAAGTCTATTTTATCCTTACATTTATGTTCGACAACCCCGATGGAGCCCCGAAGGCTAGCTAGGCAGATAGCATTAGCGAGAGCTATTGTTTGCTAACACCATATGTGCCATTGTTTACGTTCAGTTTGTCTTTTCTATAGTTGTTGTTGCTATTTATAGTATTGTGCTGCAGTAGTTTGTGGAATTTACAAGTCATGTTTCTGTTCTAGATGATTACATTGGGACTAGCGAGGAGGAACAGTTCCGAACAACGTCCTCTGCATCAACAGCACAAACCGAGGAGGAGAGGATCTGGCCCTGCAGGAACGGCAACTGGCCCAGCAGAATCAATGCCATGTCTTATCTTATTGCTTGTTGATAAATAATTGCACCCACCAGCGATCGCACAGAAAGATGGCATCATCTAGGCGTCCCTCTGCAGTCAGAAATATCATAAACACCATCGTCCACAAAGCACTGTACAGGGGTTTATGGATTTAAGAGAATACTTATCACAGTGAAACCTTTATCATCTGTTGCAATTAAAGCAAATAAGAGAATAAATACTTGGTTAAATAATACATTTTAACTCTTTAGCAGGACAACTCTGCATACTGTTTGAAATTGAGTTTGCTAGCTTGAGGTCCTCCTCTAAAACATAACATTACATATTTTGTAATGGTATTAAGAATACATGATAAATACATGTAGAAAAATTACTCAATTGTAATACCCTCGTTGTGCTAGACTCAAACACATTGCTTATATATTTCAAAGAGAAGAGAACAAAAGAAAACACCTATACAAAGAGAGCGGTGCACAGCGCTTAATATTTACTTGCACTATATTTCTGTTGATCTGGGTTATTGTGTTGCACTGTTGGAGGAGCCTGTGACCTAAGATGTTCATTGTCATAACTACACTAGCTATGTTCGTATGACAAAATAAAAAACCTTGAACCTTGAGGCTGTGTCTTTCAGACAAACCATCATAATCATATTATTTTATGCTGTGGATACTTTAGCCTCCATCCATGTTAACAATTTTTTACACTTGCATTTATGAATATAGTTCTGTTGTGTTTTACACTTTTGTATTTATGTTTATAGTTTGCTTTGATATTTGCTTAATTTATTAGATTATTATTATGGGGGCAGTACTGGTGCTTGAAATTCAAATATTTACTAAATAGTCAATTCTGATAACATTTTTTTGGTTTAAATAATTTGACAAACACATGTATGTGAAAAAGAAAAGATGTATTTATGTTCAATACAATACAATGAATATTTAGGTATTACACGTAGGTTTTCCTCAGGCATCCTGAAGTTCTCCACCCACTGAGTGTGTGAAAGATGGAACAATCACATTCCACCACTCGGTAGCTCGGTCGGTAACTTCTGAAATACACAAACAAAAGCATACATATTTTAATACGTAAAAGTGGTAGCTACAATTAATTAAATACTTGAAATACTTTGGTCGTATAGGGAGCGTGAGCCTAAACACATTGCTAGTTAGCGAACGTTAGCTTACCAAGTAGCATTGTAGTTAGTAGTGATTCGAGTCGTCCTGTAGTCTCTGCGGCGTAGGAGGACTGCCCGAACTCTCGCGTCAGCTTCTTCTATACCTCGTCTTGCTATACGTCGCCTCTTTCGAAACAACTCTTGTCTATTTCTTGTGATAATAAACCACACAGCAAAAAACAAGCAAACGATCGCTTTCACATCTCCATTGTTGTGTCGCATTGAAGATGACGTCACGGCAGTTTTAAGCAGCGTCGCTCCGCCTACACTGTGTTACTATAGATACTGACCCGGTTCCTAAACTGTAATGGAAACGCGCCACAAAGTGAGCTGGTCCTAACGAGGCCGGGCGCGGCCAAAGGAGGCCGAGCGGGGCCGAGCGAGGCTGTGTAGTGGAAACGCGGCATTAGACACACACACACACACACATGTGTTTTGCAACTGTAGCTTCATCACGTACACACTTCCTTTAGCAATGAACATGTATTCAACTAAGACAATCCCTTATTTTGGCTAAGTTACAGCTCAGTCTGTGGCTGTGACAGTCGAGTATTATATTATACAGGTGCCCACTATAAGAGATGAGACATATAAAGTACTAAAATATTTAAAAACATTATTTCCCATAAATCATTTGATGTGATGCAAGTAACCTCTCAACTTTGTTCAGCTTGAATTTCCTGGACAATGTGAGCTGTTTGTTTATTGTGCAGCCTTAGTTTGTATGTTTTACCAATATGTATGTTGAGAAATGACAGATGTTTTTGATCACTGCTATTATATATATATAATAAATTCTTGGAAAGTCAAGTTCTTGTTGGAATTTGTTCAACTTTTAATACAGTGGCTCTTGAGGTTTATCTAGCTTTGCATTTTAAATTTTAAGTGCTTAATCTGTGTACCCTGGATTACATTCTTCACATTTCTGGTAATAGTCAAACATATATATACGAAGGCAGTGTAGTTTAAATGAAATCTTTCAATCTGACTAATGTATAGGAAAAACATTTTTATATATCAATAATCCTTACAGGCGGTTTTAGAGATTGCTATTCATAGAACAGTTTTTTCTGCATTTTAATTGTAATAAATACATTTTACAGAAAATTTAAATTGCAGTATTTAGATGTTGATTTCACCGTAAAACTCGTCATTACTACGGCAAAATACACTAAATTATACACAACTTTTGATTACAATTTGCGGGAAAATTCAGTTAAATTACAGCATTACACTGATGCTTTTACAGTTAAACAGTGTTATTTGTTTGGTATTTTTCTGTAAAATTGAATGGGATTCAATGTACAATAGACAACAACTGCATGTAAATCTTACTGAAATAATCAGTTTAATAGCAACGTGATCATGCTAATTCAGCAGAAAAGGGCTGTTGAAATGACAGATTTAAAATGTAAATTACAACAGTTTTAAACTGTAAAATATACACGTTGTTCTGTAAAGTTGTTTACAGTTTACCGTATTTTTTACATCATTATTCTGGCAACAAAGCTGCCAGGTTTTTACCGTAAAAACAACGTTTTTTTTTTTACAGTGTAGAGTATATCATCAATGCCTCTGTTATTATCATGTTTCACAGCACCTGCAAACAGGCATTCACATCTTATGGTGCTCTATATCAACACAATCACATACACAACACTCATTTGAATTGGGGTTGTTTTTTTACTCTTATACATTTTGAAGACCTAATTTAGTAAGAGGAAGGAGGTTTAGTGAGAGGGATTATAGATTTAAGGTTGGACGGATTACGTACTGCAAATGAGAAAATGACTACAACTACACAATAGAAAATAATGGAATTTTCATAGAGAAAAGACAATAAATGAAAGATTTGTTTCAAAATGTACTATTCATAACAGCTATTAAAGCATGCAAAGTTGGAAAAGAAGGTAAACAAAGGTGTTTATGTTGTTATTTTGTAAGTAAGATTTCTTTAATTTCCCTGGATCGTGTCCCTAATCCCAAACAAAACCACTAATAACCCTTAACCCTTACTCGGAAAAGACAGGATGACCATAATTAATGTCAATAGAATTACACCCCAAGAGAGAAATGGTAACCAAATAATGAAAATGAAACTTGCTGTATATTAACATTTAATATGCACAAGCATTGAGTGAGTTGCAAAGCAGTTGCAAATAGGACAAGGACAAAAATGCCTTAATACTTAGTTAATCTCATCCTGGCTTACTGCTGAAATAAATTGGACTGCAGTACGCTCGATATATTGGATTGGGCTTCACTGATTGGGATTGGTTTGACTTGTCTTGTTTACTTGCTTATCTTGATGCTTTCAGGCTTTGATTTTTCTTTTTTATCCAAGTGAGAGACTAAATGTAAGAAGATATCAAGATTGACACATATTTTAACAGAGTACTATGTTAAACTTTCTATCAATGCATTCTTTTTGCATTCCAACCATTCTTTTGTTCTATTAATTCTGCCTATTCTGTTTCAAATATAGTATAATAGTTTAATGAAAAATGTGCAAGAACAATATGGCCTAGAATGACTTTAAATTAAAGGACAATGTTCTCGAATGATATAATACATTAAATGGATGTGACCTGAGTCCAGATAAGTGGCAAAATCTAGACAGATAGAATAACCAGATTAAAATAACTTCTTCATATATATTCTTCAAGAAGGTTGAGTAATATATACTGTATTTCTACATAATGACGATCACATGCAGAACAAAAATACTCTGGTCCTCTCCAAGGGCTTTAAAAACAAAAATACTACATTATATGTAAAAGGGAAATGTATAGTTTATTTGTATGTATGGTTAAGTGACCTGCATCTGATTTGCATGTTTGTACTGTGGTAGGAAACTCAAGAGAAAAGTGTGGAGTTACTCACAGACGTAGTGCGAAAATTAAATATTTTATCGAGCGTTTTTTGCAGTCACAAAAACAATGTGCACTTTGTAGGTTAACAGCCGGCGTTTATAAATGTCAAAAGTGTTTTGTGCCCTTCAGTGATGCACAGCCCTCGCCTCACCTCTCCATTAGAGCACAGACTGGTGATTTTTTATGCGTGAGCTAAGACCTGAACCTTTGTTGTGAATTGCACCCAATCATCATAGGAAACGGCCCAAAAACTGTGCCTAGAAGAGTATCATAAAGTTCTGGTGTCAATACATGCCATTAAAAAAATAAAGCATTTGAAAAATATGGATTTTCTTTTATGGATGCTACTTTAAGTTGTGATGTTACCACCTCTCACATCTGTTATCACGAGGGTCTAAGTTCAACACTACCAGGAAGCTTAAAACATAGATCAAACTGGATTGAATATTAAGCTCCTGCAATCACATGATGCCAACTCAATCATTACGAGTTTATTTACTCAAAATCTATCGGGTGTTACAGGATGCAATCCATCCACCATCTTTCATCTTTTGTATCCCTACTTAGCATCCAAATCCCCTCTTCTGCTTTCCCCTCATCCTCTCATGTTTCTCTTTGCTCTGCTCCTCCCCCATCCTGCCCTACTCTCTCCCTCCTAACCCACTGCCCCCTTCTTAGCTCCATCTTCTCCTCTAATTCACTTCCCTTCTCGCCCTCCCACCTCACTCTCCTTTTTCAACAGTGTGTTTATTCAAATGTCTTCTCCCTCCATCTGTGAAAAGCTAAATGCCTGATGTTGTGGGGCAGCAGAGAGACAGAAGTAGTGGACGGCGGATACGAAGAAGGGTAGGGAACTGGTGGGGGTGGGGGGGGCATGTCATAGGATAATTAAACATCGATCTGGGACAATGTTGAGAACCGCAACAAGACACCAAACACGGAGATTATGGGTTGGGAAGCCGGCGGCATTTTGCTGAGCTCTGCAAATATTCAGAAGAGGAGAGGAAAGGGAGAAAGATGGAGGGATATAGAAGAAGGGAGGGTAAGAATGCAAGATAAAGAGGAGGCAGTGTGAAGACGAGGTCAACTAAGCACAATGAAAGACTGACAAGCAAAAGGACATACAAGAAGAGCAGAAGAACATGGAGTAAATATGGGGAATGAGCGAAGTATAGTTGGAATGAGGCGGCAAATGATTGGATAGATGAAAGACAGAGAGAACATGGGGTATAGGAAAGTAATACAAGCTAAAGGTGAGGAAAATCATAAAAAATAGGACGAGAAAAATAATTAATGGAAAAGCTAACGCAAGAGAATAAGACTGTAGTAGACAAGACTAAATAGATGTTTTTAGTGTCTTTGAACTAACCTCTGCTCAGTCTCATTAGTTCTGGATTAAATTGGCGAATATACAGCAGGTACCAGCTATGGCTCTGTCTGTGTTTGTGTGTGTGCGTTTACGTGCTTGTGTGCGTGTGTGGCAGGTCATTCATCATTAGGCCCTTAAGCTCATTAGAATATTTCAGTGAATCATTCAATTAAATAACAATGACCTACAGCAAGCTGACTGCTCATCGCCACCAGTGGGAGTGTGGATGTGCACACGAGCGTGAGATAATCAGGCAGATATCAGTTTGGTGAAATTGTATGTTTTGCTGGTATGAGCCTGCATGTCTTTTTTGTGGAGTTGTGCATGTCATATATAACGTGCAACCAGAAATCAATAAAGCCTTTAAACAGCAGCATTGTTGAATAGCTAAAACATGCCAAGAAGTGTTATCATGAAGGACAAACTAACATATTTAATGAACATGTAAACCATTTAGTTATCCCCTTTAAGCTGGTTTGCTTAGAAACAAAACTAAAATGCATGAGGAGCTGTAACATGGTTTATTAAAAGGTTGAAATGTGTGAAATGGACATAAGGGAGATAAAAGAATTCAAGACTGACGTAGGATAATTAGCCTTAAAAGGGTTTTGTTTACAGTATGTTGTTGTTTTCTTTAACAAATCCACATGCTTGGGGTCTATGAACTGTACACATGCATATTAAACATGTTTATAATGCACCGATGCATAACACAAACGTATTCACACATGAATACGCTTTTTTGTGCTTCATATACTGTGAATGTAAAACAATGATATGCTCCTGCTCAAACACGTACACAGAAACACACACACGCACAGGCACACACATTATCCCTCTCTTTACCTCTCTCCCCCATCCTACTCAACACACAGTCACCTACAGTACTTGCAGACCCACCACAGCCCACCTAGCTAAGCTCCAGATGCTCCCATCACCTGCTCCTATGCTGTTACCTCCAAACACCCTTTAACAACACACATGCACACACACATGTTAACAATGCACACTCTGGCATCAGTTCATTTATATTTCAGTTTAATGATGCTTGAAAATGTACTATTAATATCATACAAAACACTCTAATGGGTTGTGGCTCTTTATACAACATGCATAATGCTTATTATATTCATTCAGAGGGGAACTGAAGATAGAGAATGAACAACTGACAATACTGATGGTCTAACCCATTTCCTGCCTGTGTGAGAAAGTGCATGTCTTAGAGAGCGAAAATAGCTCTGGTGATTGAATCTGACAAATAATAACACCTCAAGCTTGTTATCACCACTGATAAGGTACAACACGAACATTTGCATTTGATTATGTCTCATAATGTGTACAGCCTCTCTTAAAGCACATTACTGCTAAACAGGCACAAGGCAGCTATCTCCTGAAGTGATCTAGTAGTTATTAATGCATGCATCCAGTCACTATATCCTGACGCTGCGGTTCTGAGAAGAATTAATGTGTCTGTGAGTCCATTATCCGAAGAACCACAAACCTTCAAATGCAGAAAATGTAGAGAGACTTCAAGAGAGTTAGTTCACAACATGTGGTCTGCTGTCTCCGTTTGTTGTGTGTTTGTGGGTGTATGTGTGTGTCTGTGTGATTGAAAAAGGTTCACATTGACCTATTTCTGCCCTTGCATTGTGAGAAAGATGTGAGGTGAATACAATTCTTAAGATCAACCTGGACACACAGAAACACACACCCAAACATAAACACACTCAAAAATGGTATTCCACACCATTCGATGATGTACTCACTCTGCATGTTATCGAGACGGACACCACGGGGTGAATTTGAGAGAAAAATCAAACGCTTAAAAGTGGGGTTTGAAGAGATATGTATGTGTGTGGGGATGCTTGTGTATGCGTGTGATGGTGCTTTGCATCGATGCCACAAGGTTAACGTATCATGAATACATATTTAAATCCCTGTCGTGCTCCCACACCAGAATTCAAATGTGTGCTTTATAGATTGGGCACCTAAGGTATGAAGTCTGACGCAACACAGTGCAAAAAAAGGGTTTTTAATCATTTACTAAATCAAACCAAACCCTCTGCAACTACAGCATGTTGATAACATTTGACCTAATTCAACGCTGATAAGCTTTATTTTTAAGATCGATCTTTTTGTATTTGAGACACGCTTGCTCTTTTTTATGATATATATCATTGACCAAAGGTGGTATGCATACTATTAAGGGTATCTACAGCTAAGGTGCAAATGACATTTCCACTTCAATTTTAATCCTCAAACAGTATGCTCAGATTGGCATATCGCACCACTGCAGAGTCAGATTGTGCTCACATTGCAAAATGATGAGCCAGACCAAATCCATTAGGTGGTCAAGTCTGCATTATGATTTGGAAACTGCAAACCTTTGATATGCCCTAGTTAGAAGTACGCACACTAGCTCCTAATATCCGCATCTGAAGGTCGTTGCCCCACTTAAATTGAAAAGTAAAGCTTAAACAAATTAAGCTATCAAATTAAGAAATAAACACACCTACAGGTTTGGTGGATCAATGAAGACATGTATTCTGACAAGTAAAATAATGTTTTTTTTATTCTTTGCTTGAGGGTTTTTTCAGAGAGACTGGGGAAAGAGACTTGCTATACTATAGCATTCATATAAAAGTGCGTTGGCCTGTAATAGCCATTGTAACAGGTGACACATTGCCTGTACGCAGTTCCCTTCTTTTTTGCGTAATAATTACAACCGATTTTGAGATTCAATCTCAGGAGCAAATACAGCTGTCATTTCCAAAAACTGACAGAATGAGTGCTGTCAATAATATAGGCAGAGATGGGAAATGGAAGGCGGACAAAATGATTTCCAAATGTGGACACCCAGCAATACATCACCTAGAATCCTTCTGACAGGACAGATAAATCATTTAAAAATGAAAAGTGTAGTTTAGGCAAATATATCTCTGGGTTGGGCTTACCTGTTCAGTCCCAGAGTGCAAGCCAAGTTAATGCCAGGCTTGTTTGCCCTAGATGATGTGCTATCCCTGGTGAGGCCGGGGTGGAATCCAAGCTATTGATCCTTCTAGACGTCTGACTGATCACAGCTCAGTTTGTTTTATTCAGAATGTACAATTCTCCCAAAAGCTCATCCAGCAAAATAAATCAACATGCAGTAACACAAGCCAATGTCAGCAGGTGCAAAGCACTGTGACGCCACACCTGACTCCACACTTAACACCATTGCCTTTTGATGCAATTTTCTTGGAAGGCTATATTTATCCAGAGAGAGAAATCCAAAATTAGAGTTGAACAATTTGTCTTTAATATTTCAAGTGAATGTGGTTGTTTTTGTCTAATTTGTATATGAATATAGCTTCAGTACTCAAATTGTCATAAAAAACATGTTTATAAGAAAACTTTACAGCTTTCAAAATAACTTCTGCATTTCTCATTGACACCTTATCACATACAACATTACAAAGAAATGTTGCACCTGCCAGCATCAGCTTGACTGAGCGCTGCACTGATATGCCACATAAGAAGCAACAGTCTCACAACTGCCTCTACACATAACTAGATATGGGCTATTTTCTAAGTGTTAGTCGAAGTGTCAGACATTGCCTCTACACATGATTCAATTAATTTAGTTACACAGGTTGAGGTGTTGGTATATGTGATGAAACACACTACGTCCACACCACACATGCATGACACCTGTGTCACGTCACACACTGATGTGGAGTTTAGAGTACTGCTGTGCATGACTTTTGATATTCTTCACCCCTCACATTCACACAAACACACACATTATTTGAATGAAACTAGGTTAAACAGCAACCTAGAGTGCTGTACTTGGAAGACAAATCATGAAATAAAATGTATTGGTCTTTGTATTTTTCAATCACTCTTGGCTCCCAGTTTGACAGTTTTCCTTTACTTAATCACCATTACTTGTGTAGCTTAAGGGGAAAATCAAAAAAGGAATAATCTATTGCAATCAGGTAATTATTATGTTCCTTCTATAAAGCTGTCAGCCCAGTTAGACTAAAAGCAAAGGTGCTGTCCCTCCTGAAAAAGCCCATTAACTATGAAACACAGTACATTAAATAAAACTGACACCTCCTTGAAATCCAGGAATAAACCAATCAGCACACACATTTGAAGAACATTATGAGATACGCTGGGAAATGCAGATAACTCAGTGGGGAAATAATGAAGGCATGTAATGTGTTGTAAATGAAAACAAAGAAAAACAACACTTAAAAAGGAAGCTCATACTGTAAAGTTTGCCACATGTTTACAAGGAAATACGTGTATATTTATCTCATTCATCCACGTAGTCAAATGTGTAGTCAAAATGTAGTTTACTTTTCATTAGTTTCACTGTATAATGTTTAGATAATACAACATACAAATAAACTATTGGTCAAACTAAATAAACTTTACCTTTCCTGGATGGATGTTATAACATGAACTGTCCATTGCTTTTTTCATTACCTGTGTTTTTAGCTGCTCACATTTCAAAAGAAAGCTGACAAGTAGTAGCTTTCGAGCAGACAAATCACAATTTCATCTGAACACACCACCAGCCAGTAGATCTAAAAGCTTAGTTTATGTTTGAGTCAAGGCATTGAAGGAAAAAGGAACATATTGACACTCCTGCAGAAGTCTGTTGGCACTTAAACTGACATAAGGGTTTTGGCTAATACACAGCTGCTATCTGGTTCCAGTGTGCACATGAATACACACATATTGCAGGTGTACACACACACACACACACACACACACACACACACACACACACACACACACACACACACACACACACACACACACACACACACACACACACACACACACACACACACACACACACACACACACACACACACACACACACACATGAATAGGCATTGATTATCTTAGACATGGGGCCGGTAGAGCATGTCTCAGACACATGGTTAACTAATGCACTTGGCCAATGGTTGTCTATGGACACACGCAGACACACACACCATCACACACAAACTCTCTACTCTAATGGCATTGATCGTAAGTAGTCGGGGTTTTAAGACTGTGTTTTGAGAGCCCTCTCTATGCTCTGAGCTCCTCAGGAATTCTCTTGACGATTGGTGATCTTTCTGAAGTGGAAGTAGAAATTCTGCTGCCTGCTTGGATAAAAGTTAAATAAAAATCAGACCAAGGGCGGTGTGTAGATCACAGGATGCTATGATCTGGATGTTCTGTCTCGAATAATTTACTCAGTGGGAGGCGGGAAATCAAGAAATGATTGAGTAAATACATAAAATAAGAAAACATATTTAATGTTATCTAATAGACATGTTGAGGTTATCATCACTGTGTCTATCACAAACCAATCGTTCCACCCTTTGGTTAAAAAGTAAGGACACTCTTTGATTTTTTCCTGTGATGTAATGCATTACAAATGTATCCTTAATGCCTTCTACTCCGTTATTTGTCCATGGCTAGGTTAACCTGCACTAATACTGTATATTCATACATCTGATAAGATTTTGTTTTTGTCAAACTTTTTTGTTATCAATAAGAAAAGATTATGCTGGATGATTATGCATGCATAGTTTTCATGAACATCCCTTTATGTTTTAAAGGGCTATCTAATAGGGATGGAAATGTATATTAGTCATGCTTCAAATATAAATCATTTTGTTTATCTAATGAATGCTGGCCTGTTGTGTCTAATTTCACAAAGGTGTTTGAGAATGGTGTGAGCCTCAGGTGTTATTCCATTTAAGTTTGGAGTTGCACAATATACAATTAATATGCAATTAGTGATGTAAAAATGCAGAGAATCAACAGGAAGTGTAGATGTTCTCACTAATTGCATCCAACCTTGAATAGGCTGGTGCATATGGGAGGTTGCTATGCAGGAGATTGGTTGCCATGCTTAGTATTGTAAGAGGTGGCTTGTCTATCCTAGTTCATTGAACTGTCTGAATATCAAGTGTCCTCTCAAGCTTAGAAATAACATCATAATCACTTTTCAGACAGGACCACCATTTCTAGATCACACAAATGCAGATTTCTCACAAATTAAGAGGGTCAGAATCCCCACGTAATGTGGATGGATTTAACATATTATATCACAAGTTCTTCTTTCGAAAATGGTTTTTCCCAAGAGACAATTTCAGCGGTTGATCAAGAGTAAAGGGACAAGCAGAGCTGAATCGGTTTCAGATCATTCTGCAGGGCAGCGAAGGCTGATTGATTGACTTCTGTAATCACAGAAAACAGTCATAGACATTGACATATTTATAACAGTCAGCAGCACTTGTGTGGTATTATTAAAGCCAGATGTCACTCATAGCAAGATCTGGGATACTTTCCCAATCTGTTGCCATGACAACTCCACAACATATGAAAACTCTTCAGAACTGAAAATAAATATGGCTTCACTAGGCTTTACGAGATATTCAGGCAATATTGTTGCCATTGATATACCTTGAACTGCTCTTAAAATCCTTTTGATATGCTATTGATACCAATAGTTCACTTCCTATTTGTTTAGATGGGATGATTGCATGCTGTATGCAGTAGCATGTTGTGCACGGCAGAAAAAAGTACCTGTTTGTTTTAGGGATCTTTTACATTATCCATTTAATCTATATTGAAACATTTAAATTCCTGGAAACATTGTAGCAGTTCACTGGTCATTAGTTCAATGTGTTGGCATTAAGTTAAATCTGACAAAGTAATGACAAAGATCATCAAATGTCTAAGTCGAGTCAAACCAAGGATAATATGGAAAGATGGCATATTTATAAAGTCATGATGTAAATATCAGCAATGAAACAATGCAGCAACAAGGTCAGCCCATCAGTGCAGCACAGAAGGAAACTGACAGACACGCATTTAAAAGCCCTACTCCCCACATTTGGCAAAGGCCCATTGAACCCTGCAATGGCACTGTTCCACTACAGACGTCTTTATCATTACAGTTGATTAGACTTGTACAACTGGATGACTGGCTTATATCCATTTGTATCATCCATCATCTGCTCTCACCCTCATAGCAGCAGCTGATGCCTTCTGAATAACTTACACACAGCTGCAGACACACACACAAATGCTCACACAACAAACACATGTAGGGAAATATATATATTTGTTCTTCCCAATACTCCTGTTAAGAATAACAATTCAAAACAGCTGATGTAATATAAAAGAAAAGAAAGACACACACAGATAGACAGATCTAAAATGAGTGTGTAGATAGACATACCTGTAAACAAGTGTGTCATCTCCAGAGCTGTTGTACTGGACCTGGAACATCCTGACTCCAGTTGCAGGTGTCTGACTGCTCCATCTAATGAGGGCAGAGTTTCCTGTCAGTTCCACCAATGAGACCCTCCGGTCGGCCCCTCGTGTCTCGTTGTTAGGCAGGGCAACCTTAGAGGAGGTTAGGATGTCAGACGGGGCCGGTTCAGAGGACGGGTCTCGGCTGCGGCTCGTGCTGTTTGCCAGGTGGGGCACTGCCGTCACAACAAGCTCCACCCTGCCCGTTGATTCACCTGCTGCGTTTGAGGCAATGCAGGTGAAGTTACCTGAATCCTTTAGGACTGTTACATTAATCTCCAGGCTTCCATTAGGGAAAACCAACGTTCTGAAAAAAAGTGAGATGTATCATAAAGTTAATAATAATAATTAAATATGACATACATAAAATGTAAATATACCAGTGTTGGGAAAATACTGAATGTACTCTTTAAATATCAGAGTAGCACATGATAACAGAGGCCTAACTGTAACTGTGTACGTAACCGGATGTATGATTACATGGATGACGCTCATGAGACACTGTGTTTTACATACGATAGCTATGTTCCTACGATTAACATGATGACACAGCCCGTAAGGAGATGGGCATATGACTGTCATGTTTATTGCTTACGCAGGCCTTAGCTAATCTGAACTAAGGCTCAGAATACTGCTTTGAACCGGTATACATGTATCTTGTGACTGAATAACACCCTCTCTTGTATATAAGCATGTGAAGGACACTGATCTCAGAACTATTTTGTCCCATGTAGCTCTGTATGTGATGACTACTTCCATTATTGCAAGGATAATAAATGCATGTATCCTGATATTGAAGTTCAAGCCGGTGACAGGTGATATTTTCTTAACAACCAGCAAAGTAAATATACCAACAAAGTAAAAAGCATTTAATGTAGAAACTGCAGGCCTTTGGCATAGTCAAACCATTATAAAATGGGCATGGTTCTTTTGCTCTTTATTCCTGACAAAAGGAGCAAGAAACTTTCACCTTTGATTGTACAATCATTCACTTTTAATCTCCTCATACCAGTTAGAGGCAAATTATGTCTGGTCAACTCCTATCACTCACGTAAACCAACTTCTCTGTCACCCACACATGAGCCATTGGCTAATCACTGTTCAAGCATCCATTCACACTCTATCCAGAATACATTCACACTCTATCCAGAATCAAAGTCATTTCTGCCAGGCTGGGGGGCTATGTTGTTGACTCCTTGTAGGCTTCTTCCACATGAATATGATAATTAACAAAAATTATATTTGTCAAGATACAAGATTGCGTCACTTCCGTAAACTGGCCTTTTCCGATCAAAATATTTAAAGATGCAAACGCAAAACCAAAGAGTGCTCAAGCAAGGAACTATAGGACTGTCACATGTTTTTTTAATACTATCAATCTTCAATAACAGATGTTGTATATGCAAAACCATAACTATAAATGCACATCTCTGACATGTGTGCGAAGAAGTAGGTTACCAGATAGAAGTGTGAGAAAGCTGTGACCTCAACAACTACCTTCTGATCCTGATTCACCTTTTGCCCACACGAGTAGTGTGCCTACGCCCTAATACTACAGCCAAGACAAAAATGAAGTGAGACACACTGTCTGACTTTCTAACTTGGTTGCACCTTGGCAGAGAACACTAAGCCTCAGCGGTACATGGAGAAATATTTGAAGAGCCCCTCTCTTGCCCCTGCCAACTTGTTTGCCAGGTTTCTGACATCATTAAATATGGTGAAGTGCTCTTAGGTGAAAAGTCGCATGCCATAAATAAACACCTTGCCTTTTAAATTTGAGAAACTATTGAGAAAATAAATTAATTGCAGATTTAACAAGACTGTATGGAAACAAAGTTAGTACCTGGTGCCATTAGATATGAGTCGCCCTTCAGGGCTGATCCAGTGAACTTCAGGCTCTGGATCACCATTCGCTTTGCACTTTAAACTTGCATGTTGGCCTTCCATAGACACTGTATGTGGCGACTTACGGGTCAAAACTGGTGGGTCACAAATAAACTCCTACGGCAAAAAGAACGTTTTGATTATTTAAATGACTATTATTTAAATTAGTAATATATGTTAGTTTCAAGATGTTTTCAATATTTGTATTAGTTTTCTTAAAGTTAAAACTGCACCTCTTCAGGAATGGTCCAGAAGTACTTGGCACTGAGGTCAGGGGGAGAAGCGCATGTCTCAAGGTCGTCTTCTCTGGTCAGTCTTCTCAACCACAGAAGTTCACAGTTACAGTGAAGGGGGTTGCCACCAAAACTTAACACCAGGGAGGTGAGGGGGGAGCCTTTGGACTTAGCATAAACTGGAATTCTCAGGAACAAAGGGTCCGGGGGAATTTTCTTCAGCTTGTTGGATGTCATGTCTAGCCTGTGAAAGGACCGAATAGGGAGAAGATGAGAATAGGATAAAAGAGAGCGGAAGAAAGAAGGGAACTTGTTCTTTATCCCTAGATCAACAGCAATTGATCCAGTTGATCAGTAAAACATCCTTTGCATTTATACATTCGTTATCATTTGCTCCTTTAATTATTTACCTGGCTAGCTTGTGTAGGTTTGTGAATACACCTTGGGGAACATGTTCTATGAGGTTGTGATCCATATTTAGGGTATTGACATTGGTGAGGCGCCCGATCATGTCCCAAGGTGTCTCGGCAAGATTATTGTAGCTGAGGTCGAGATCCTCCAGTGTGGACAGGAAGTCATCAAAGGCATGAGCAGATATGGAGTGAATCTGGTTGCTGGCGAGGATCAGGTGACGGAGGTTGGTCAGGCCTTTGAAATGGTCATCCTGGTTTGTGAAAAAGCAAAACTGCTTTGAAAGGCATCAGAGTAAGAGCATTACATATCTATACTCTATTGTTCAGGGAATGTTTTAACCACCCATCTTTAGTTATTTAAAGTTATTTCCTATTTAAAGGTAGGGTAGGTAAGTTTGAGAAACCGGCTCGAGATACACTTTTTGTTATATTCCATGGAATGCTCTTAACATCCCGATAGCAATGAATATCTTAAGTGCTTTGACAAAAGATCCATTAAAAAATGTCATCTGTGGAAGCCGTAGTACTGTAAAAAGCACGACCAATCATTTTAGCCGGCCCGGCTAAAATAACTGGATGGCCTACCTGCCTGTCAGCCTTCCATCGGGGCACAAACTTATCTCGTGCCCTCATTGGTCATGTGCGCGTTCGTGTGTGTTGGAGGAGGGGCTCTGTAAGGAAGAGGCAGATTTTCTCCGGTTGTGTATTTTCAAATTCTAGCGATCTCGAGCCGGTTTCTCAAACGTACCTACCCTACCTTTAATCAACAGTGAATTATACATCTGATTATTAATATCATCAATCAATTAAGTTATCTATCCATTAGTCTCACCTTGATAACAGTTAATCTGTTAGAGTCTAGATGGAGTGCTCTCAGTCGTCGCAAGTCACTGAAAGCTGAAGGGAGGATCTGACTGATGGTGTTTCTCGACAGGGTCAGATGTAGCAGGCTGGTCATGTTGGCAAAGTCCTTTCTTCGGACAGCTGGGAGTAAACAAAATGAACACAAAGAGACGCTCCATCAACTGCATCCCAAGTGGCCAGATTACATACAGTATTATGAAATCAAAATATATGGATATCTTCGCCCAGACATCCTCTTCCTATATCCACATTCTGATTAGCAACTTGAAACCCAAGAATGGAGTTGAAGTTGAGAGACAATGTCTATGGCCAAATTGTTTATCTGGATATCTGTTTACAGAGATTAAAAAAACCAAAGTGATTATGCGAGTATAGCCCATTGGATCCGAGATTGCATTTTGGTATGTGTGTTTCTTCTTTCTCGCAACCAAAGCCTGCTAACATGTAAATGCTACTCAGACTACAAAAAGGAAAACACTTGATACTAGAATATCATCCTCTTCCTTACTTATTCTGCATATGCAGATATCTGTTTATAGAGATTATATCTAAATTGATAAAGTCATGCCTACTCAGCTCAAGAGTTCAAATCCTGAACCCTGTGACACCCAGATTATCTGGTATCCCCCAAAATAAGATACTGAATGTTTTGTTTTGCTAAACTGAAATTGATTTGGATGTGACTTGTATAACTATGCGGCTGTGCGATACTGTTAACAGTGCATCAAATTATCTCCTTTTGGAACCTGTGAAAGCAGTCTTTATTTTTAGCCTGTGTGTCTTCAGTTTTGGCAAACCATGGAAGAACATTTCTTTCAAATCAAGCTTCAGAATATTATGTAGCTGTCTTGGTAAAATAAAAGGATAAAGCAACACTGAGTCCTTCAAAATTACATATGGTTCAATGTATACAATAAAAGTATTTCTCATCAAGAGAAGACTAATCATGAATGAGATTTGCTTGGCTGAAATGTATTCAAAAGTACACATTTTCAAAAGTAATACCACAAAGAAATGTGTAACTTTAGCTTGGGGGCTTTCAATCGTGTGACATACTCTGCTCACTGCATCCAATGTGACCTTTGAATATTAGAGGTATCTTTAACCTGTCAATACATAACACCTGCTGTCGCTTAATATTATTGCAGCAGGTTCACCCTTGAAGAAATCATTGCAGTCGATGAAGATAAGGAACAGACAGGATCATGCAAAGTGTCTTAATACACTGCGTTGATTGATGGTAAAATGGAGTACAGGATGGACTGGAAGGTACGTTACCTGTAATAAAGTTTTCTTGGAGCCGTAGCTCCACGGTGCGCCGGTCAATAGCAGCAGGAACAAACAGCAGGCCTGTCTTGGAGCAGAGGATAGCGAGCGATGGAGAAAGGCTCTGGCACATACAGCGTTTCGGACACGGCTGTCCCCTGCATGCTGCTGCCAGCAACAGCAAAGAGAACCACAGCCGTTCCATTATCCTCCACTGGGAGCAGGGCAACTGGAAGACAGAAGGAAATAAGCAATGAGTTGATACAGATACAAAGACATCTGGCAGCACGTCTCTGGCCTGCTGAGAAACTGCAGTAGCTTGGTCATTTGGCTAGTCTGCTTACCGCAGCAATCCTAGCTTTTCCATAGCCCTGTGGCTGAAGTGACCCACAGCTGGCAGAGCTCTATAGCATCTTCAATTCAGTCTCGATACAAGGACATTAAATAAGTAATGTGAGCTGGTCTAAAACTGTCCTTAACATACAGTTCTAAGTGCTCTTGTTACTACTAGGCCAAGTTTACTGCAAGAAAAAAAAAGATGAGTAATGGAAAAACCTGGGTGTGGTCTTGCCATTATTTTCACATAGTTTGTCTTTTCACGCTGAACCGTATTGACATAATTAATATCTGTGGCTGTGCCCTGAACATATAATCACAGTTTACTTTTACCAAACAAAGAAACTAAATAAACCAAAACCATGGGCAGAATGTGTTTCTAGGCTTACATAGTTGACTCACAGTAAATACGATATTTCAAAGTCAAACTTCTATTGAGAACAATGCTACAATAAAGTCACAATAAAGCAAAATGACAAGTACCAAGGCTTAGAAGCTAGCTATATTACACAATGATGTGGGCTCATAATGGGATTTATCATTGTGCGGTTGCATAGTTTACTGAAATCTTTTAAAACTGAAGATCTTTTCGTGATCAGTGCTTGTGTGATTTTTGGCAAGATGTAATATAAATGTGGATATTCAAAAAAGAGGTGTATAGATACAACATTATTACATGGCTAATCCAAAATAGCTTCATGCATTTGTGATCCTATCCACATCAAAGGTCTAAGTATTGTGGACTAGTGCTTTAGTCTCATGTGCTTTAGTCTCATGAATGCAGTTCTTCTTAACAGTGCTGGCATGATGACACTCTAGGACTCGGGGGACTCACACAACATTTAACACAGTTCTATCAAACATTGTCAGACTGATTTCTCTCTTTCCAGTTTACACCACATTAATCCCCCCGGGGCCATCCTTTCCTCACTCAATACCGGTTTCCAAAAACACCTGTCTGTCTAACAGGTGTGGCACAAGTTTCCCCAGACAAGTCACATTTACAATTGCAATAGATGTTGACCTGTATCTGGGATGACATGATGTGGTAGAACAGAACCGTGTCTTCTCACACTCTTTTTCCATAGTTCCTCACCTGGCCTTGAACCACTGTATCGTAGCACAATCATCCACCATGATTCAAAACTTAAAATAAAAAGTACTTCACTATCTTATGTTAAAGAATTGTCATGGTGTGTATTCAAGGACCTGATTAAAAAGGGTTTTCTGCACCAAAACCCTGCTTTGGTTGTGTGCTTACATTGAAGTTGTAGTTTAGTTAGTATTTATGCCATATGCTTTAACAGTGTGGCAAGAGTCTTCAAGGACCATCACATTCTACCTGTCAGATTTATAAAAGAAAGGTAAATATGGATCCATTTCTACTTTCTAACCCTGAAGACACGACTCAAAACCCATGGTGTGATATGTGTGTGTACCATTGGGCAGCAGTAGATTAGCCTGCCCAGCTTGACTACCAGGCTAATCAATAGCATTGAATTTGTCATCAGTGGGAGGCCTGTGTAAAGTACACCCCTCTTTTCTTATCCTCTCTTGGTACTTAAAACCCCCAGCAGAACATTTGTATCCATGGATGGCCAAGTACTTCCGCATCAGACGACAACAGGTTTTTATATATGCTTTTTTTCTCTTAGATTTACCTGTTTATTATCTTCCATATGTAATGTTATGACACTCCTTAAACAAAATGATGCTCTGTACTTTGAACTTGCATGTTTTCTGTTCTTAAGCAATGAGAAAAATAGAAAGACACAATGACAAACTGTAAGGTACATACACAAAGACACTTCAGTGTTTCAGTTTTTTCCATCTCAAACTTTTTCTTTGAAAAAACAATAGCTCTCTCCATTACTCTTGATTATTCCCCCAGTATATCTCCCCATCCTCATCGCAATCATACACCACATTATTCAGCTGATGTTCCCTCAATAATACTATTATACTACGTGTTCCCTCTTTACTCACTCCATCATCCCTAATTTGACCCATGTGTATACGTCATACTAGACAAACAATATAAAGTAATTTGCTAGCGATATCTCAGGCTTGTCATTATTTGTATCACTTGAACCTCCTTCATGAGACATGAGCTCCCATTCTGTGACACTAATGTTGAGAGCAAAAATGTGGGGCTTGCATTACATTTACTGTTGATTAAAATATTTTATTTGAGATCCTTAAACAATCCTGAAAAGAAAGAAGCCGGAAGTGAGTGAAAGGGTAATGTTGATTTACATTTGTGATACACATTTCTCAACCAGTGTTACCATAACATTAGGATTGATATTTCTACTCTTTTGAGTGGAAACAAGTTAACATTACCATGAAACCATTGATCAAGAATGAAGTATTGATTGAATAATATATTTCAACTTGACTCAGTCCCATTGAGTCAAGTTGAAATTCAACTTGACTCAAGTTAAAAACTACACATTTGAAACCAGTGATCAAGATTAAAATATTGATTGAATAATACATTGTATCATTACATGCACTTGTGGCTGAGGGGTCTAAGTGTCTGAATATATTTAATACACCATTTGTTATAAAGAATATGATAGGAGTTGAGGTTAAACTTCAAAAAATTAAAAAGAATAACGAACACCCCTTCAGAAATAATTGTATATTGATTTTCAGAGCCAATATGAGGGACATATTGCAGATCAAGTAGTGTGCTATTTTAAACATAATATTGGTCTCATCTCTCATGGCTCCGTTCCTTTTTAACCTTTGTTAATTAAGCATGGTTTCTAAAGAGGGTATAATTATCCTTCTAATCGAGCACTCCACAACGTTTGCTTTCATATTTACTGCCTTTTTTAATAATCACCTATTTCAGGCTTCATAACTAATAATTCTCTTTTCTCAGACTCTTCATGCTGGTTTTCCTCTCCAATTATCTCCCTGTGTTGCTTACTTTTATGATAGCATTATTGTTATGTATCTTTAATGTGTTAATGTTGCAGAAAATGGTGCCAGTGGTGAGTTTGAATGCACATATCCCTCCCTTGGTTCACCCACTCAACCTGCTCACATTCGTACAGCCTAAATGTACAGTATAATTTCAGTTATATTTTAAACATTTAGACACACCTCATTTAGTTCTCCCACACATCAGACTATGTGTGTTTTTTATGCTTTTCAATTACGGACGTATGGGTTTTTCTGTGTAATTTAGTGAGGGTGATAGCGATCAGTCAACCACCATTACGCACTGCCATGCTCATTCAGCTGGGGAGAGTTAATAACACAAGAGAAAACAGATCGGAGCTGTCTGCACTTGTTATCAGTTAGAGTGCCATTTACAATTGGTTGCAATGGTTTCAATGACAATCTAATGTTCTGCCAAAGCTAACTATTGAGATATCTTCAGTGGAGGGTATAACTTGACAGTTGTGTTTAGATCAATGAAACTCCAGTTGGTTTAAATCAGCTGTGATAGTGACGGGCTGTCGTATACACCCTCATACTAAAAGTCTTGTACTGCAATAAAGTCTGAATAATGTTCACAGGCCTGCTTACTGAATCATTGTATTTTCTCAGGCTGTCCATGCTCGTTTCATTTCTTCCTCATCCATCCTTCACCTGGTCCCACTCACTTTAAATGTCAATAAAATGGCACAAATATACACATTTTAAATAAGTATTTACAAAGGGTCGCTTTATGCTGCACACATTGGGAGCATACTGTCATGTTAGGCTAATATCAGAATTGTAACACAGAGCGGCGTGCGTTGAAAGCTTCACCATTCACTTTGAATGGGGTGACGTCACTTTTCGCCGAACTGCATTGTGGGAAGCGAAGCAGAGCTTTGCTGGCGTGGCTCGCTGCAAAAGTTGAGCAATGTTCAACTTTTGAAGCCTCGGCAGAAGCGTCAGCCAATCGAATCATATGCCAGTACAAGCTCTAGCCAATCAAACCGCTGCTTGTGTGTCAGGGGCGGGAGATTCATGTGATTGGTTGTTGGTCGAGTTTCAGACACGCCCGCCGGCAAGCTTCAACGAACGCCGCTGTGTGGATGGGCCGTAATACTTCACAGGGATGTGGTGACCCCATCTTTGGCCAACTAACCCAAAGTGGCCATGTTGGGCCAAGACATGGTATTATTATATTATTATTGTACTGGTGGCCTTACAATGAGCCAAAAGAGAATGCAACCTTTTGGGAAAATGTGGGTGCAACCCCCTGACAACTTAGTAACCGCCAATTAATCAGCAATATGTTTAAACCAGTTGGCATTTACATGGAACACTTCTGACTGGGGATAGGGTTGTGCTGTGATGGTTGACAGCCGTTTTAAAAGAACAGCCCTTTCAGCTTCATCAACATGTGCTGCAGTTCATTAAAATACATTAAACCATGCTGACAGACCATGACACTCCAATCATATGCAAAAGAGTAACTCCAGGGGTTTGAATCAGAATAAAATGCTCTTTAGCATGCTGCATTCATGCCTCTTTTTGATTTCAATTAAGAAGACTAATCACAAAGAATGATGTGTGAATCAGTCTTCACTAAGCTCGTAAGTGTGCATTACAGATAAAAAACAGTGTAGCAACATCAACATGAACTGGTAAATCAGACTACACATTACACTAGCCACCAAATCCCAGTCATTGTTTATTATTATGTCAGGTCATTAAAATTAGGTATAGCATAACATGCTACAGTGCTATGCAAATTGTATATGCTAGAATATGAAAGTGCGCTTTTCAAGAGCATGCTCATTAGTTACGGGAACAAAATGTAAGAGATACATACAGGACTTCAAACACAGCTACAGTATAGGTTCCATTGTTGTGGAGAAAATAAAAACAGCAGCATTGTTTAGAGTTTGTTTTCACTTCAGTTTTCAGGGTATTGAAGAAAGCAGTAATTAGCAACACACACTGCAAAAACACCCTGTGCGTCTTTTCTAAAGGAAAACATTGCCTCCATCTTCTATCGACTCGACCTGTGAAGATTAAAGACAGCTCCTTAAGCTCCTTTCTCAGTGTATTTTTCTCTACCTTTTTGCACGTAATCAATGGAAACAAGGAGATGTCTTTGCTAATGTGTTTATTGTAAATACAGCAGAATGTAAGAAGGAGGCAAAAGCTTGAGGCTCCTTTTTGATTACAGAGGATTGTCTTCTGATTAAGTCTGTGCTCTTCAGTCAGGATGAAACAAAATGTGATTCTCTGTGAAGTGCCCTAAAGCAAGTTAGAACTCCTTTATTTTATTGCATACATAATGCAATTACAGAATAATGGAAACCAAAAGAATACAACCGCAATGTGAAAATGGTTCACATTAAAGAAGATCCAAAAGCAGAATTAAGCAGTGGTCAGAAAAAAAGATTAGAACAACTCGAACTGTCAGATCTTAAAAACAGTGTCATTACACCCCTGTCTAAAGCGGTTTGGAACGCTTATCACTACACACACACATAAAAAAAACATTTGAGTTTGGTACAGCACTTTGGTAAGATTAGGCTGTGTTTAAACGTTCTCCAGAAATAAACTTTACCTACCAATGTAAGTTTCTCCACAGAATTCACTTCAGTAAACAGTCAAACAGTCAAAAACATTTTCAGAAATAACTTACTTCCATGGAAGACACTCTAGGTCATCTGGTTCCCTGACCTACATGCTCTGCTAATACCCCAGAGTGATGGGATTATGGGAATCATTTTTCAAAATGATATCTGAAGTTCCAGAAACTAGTTCAGATGTTGCCCCCGGAGTTCGCTATATCTCACTTTACAAGGTGAGGCATGATTGTAATCTCTGAGCAGGCCAAATCCTTCTCAATTATATTCCTTAATTGAATAAAATATATATATATATATATATATATATATTTATATATATATATATATATTTATATATATATATATATATATATTTATATATATATATATTTTAGGGCTGTCAGTCGATTAAAATATTTAATCGCGATTAATCGCATGATTGTCCATAGTTAATCGCGATTAATCGCAAATTAATCGCACATTTTTTATCTGTTCTAAATGTACCTTAGAGGGATATCTTTCAAGTTTTTAATACTCTTATCAACATATGAGTGGACAAATATGCTTTATATGTTTGTTTATTATCATTTGAACAATGACAAATATTCTCATGAATATTAAACACAACAACCTGAACATTACAAATATTCGCCTCAATTCAACCTGGAACCTCTTTCATACAATAATACTGTGTGTGTGTGTGTGTGTGTGTGTGTGTGTGTGTGTGTGTGTGTGTGTGTGTGTGTGTGTGTGTGTGTGTGTGTGTGTGTGTGTGTGTGTGTGTGTGTGTGTGTGTGTGTGGGGTGTGTGTGTGTGTGTGTGTGTGTGTGTGTGTGTGTGTGTGTGTGTGTGTGTGTGTGTGTGTGTGTGTGTGTGTGTGTGTGTGTGTGTGTGTGTGTGTGTGTGTGTGTGTGTGTGTGTGTGTGTGGAGACACTGTGGTGAATCGTTGGAGCTATGTGCAGCTCAAGGCATATATGCTCGAATGGGAGCTGCCTGGACGCTGCAATCATGTTGCGCGTACGATCCGTGCTGAGTGTGCTGACTTTTCGTACAATGTCCCACTGTCTGGCTACCTGCATAAAGTCAAGTGTTCGGCGCAGTTGTCGGCGAAATGTCATTGAAACAGCTCCTTAAATCCGTTAGCGCAGCTAGCTAGCACCAGATGCTAACAACAACAACACGTAAGGTGTGCCTCGCTCGCGCGAGTCGCGCCACACATACACACTCCCTCCCGGTCCTCCCGATGGCCAGTCCGGGCCTGCCGGTGAGCGTGGAAGTGTGGTCTGCCACAAGCGGGCGGCAGGAGCGAGGCTGTCAGCATCAGCTTGTCGATGGTATTTTACACTCGATGCGCTCTGAAACTACGGCGGCCGAGGACAAAAAATACACATGCGTTAATCGCGTTAAAATAATTAGTGGCGTTAATTTTTTTTTACGTTAACGCGTTATTAACGCGTTAACTTGACAGCCCTAATATATTTATAAAACGGACAAGTAAAATCAAGCAATCTGATTGGTTCTTAGCCGTGGTATACTGAGCGTATACCACGGGTAGAATTGTAAGTTACTTTTCACAACAAGTCAGTATCCCTCCGCGTCTGAGATAAACAGTATACAGTTGGGCTGAAAAGCAAACTGCCTGCAGTTTGCTTTTCAAACTGGAACAAGAAAGCAGCGGAGAAGTAACGGGGCAGAAACCTTCCTTTTTACGCAACGGTCCAGACATAGACATCAAACGGCAAAAACATATTCAGTGTGCAGTTCCTTTGGCATTAGGGCAGGGATATTTAGATACTTTCCAAGGTTTGACATCATGAATTGTGCTACTTTTAAAGCAAGCAACGATGTTTTCAAATCTGTAATCAAAAAGGTCCGCTTCGCGTCGGGCCGAACCACGCCCCTTAGCTGTGATATAATGAGCATATACCACGGCCTGTCGTGAGCTATTGCTTAAATATATAGTGAGAGAGAGATTTTATTGCAACGGCCTCTGGTGATAATTTCTATTTCCACTGGCAACTTTTGATCTCAAAGTCAGGGCTTACTCCCACTACAATACATTTAAAATTGCATTATAACGACATACTGTATGCATAAACAACACAGAAAACCATTCAACCTGTTTTCTGTAATATTCTTATTTTAGGATATGATTTAGGATGATTGTTTATTTACCCAACGAACCGTGTATAAACCGAGAATAATGCCTTGGAAACCTTTTACAAGAGACATTTGGAAACTCAAAGTCGGTTTGCATCTGTCAGAGACGGTGACAAGTATTTGCATATGAAAGCAGATCAAATCGTGAGTGATAATTACTTTTGCTGAAGTGTGATCTTTAGGCTCACCAGGGGGTTTCCATGCAAACAAAATCGGAATACTTCAGGGATGCAAACACTTTTAAAACCAGCAATCAACAACAAGATTTGCTTTTAAAATCTCCATTGATGTCATAATAATTCAGATGTATGGTCCATAAAAATAGAAGTAGTGATTTTTTTCTCAGTCATAGGTGATGCATTACGGCACCTTTATGATATAATATGCGTATATGACCTGCTATATCACCATCAGCCTGCTTATGTCTACTATCATTCATTAAATTCAAATTGGAAATAACCCACTGATGGGATCTTTGAACTCAGAACAGAACCAGCAACTTGTGTGTGTGTGTGTGTGTGTGTGTGTGTGTGTGTGTGTGTGTGTGTGTGTGTGTGTGTGTGTGTGTGTGTGTGTGTGTGTGTGTGTGTGTGTGTGTGTGTGTGTGTGTGTGTGTGTGTGTGTGTGTGTGTGTGTGTGTGTGTGTGTGTGTGTGTGTGTGTGTGTGTCCAGCCTGTACAATGGAGATGGATCACCCTGTCAGATTCCTTGCAGATCCACTGCACAGTGTGTTTTGTATAATTTACTGTATCTGTGCATGAGCTTGTTCATGTGCTTACTGAGTGTTTATCATATGTGCTTCTTACTTATGCAACCATGTCTACGCACATACCCTAAAACGTATTTATATATGTTTCCTACATAATTTAATATGTGACCAGAAGCATTAACATGTACAATACCTATATCTTTACTCTATAGAATTGTGTGTCTTTAAGGGGCTTGTTTGCTGCTGTACATAAGTGCTGGCTTAAAAGTGTGTGTGTGTGTGTGTGTGTGTGTGTGTGTGTGTGTGTGTGTGTGTGTGTGTGTGTGTGTGTGTGTGTGTGTGTGTGTGTGTGTGTGTGTGTGTGTGTGTGTGTGTGTGTGTGTGTGTGTGTGTGTGTGTGTGTGTGTGTGTGTGTGTGTGCGTGCGTGTGCTCCATCCCTTTTTCTTCAAAGTATACTGTAGCGAGAACACTGAGTTATTAACGACCACAAAAGCAGCATCATCCATCTGCTACCCGCACACTCACACTCTCAAGGTTCACTTAAATCAGACAACATACAGTACATGCATGTTCCCATAAGCGAACAAATCTCTGCTGCAGCTTAATCTCTGTGAAATGCAGCTGTGATTAATGATGAAACAAATATGTGCAGTTTCCGTTCTACCATTAACAATGTCCACTGCTATTGAAGCAAAACTACACCTGATCTACGCTCTGTGTCTCCAACTTCCTGAATAATTATACTTCATTATGTTCTGGTCCTCAAATGTATGGGAGGGAAAGAAAAAGGTAAGAAAAAGTGAGATTGGGAGCAAATTGAAATCAAAGCATGAAAAGGCAAGTGAATGGATACTGTGACCATGGCAAGGCACGTCAATGAAAAGAGATAAAGCAAAAACAAAGTGCTCCTACAGAATGGGGTATTTGTCAAAACCAGTGGTGAAGGCAAAGCTTTTATTGGCCACAGAAAAAAACTTGGTGGGGGCCTGTAACTTAGCAACAGCCAATGACACATGGATGGTAACAGTGAGGAGGTGGGAAGTGTGTGTGTATGTGTGTGTTGTGGTTGTGGGGGTGTAGTGAGTGTCTGTATGGGGGCTGTGAGAAAGTGCAAGATTGGTCTGGAAAGCTCACAAGTAATGAATCTGGAGTGTTGCCGTCAATGCGGGTGAATATGGGAGAGAGAGAGATTCATAGAGAGATAGAGATTGTGTTTGTGTTGCATAAAGGGTGTAGTTGTACACTATTTATTTTTTGTTTAAGCCACATTGCAGGTCTCCCTTGAAAAAGAGATCAATGATCTCAATGGGACCATCTGGTTAAATAAAGGTTTGAAATGAAATGAAAAAGTGTCCTCATTATCATAAAGACAAACATACTGTGTTGCTTTTGTGCAAAGAGGGAGAACTGTTATGGGTCCATTAAAAATAACTATATTAAAATAATTATAGGCATTTGTTTAATTTGAACTTAAATCATAATTTGGGGGGAAACCCAAAACCCCAAAGAGCTCTCTCTATAGTCCCTCGCCACATGGGTAAAAGCTTTTTCTCATTATTTTTCATTCCAAAACCTAACGTGGGAATTAACTAACAGGCAGTTAGAAGCAATCATTAAAACATTAATGTGATTAAAGTAAAGTGTGGGAGGCGAAGTTCAACCAACTCTAGACCAAAGCGAAACCATTTGCAGTGAATCAGAGCAGTAGCTGACTGAAACGCAGTAGCCAGGCCTCATTTTAACTACCACATACTTTCTGGAGGGAAAATAAGCATGTTTCTCTAGTGTGAGCCAATGTAATGTAAGCAAATGACCACAATATACACATTTGATGGAGTAATTACATTTGGACAAAGATAATTCCTAAGCATGGTGTTGATAATAGTGAAAATAGTACTTTTACAAAATAATATATATATTTTGAATGACGTCGCCTTTGAAAGATGCATGCTATCAACCATTTATATGTATACCGACATGATATATGGTCAAAACGTATTCAGATATGTTTCACCAATGAAATGAGGACACTCCTGTTTACCTTTCTGATGCTTTAGGTTGTTTTTTTTCCTTGTGTTTCTTCCATGTTAACGTCTAGACATTGAGGCAGGTCAAAATAAATGTATCTGTGTATCTGTAGAAACTCACCATAAATCTTTGATAAGTCTCTTTTGATCTAACCGATAGACTACCTGTTCAAGGTTCAGACACAACACACTTAGACTAGTCTTCCGCTGGAGGAGAGGGGTAAAAAAAAGAACCTTCTGCCAGCAGGGATCCCTCCCAGCCAAAGTTTCCTCAAACAAGAAACCAAATCCCTCTTGGCTCCAGTGGTGCTGTTCTGTAGCTGACCCTGACCTTCCAGTGGGCAGTACAAGAGAGCAGAGACTCTCTCTGCAGGGATCACTATTTTTAAAGCCTATGAAGTGTGGTTTTCATCTTATGAAATCAATGGGACAAGTAAATGCTAGTTCCACTTTGTACCAGGGCCACATCTTTACTCACTTTATTCCAATTTAATTTAATTGTATGATTCCTTATAAAACGATTTGAAACTGGAATTTACCGTGGTTGCTTTAGTTGACTTATTTTAGAACAATGAAATGCATGTTAAACAAAGAAATGCAAATTCAAAGACTGTATGCTAAGGTTTTCATTTTAAAATGAGGAAAGGAAAGTAATCACGCCTCTCTTATATTAACAGTTTTTAATTTTTAAGACATTCTCTTGCCTTCAGACTCCAGACTCAAACACAGCTTTTGGCGATGTATACATCTGCTGTGAGTTGACATTTCCCCATGTAGGACAAAAATGACTCATACATTTAATTCAGGTAGGCGTGAATATGTCAGTAAACATTATTCAACCTACAACTGCAAATGTGTTTTCAGCATGGGTTACAGTTCTGTCACAGCCCTGCTGTGGTAAGGAAAGTTTAACATATGTCTACAGTATAACACAATGACTATAGTCACTATAACACTTCTTTTGCTTCATTTTAATTGGATGTGACATGTAGCCTGTTAGACGGTACCTTCTGCTTTACTCAGTTGTAGAGACAGCATGAATGAATGCAAGTAGTTTAACTTTTCTTTAAGTAGCCCAAGTAGCAAAATCCTGTGCAGTTAAACACATCTGGTCCCATGGTACACATGCAAGAGCAAGCCAACTATGAGCCTTGAGGAGAACAGAGAAAAAAGGAGCCACCCAAGACTTGTATTTCCCACATAACAGAAACTATGCAAACAAAATATATAAATGGATTGATCATTTCACAACCATACACAACCCTCTGTGTTTTCAAATTTGAGGGAAGACATGCTCAAGTGTGTCACACTGTCAGCCAGAAACAAGGATTTTGGAAAGCGATAAAAGTAAACAGCATAGATCATCTAATTTCTTCAAGAGATGGGCACAGGTGCTGATGCACACAGTTGCCCAGACAAACCCTCAACCCCAATTTGGAACTGATACACCACTGGGATCTCAGCCACACACACAAACACACACACACACTATATTTCACAGATCTAAGCAGGGGAGAGAAACAGACATTTGCTAATGGATCTTTTGTTGCATGACTCTTTCAGTCTCCTCTCCTATCTCTATTTACTTCTCTTCTTTCTGTTTAAGACTCTGTCTCCAACTATGTTTCTTTCAGTCTATATTAATCTCACTCTCCTTTTGTGTTATTGTCATCCATTTTTTCTGTTTTTGTTCAGATTATCTGTCCACAAATGTATCTTCTTTCGAACGCTAAGCCCTCTCCCTGTCAGTACAGTAGATAATGAGGTGATTGCTGCTGCTAGCGAAGTGCATCAATGCTTGTCGCGCTGCATGTCAGCGTACAATTTACTCCAGCCTCTGTTATACTGTCATGCTAACCACGCACACACACACACACACACACACACACACACACACACACACACACACACACACACACACACACACACACACACACACACTGCTGCTCTCTCGTCTCCATGATACCGATCATCTATTTTGTCTCCTCTTGTCCTCTTCTAGTTCAACATGAAATGTAATACATAAATCTATCAGTTCCTCTTTCCGCCTTGCTATATAACAAACTGTTCATCTTCTTCTTCATCCCCATGTCTAATTGGGGCCGCTCTGGTTCAAGATCCTTGTTTTTCTGCTTGGATAGACGGATGCAGTAACTGTACGTTACCCGTCTTCTGACCCTCCTGCGGAACTAACAGCTTCCATCTCACTCTCAGCAGAGCTGTATGATACGATTTTCAGCTCCAAACATCAATAATTCTATTTTTATACCCATGTAACATAAAGCTCTGCCTGTCGCTGCCTAGTTCCAACCAGTCTTGTTTTTAACTGCCAAATGGTTTGTGTGAAGTTATTTTACCTTTAATTTGTATATCATTAGATTTTATAACTATGTTCTGTCTGTAGATATGTATTAATGTAAAGGTTAACATTATAGTTATTGAGAATTTGGCAAATTTCAATCAGTTAATGTTGCCAAGTCAATGGTTCTGCTTGATCATTGCAGAGACTTGTGGTCTCAAACTGGAGATGCTGTTGTGTAAATCTGTGACATCTTCCACTTGTTTTGGTTTTTCACTTATTGTGAGAATATGCAAGGCATGGCTTCTTGTTTTGCAGTAGAAGAAGCAGAAGCAGGGACCAACACCTTACATTGTTTCACCAGTTGTATTGTTTTCCATCTTAGCCTGCATACATGTTTTTATTTATATATATTTCTGCTTGTTTCTAAAATAGCTAGGATTTATGCTCAAGTTGAAAATGTGAAACCTTATTTGAAAATCTTCTGTCCCATCACTCTCTGTACTTTACTTTTCAATCTTGTCTACTCCTATCCCACTGATTTTAGTGTCAGGACAACTACCAAAGAGGTAATCATACTGTAACATAGAAAAACTGCAACCTAGTGACAAAAACTGCAAAAGTATCAACAAGCAATGGAGGGGCAACCAGGGCAGTCAAGGGAATATGAAGACCTAGAAGCTCTTTGATCATCAGCTGTTTGATATGCTGGAACAAGCACAGCCAAAGTCAACCTTGACAAATGAAAAACTTTAAAGAGCTAACGTTAACATGTAGATAATAATAAAGGCAGGATAATTGGAAAAGCGATAACCACAACCCAGTGGTCCGATGGGGTGTTTTCACCTTTATTTACATGTGGCCTTCGGGCTCACAAACCAAGGGACCATGAAGCAATACATGGTTTTCTCTCCAGCATCCCTCCATCTTTGTTGCACTCACCCACACATTTTGTCCATACAGCAAGAGTTCTGAAAATACTCACTACTGTAGCTAATAGAGCTCTGACATCAAACGACTCATAATCTGAAACACTGCTAAATATATACCCCTTGCTTTTTACCAAGTTTCCACACATCCTTACTCTCGTTGCCCTCCATTATGGTGTTTTTTTGAATCCCCTTTTATTCTTCCTACAATTTATCATTGTTCTTTCTTTTCCCTTTCCCTTCATTGACTCATTCCTATGCTTTCTTCCACCCTTCCCTGCCTTCCTTCCCCTCTTTATTCTGCTCTTATCCGATGTTTAATAGAGGTTGTAGATGTGACAGATGCGTCTCATTTTGCAGAGAGCAGAAGCAAGCAGTTCTGATTCGGTGATTATGGTGATTGGGGAGTAATAATATTATAGAAAAAAGAAAAGGGGATGGGAGATGTAGAACTGAGAGGGGGGAGATGAGAAGAGAGAGGGTAGAATAGTATAGGCCAACAGGAACATGGGGAAATAAGAAGCAGATCACAAGAGGGAAATAAAGGAAAAGATAAGGGAAAGTACAAAGTAAGAGAAATGAGAGGAGAAAAGAGGTTGGAGAGACGTGTGTGCCACTTGGTAGTCATCACAGAGAAGCTTTCTCCATTCAGGAACTCGGCGTGCAGCTGTCGCTTCAGGGAACTGATCTCACACACACACACACACGCACACACACGCACACACGCACGCACATACGCACATATGCACTTGTGCTTTGGGCTGTGCTTTAAAATGATCCCTGCCGCTGGAGAGGCACACACAGTGAGCTGGCTGATAATAATATTATCCTATGGCCTTCATATGGTAATATGGCTTTATTGCTATGAAGAAATATTAATATTAGGGCTTTCAGGAGCAGCTTAGGAAATGACATGGCTGCCATGGTCCTCAACTTCAATAGAATGTTAAAATGCCTTATTTATCTAGGGTCTCTGTGTGGGCAATCTATTACGTTATTTACCTTTGCATTGATATGATCTGGCATGTTGTATAATCACACATATGAGATGATGAGAGGCACAAGACATACTTTGAGATGCCAATGAGTGGGGGTGAAGGTCACGGCTCAGTGGGGTAGACTGGCGTACATCTGGACAGAGAGGGTTGTGTTATAGGCTCTGCCGTGACGCAGCAAAATAAATACACAGCATGGTGGAAAAAGAACAGACTCAGACATTTGTCTTGCATGTTGGATGGTTAACAACCCCTCCATGTGAGGTCGGCCAAGACACTAGGGGTTTTTAAATCCTCACTAAAAACACACTTCTTCTCCCTGGCCTTCTAGTCAGAGCGGAGCATGACACCTGACTATTCCCTGTGTTTGTGTTTTTTATATTTATGTTGTAAATTATTGTCTTTTATTGTGATTGCAGTAATGTGTTTTTATTACATGTACAGCACTTTGGCTCGACCAAAAATCGCTTTTAAATGTGCTATATAAATAAAACTTGATTTTATTTTATTTTATTTAAGATTATGTTGTGTACAACAGCAAATCAGAACCTGGTATATGAGTGTAAAGTTTGAATTGTAATCAAATGGCATGCTAATTTGATATCGACTCCATGTATGTGGTTCTAACCCCTTTAACTCCCGTTTTCTCATTTCACGTTCATAAGTATGAATACATCCTTATTGAGCCTATTTCAGACATTGTTTTGTCCATTATTCTCTGTCCTGGAGCTCTAACTGTCAGGACCAAGGTGATTTATAATGTGGCTGTGAAGGTCAATCCCCAACATTTAATACCAGTGTGCAGGAACCTCTCTTTGGTGGACTGATGGTCGATGGTTTACCTCCACTGATCAGCCTATTTGGCTGCCAACAAAACCCCCCTTTACTACAGTTTTTACAGCCTCATTAAGATATTGACTCTCTTATTTACTTCCCTTAATTTAAGTGTGGCATTTCAGTTAATGTTTATCTACATACTGTAGGAGTAGTTTTCTCTTTTGTTTTTAACACATTCAATTAAGGAATGTGTCAGAAATGACCCATTTAGTGTGTTTTCTGTAGGTCCACTGAAGTGGCATTTCTCCAATGCCACGACTTCTCCTTTCCCTCACGAGATTAAAATAAATAATCATCAATCCTCCAGTAATGATATCCATTCTTCAAGAAATGGCCTGTTAACCAGCTGAGATCAAGAGTATCCAGCTGCAGATGCATTCTGCCTTAGGGGAAAAACCGGTCCAATAAAGTCATTGACAAATGTACTTACAAGAGAACAGTTGAAATCATAGGATATGAATGGCATTCTTATTTACTAGACTATATATATATATAAATATACCTGTGTGTGGGTTATTTGTTGCCACATAGAGCTCACTAAGGAAACAAGTTGTAGTCATTATTCGTACTATTAGACTGCAAATTGACTGCATGTTATGCATAATGACTATCTAACCAAGGTAGAGACCGTAATGATTTGGGGCTGATTACTGTGGGATTGCTGTCGCACACTTTTTAGTGGGCTTAATGAACTGTCAAAGTAAAGGGAGTTGAATATAAGCAGGGCAATATTAACAGCTTTTGACTTATTAATTAGGGTTTGATTGACAGCTTCTACTTCTACCAAAATGTATTACACTAACCTGGTAAACAGGCCAGAGATGGCTATAAACAAACCAAACAGGGTAGCTTTGAAAGACCCTTTACACAGCCAACATTGAACATGTGTTCTTTAGATGATCTGAACAGCAGCACTCCTTTAACATAATTTGATACAAAACAGTGCCAACACATTTTCTATTTGTTTACATATAGATTGCACATACATGTATACCCACAGTTGCAAATGCCTTTATGTATGCACACCCACAGACCATCTAGTGAATACATTTGTGTGAGTTTGACGACAGATCATTTTCATTCAATCATCTGGAATAGGATAAGACATCAGAGAGGATGGATTCAGAGATTACATGGTTTGCTGTGCTTTCTTGGTTGCAGAGTAAATAAAACAAGGTCCTTGAATATACTTAAGGCTATTGAGAGCTTTATAAGTATCAGGGTGAGATAAGTGATGTCCTTGAAATGTCAAAAACAGCACAAATCGTTGTTTCACTGACAATCAAAGTTGTTATTTATGGTGGGAGAAACCCTGTTATCAAATATGTTTAAACATGTTATTTCAAGTATTTCTGTGATTGTAATGGTCAAACATCTTGACTTATTCTGACATTTGCATATGACTAAATTGTGGCAAAAAATATTTTTTAAAACATGTATGTGTTTCTCCTATAGAAACAAATTATTGATGATTAATGAGCAACAGCATCATCTTATAATGCCTACAGCGTGTAAGTGTGTCAGAGCTGAAAGACTCCACAATATCGCTGGGCCACAAGACTGGACAGCAGAGATGTTTGAATTTGAACACATATTACATATCATAGAGTATCTAAGAAACAGCATGCATTTTTACTGACATTATTATCTTTGAGTTCGCCCACTGTGATAAAAAAAACAAACATGCATGTTTGACACATTTGGTACATCTTAAACATGTCAGGCACACATATACAATAGCCTTCATCAGTGATGTGCAGTGTTTATGACATAAGACTTGCGTCTGGTCAATTGACGTCACCAATTGATGGTGTACGATTTCCATAATTGGACAGCTCTGTAAGGCCAGCTGCATACTCCAAACTAAATTGAATCTGGCATGTTTTCACAAACAAAATTACATGTTGTGAAAAATGGCACCACATTTGGCATATTACCATGCACAGGCTGACAAAGCAAACTCGAAAAATGCTCAATGCTTTGTTCACTAATTATTGATACATTGTCTCCTAAGACTAGTCAAGAGCCTCATACTCTTAAGTTTATCTCTTGGCTTGACAAATTACCTTATCCTCTTAAGACTACCAAGCTCTTCCAATTGTACAAGATATTAAATATCTAGACCTAAGTATTCAATATTTATGTTGACATCTAACAGTGCCCTCGTTGCTAGAAATCTGAATCTTCCTGACACATCTAAGATCAACCTGCAGTATCCCAAAATAAATGGCTATGAATCAGAATAAGTGGATATGCATTGTTTCACACAAGTACGATGTCAACCTGTAACTTTAAATGAGAGATGGTGACTTCTTATTGACTTGAGCGCTTTTTTAACTGTGAATAAAAACATAAGAAAAGGTGAAATACTGCTGATTGAAGAGCATAAAACCCATATGTGAACTCTATGTATGCATGCGTACACATACACGGCACTTACAGTATAATAAGATAGCAATTAAAACCACATACGCATACACACACACACGCACGCACGCACGCACGCACACACACACACACACACACACGGAATCAGTGTGACCTATTCCAGTCTTTCTATACTTGTGAATTTATGCATCTAAGGCGAGGACAAATACGGCAAAACGCATCGGAGTAACGCAAATGCAACCGCAAAAAACCTCCCGTCCCCACGCAATATACACCGGATTGTATCAAGCTCCACGAGACGGCCCCGTTTACATCCAAACGCTGGAAAAGCTGCAGTACATATGCCGAACCTGTACGTGGCGCTGTAACTTCCTCCACAAAAGCAGCAACTTCCTCCACAAAAGCAGCGAAGAAGAATGGTTGTCATGGCTGCACTTCTGTGTATTCTCCGCGGTGGGGGCCGACAGAACCGGGCAGAGTTTTTCGCCGGTCAGCGTGTGTTAAAGTTTAAATCTTCCGGACAAAATTATAAAAGTGCCGATCAAAGGTCTTCATTGTTATTTATTGAGCTTTAAAACAAATGAATAACGACGATATAATGATATATAATCATACACGGAGCCTGTCTCTTTTTCCTCTCTTCTCACAGCGTCAGTGTCTGTCTCATGCAGCAGCTGATCCTGTAATGAGTGACCCGACAGTAAAAATGAACATATTTATAACTAGTTTAGGTAGTTTGAGAGGTAATTAAAATAGCTAAGGGTGATGATCTGACTTGAAGTGTGTGTTTTGCTCCCGCTGCATCACAGCGGCAGGAGCTGCGTGTCTCCGTCCTGTCAGATTAGACTTCACTCGCGTTTATGTCCATATCGAGATAAAGATAAATAATCTGAATTCAAGGAGGAGCTCCTGTAGATGTTGCACAAAGAACTGTAGCATGGTCAGTAGCGACTGGAGCACGATAGCAACCCCGTGGGGGAGAGGCAGGGAGAGGCGGGGCTATGAAAACGAATGACCGTATAGGCGACTCCACGGCCCCGTTGGACCCCCCCAGAGCGCTCAGTTCCCAGATCTATCCACCTTTGGACCCGTTGTCGTTTGCGGGGTCTGTTTCTACGTTTCCCTTACGGCGTCGTGGAGCTTAGAGGGCTATACGCATGAGAAATATGCGGATTCAACCAGTTTCCGTCCTCGTGGAGCCGGGGCGTTAAACTCTAGAGATGTAGACTTCAAATATCCGATCCTCCCACATCAATCCCCTTCAATTTCCAAGATAACTGATCTTAGATAAGTGGAAACTTCTTTGATAGCATGATGCCTACTTTATTCTAATCTATGAACATATTTCACAAGGGGATAAAGAAATAGAAAGATGCTGTATTGTGACAGATACCAGATAGTTCAAATGAGAAATGTTGAGTTATCTTTCAAATTATAAGGCAGATAAGAAGATTGTTGTTTGACTCGATGTCTCGTTGAAAACTATGTAAAAAGTTATTTGAATGTCAAAAGTGAATAATTTGAAGTTGCATCAGTGTTGGATGAGTATATCTTTTTTTTTTCTCTGCAAGGTTGAAACTACTTTACTGAAATGTAAAATATCTTGGATGTTTTGCCGTTTAGCTCACTCTAATAAACTGCTCAGGGCATATGTTTTACTTGGGTTTTTGCAGAAAATAATACATAGCCAGAAAGGAAGGGAAGGCTGCAAGCAGGAGGGGAAAACATACAATGGTGGTGCAAATTGTACCGCAACCTCTGAAATGTTCTATGTATAACATGATGTGTAAGCCAGTAAATATACTCTGATACGTTAGCTGTAGAGAGAGTGTGTAGCAGTCATAGGACCTTTTTTGACTTGACTTAGATGCAGTTCAACCTCAGTGAAACTACCCATAGCCACATTTACTCTGATTGAAACAAGCATTTATGTCCTTGTTTATTGTTTTTTAAATGTTTCTTGAACTGTAACTAAAATGTACAGTTGCATTTGAACGAGATCACTATGCCATAGTAGCTGTTTTTATAGACAAAGGAACATTATGAGAGAGCTTCATTCTCATAATGTCTATAAACAATGAAAATGCTGACTCTCGTAATGAATAAAACACTTATTTATGTTACAAAAACAACAGTCAGCTGACTGTGTAAAACTGAGAATAATATAAAAAAGTACTTGCCCTTAAAGTTTGACTTTAAAGTTAAATATCAGATAAAGGATAATCTTAGGAGAAGCTTTTATATTTTTTCTTTAAGATTTGAAGTTATTTTGTGTTTGATGCTTTTCTGTTAACTATATAAGTATAAATACAATCTCCTTATCCTCCACGTACAGCCAATGTGTGTTTTGTTGAACTAGGATGAAGTTAGATAGGATCCCAAAGTTTGCACATGCAATGCATACAACTATTACAAGAAGGGGGATTTAAAGCAATAACAGAATATACCGTTGGGAGAAATTGCTCACCTCCACTGCCAAAAGATGTTTGGAGAACTGTTATGGCTTTAACTGATTGTCTGACTAGTCTTTAAGACCACTTTTTGAATGGCTGCCAGAAGTCCCAAATGTATGGGATTTTGAACAGAAAGAAAGGTCAATCAAATAAAGTTGTAACCTTCTGCTCACTTGAAAAGCCAGCCAGTAGAAACTAAAGAGATAAAGGAGCATCTGGGGTCGAGGTTTTACTTGTTGTATAGTGACAACTATACACATGTATACTATCCAATCAATTCATATATTGATGTTTCAATGTACAGAGAATCAGTGCATATCTGCAGTTTATCTTTCAAGCTTTATAGATCATGTTGGTTTCAGTATCTGAAATATTTATTTATGTGACCTCTGTTCCAACTGGTCTAAAGGGTGAAGCAAAAAATAAATCTCCACTGTCTACAATCTGTTCCTGTGACAACCCAGCAGGTTTATAAACATCACAGCCTATGCTACACTATACATATTTGTAAGAAAGCAAAATGTGTAGTCCAATAGATGAATGACAAGATTACATTTATTTTGCATCTATATATCTAGCAACAATATTAAAGCTGAATAATAAGATTAGTCTAATATTGCTTCAGCCAGCACTGAGGTCTCCCTTCTATGGCAAGTGTGAATGTCCTACTAAGATACTTTGTTATAGTATTTGAGACAACAGCAGGGAGGTTTGACAATTGATGATCTGTAAGTTATGTAACTATTTTGATGAAATCAGCTTCGACAAAGGTTTTGAGTATACTGGATGTATAGGGTTGTACTCCCTCTTCGATTAACATCCATCCAAATATATCAATTCCACCATCTGTGCTCTGCTGAGCTGCCTCGGTGTAAACCTGTCTGGCCTCCGTACTTTCACAGCCCTGCTAATTTGTCTCTGACAGAAGCAGAGCACAGAGGACCGCAGTGCTGCTCTTATCAGACATACACACACAGCCACAGCGAGACAGCATACATACATGGAGAGATTTACATCCACATGGGAATAAGTACACTCAACCTCTTATTAGTATGGAACATCGGGGAGGCAACTGCATACATTATAAACCCATTTACTTTCACACATACTGTACACATGCATATGAAGGATGTTTAACAAACTCATGCCTAAGTACTTAAGGGGAAAGCAACCATAATACAAAACACATACATGACTATATTCCAAAAGTAAATCAGGAACTGGCACGTCAAAACTAAAACTAATATTTCTAGTTTGTTAGTGTTAGGAAAGTATATCATGTCTGTATTTTAACTGTATAATCCACAACATTAGGAAATACCCTATACGTACAGTATCTTACTTCCCAAAGGGAACCATTAACATTTTATTAATTTACATTGGCAATAAATGTTTCAGATTCACTTTAAAAGAAACAAGCAAGCACAATTCTGAACAGAGTTAATGTTGCATCGCTCCATTGGAACATTTAAAAAATGCATACAGGGCAATAAGCAGAGTAAAAACGGTTACTGAGTCCTTGCTTACCTCTATGAGGTCTGCTGTGATTTATTAGGACTCAACATGAAGATACATAGTTGTGACTGGTAGATGCACTGAAAAGATGGCCCGGGGATATAGATCCAAAGACCTGAGGAAAGAGCACAGAAAAACAAGACATGGGTTAGTGCGTGATTGTTTATAGGAAAGTCTAAAAGCCACACTTGCGGCTCTGTGAGGCTACTTAAGAGGATCAGTGCTTTGAGCTAAATGCTGACATTAGCTTGCCAAAATACTCATGATGACAATCTTATTATGGAAATATTTAGCAGATATAATGTTGACCTTGTTTGCCTTCTTAGTTAAGCATATTGGCAAGAACACTTGTCATTATAAACCTGATGATAATGTTGGATAATAATCTAGGGGATTACTAAGTGAATGTGTGTACACTATATTTGCAATCCATCCAATAGTTGTACAAATATTTCAGTAAGGACTAAAGTCGTAAACCATGTGACATTTGGGCTGATTTGTTCACACGTAAAAATAAGCTGTCCAACTAATGTCCAAGCCTTCCTGCCACCAAAGGCTGACACTTCTTCTTCCTCCATTTATACAAAACACAGAAGTAGCTTGGCTCACTTATCTGCACAAATATCGGAACACCCCAGCTTGGTGCTCATCGTCCAAACTCCTATAAGATGGGGTTGCGTGGCTTTCAACCCTATTCCCTGCCACACAATGTCTCAACTCGATAGTATATATATTTGTATTTATATTGCAATAAATCTATACTACAAGCTGTCTAAAATAAGACGTGAAGACCCCAGTTAGAATCATGACAACGGGAAACCTATAAGTCAGAGCACAATATCAATGTTCAATGACTGAACTGAAGCATTTGGGCACTGATGCAAAAGTTATGTCAGTTTTTAACAATTCATCCCAATAAGAATTAAAGTACTATCAAATTGAAACTGACAGTTTGCTTCAATAAAGGACAGTACATAGCTAAACACAGACACACACACACACATACACACACACACACATAGACACACACACATCGAACAGGTTGCAGACACGTTGGCAGTCAGTATTTCAGCTGAGCTACAACACGCCGCTGCAGGTTATTAGAAAATCATTACTCCCACCAGAGCCCTAAAGTCGTTTCATCACTAAGACATGAAACAGCAATGTGACACAATAGTAGGGTAGCTGATTGTTTGTAGACATAGAACACGGTGCCGTGCAAATAAGTTGTCCACCAACGTCTAATAATGACAATCGTAAGGATGATATTACATGTTCTTTCTCACTAACTTCCTTACAACATGTCTCAATGAGCAGTGACCCGAGCAGCAGTATGGACAATCTTTGTGACATGCTTGTTCAGGTTGCCAGGTGTAATTGTTGTAATTCATATGACATATTCAAATGCTGATTTTTACTTACAATATGTTAATTATCTTCACAAGAGACATCCCCACTTTCCCTTCAAAAAACTAAAACATGTACAACATACTGTACATGCACACACACACACTTTTCAGCTCCACACTTTATTCTGCCTCTTACCATCAAAACAATTATACACAAGGGGATACTCTGTGGTACTGTATGCTGATGCTGCAGCCATGTTTAAGTCCTTTATGGCAGGTGCTGCTAGCTTCAATGAGATACTTTAAATGATAGCAAACCTCAGAAGAGTGTCTTTTATAAACCACCAGGGCTCCATCTTAAAATACTATATTGCCAATTGTTATCTATTAAGCCTTGTAGGTCTTGAGGGAGGTAAAGTAATTTGTAATGATACTAATTTGTTACCTTGTATTCAGAATTTTTAACCTGGAATGACTTAATTAATCTCCTTAACTTAATTAACTGTGGGAACATTTTGTGCCCAGTGAATTGCAAAATTATGCTCATGTTCAATTATTTGATTTGCCTCCTCCTTTCTCTTTTGATCAGGAGCACATCTTCCCTCCTTAAACCCAACCTGTGTTCATTTGAGGTGCTTTTTTCATTTTGTTTGAATGTGAATAGATGTCTTACCTTTTGAAATATGAATACATTGTTCACATAGTGTTTTGTTTACTACCCAAAGTCCAACATAAACACACATACTGTAGATCAGCCGGATATCAGAATGCTGTATGAAATTCATACAGTTAATTTAGACTGTATATTTTATGAAAATGCAATGTCTATTTTGCAAAAAAAAATCCTAAACAAGCCAGCACAAAGTAAACAATGACAAAACAATACTGAATGCAGCATTACAATGGAATTATCAAGACTGTATTACATTTTTAAAGTTTTCGTCGACTTTGCTAAAGCAAAATTCCAATTAAATTCAACTTCTCAAAAATCACTTTTGCTTAGATTTATTTTAATCCTTTCATTAACCATCTTTAGGTCTTGCCCTGTAATTGTATAACAATGCCTTATCGCCAGCATCACACTGCTCGTCTGTATTGTATGATCTTGAAAGTCGTTGGTATTCTCCTCAGTTTGCCTCTATATTTAGCATCTGTTCTCTCCACTCAGCTATTTTAGATTGTGGTGAAATGACCTGTCAGTGAGCCCGGTGTGTGCGTATATATGTGCATGTGCATGAATACCAAATAAAAGAGGGACAAAGGGAAAGTGTCTGTTTAAGTACAAAGCAGAAGGTGTGTGAGTGTGTGCATGTGTGCATGTGTGTGACATCTCGCTGATACTTTAGCTTTGAACATAAAAGTCAAAGAAGAAACAAAGACTAATGTGAAAAAAGCAGCGTCAGAGGTCTCAATGATTATTGTCAGAACAGCCAGAGTGAAGCACACACCCTACTGCTTCCTAAACACAAACTCACCTGCTAGAGTGTTTGAACTGTTGGCTTTTCTTTTTAAGAATGCAGCAAACTACTATTTTTTTCCCGGCAATAAATATATTTTCTTACATTCCTTATGCTCTCATATCAACTATAACTTGACATCCTCTCTTTGATACACTTGTTATTTTCCATTGTATCTTTTCTTATTATTATTTGGTTTAAAACCCAATCTCACCTTTCAGCTGCCAAGTAGAGCTGCAGAGTTGTGAATAAATGCTAACTTGGACTTATCAGTATTTTATTTAGATGGCAAAGTGTTAACTACAATACTGCATGTTCTCCTTTATGGTTGGGTGAATAAAGATACATATACACATATTTTTACATATAAAATACACTCAAACAATTAGTTTCTGTCTCCTATGCTCTGTGCGTGACACAGCATGTGCTGTACATGTACCTGTCAACATGTCATTGAGCCTGCAGGTTTTTGACTGTTCCTGCAGAAACTGTTTTTCAATTTTCCTACACCTGTATAAAACCTCAACCATAGACCACACCAAGCATGTCACATTAGCATCATATCAGCGAGAACAGATTGCCCGATAAAAGCAAGTTGAATTTGTAAATCGAAACTGATTGAAACCATCTGCTGAAACATGCTCTTGTCTCACACTCTGTCATGCTTGGAGTTAACATCACGGTATAATGTTGCAAGAGAGGCCTTTTATTTAACATTTAACAACAGCAGGTGTGAATTATACCTCAAAATGTAGTGTTCAATACTGTCACTGACACTCAGGGCCATTAAATGATTTCACTTCTTAAAGTCCTACAGTTATCCTATGGTAGATGTCATGTTGGATTGAAAAGCAGTAAAACTATTTAGACATTTTTAAGGGTTGCTTTTATGCGTGTGAATTAATTACTTATGTGTATTAGACATTTCAAGGCTAAGGCCTTTCACCTGAAATAAGTTGCTCAAAGATGTTACTGCTTATCTGTACTTCAAGCAAATATTACAGTAAGACTGAATAGATATAGATATATAATACATAGATCGGGTATGATTGGCACATACAGTAAGTTTATTAGTCCTTAGTCATAGGCATTTATAAAGAGGAATTCTAAAACATGCCCAAAATATTTCAAATATAGATGTTGTTTAAGTCTTTTATCTACAACAGAATATGTCAGCATTAAAATGAGATGTGCTTTCTTATGGCTACCTTTTACAATTGTTCAACTTAGAGTGTACATATTTCAGTATAAGATATGTTGTTGTCTTTGGGCAACTTGCTCTCATCTTCCCCTTCTCTGCTCCCCTTCTCTTCCATTTCCCATGACACACTGAATTGGGCTCATCTAACCCCTCTTTGTGTACATGTACTCCTCTTTCTGTCATCCATTCCACTCTGTTTTTAATCTTTTTTAAAACACCACTGCCACACTCCCTGCGCCTTCCTCTCTGTTTCAGATGCAGTATAATTATCCGGTCATCATTATCAGAATCATTCTGTTTCCTCATTATAAACCCATCTGCTCTGCACTGCTCTGCAAACCAACCAACATGACATGAACACAGCCATACGGATACTGAAGCACACATACATACACACACACACACGCATGCACGCACGCACACACACAGACATACTCATCTCCCTTTCTATCTCTCCATGTCCCTTACTGTCTCATCACAGGAACCACTTTAGAAACTGAACACATCAGTGTAACTGGTGTGAGGTAATTATGTTGAGAGTGAGGTGAAGATGTTCAACTAATCTACTGAGATACATCAAGTAAAATGACTCCTAAACACATTCTTTTGAAAAATAAATGTGGCTTTAAATGATATCTTGAATCGATTTACTTCTAAAGTTTTCATCCATTGGCCTTCAATTTTAACCATCGCATTTAAACACCTGAGAAATGAAGGGGGTCACCCATGTTGTTCATTTCAATGTTTGGACACCAGACGACTATACACATGAGTAGACTCTGACAACCACAATCAAACCCAACCAATACTCTATAACCCATTACTTTCAGATTTGCTGTCAAGACAGTGTAATATATGAAATATGTAATATTATAGGAAAACATCCATACGAAATAATGTGTTAGTGTGAGTGCATATAAGCTGAATGTCCTTGTGTTACAACAAATATCATAATCAGAAATCCTGTATTTGTCCCGCAACGGGGTAATTTACATTATTAAAAATAGCAGATAGTGCACTGCAGATTAAGTGAGGAAAACATTGCTAAGTATGCACACGTTATTAATAACACATAAGTAAAAAACTACCATGTACATCATGGTAATAAACGTGAAATTGCAGGAGGTTATGTTGCACTTGCAAGCATATTGCACAAATGATGCCTTCCTACCCTACTTGTCTGGCTTAGCACGGGTCAATTTGAGTGTCAAAGGCAGAAGTTTAGGGCAAATAATTGCAAGTCTCTTCAGTGCGTGCGTATGTCCCAAAATGATTTAAAAAGAAAAGCCAAATTCTGGAAAAACAACAACAAAAAAGTGACATTTTGAAAAGAAAGTAACATTTTGAGAAAAAAAAGTTTGAGATGCATTGTGGGACATGTAGTTTATGGGCAACGTGCTTCTGTAAAGCGGCATGTAACCGTATAATAAACATATTATATTCTTTGCAAGCTCTTGTGGGGCCGCATGAAGTGAAGTCGCGGGCCGGATTTGGCCCCCGGGCCTTGAGTTTGACACCCCTGTTATAGACAATAAAAGTCCAATAAGGAGAGAGGGTTCACTTGAGACTTGTACCTAAAGGACAAATGCAGAATACGACACACAAAGAGGAACTGTTACCATGGCTACCACCAGTTTGCTAATCATAGAGTCCATTTAATCAACAAATCAAAGCTGCTTTTCTCTCGAGAAATGAATGTCAACATTCAAAATGACCTCATTACACCTGTCGTAGAGTTTTTCAAGACTAAATTGGATTAGAAATGTTAATCTCCTTGATGAGATCATTTATGTTTTAATAGGATACACAGGTCTATTAGTTTTCTTTTTTTCATTTTAATAAAGCAAAAGTTAAGAGGGCAGGTTGAGCAAGGAACATGTTGGATATAAGTAAGCAACATATGACTTTAAATACAAGCAGTAGCATCTAACTATAGAATCACAATGCAATATATAGTAAAGGATGGCAGTCACATAACACATTCCTGAAAGCAGCAGAAATAGTGCATGAATATCAAAGAAATATTTGAGTGTAGTCCATTTGTCAAACACATAGAGTGCCAAATGCAACACATATTAATGAATCTAATAAACTGGAAATGACTAAGTACGGTATATTAGTGAGGTGAAAACATTTTGTGGATGGTTAAATGTTGATGTCATGACCTCTGAAAGCTCAGCTGCCAGCCAAGCCTTATAGCACTACACGCACAACTTCACAGTGGCAGAGTGAAAAATCACACAGTATGTCCGGCAAGCATGTGTGTGTGTGAGTGAGTGTATACACCAAGGGCACGCAGTGATCTGGTCACAGTGCTACATGTGATATCCAGCTCTGATGTTGTGTGATCGTCCATGCTCATACATATGTGCCCAGTGTACTTAAGAACACTAAAGCTTGTAACTACAAGCACACACATGAACATACTGAACACACAGTGTCCTAAATATGGAAGCTGTCACTGGCACTCTCACACATACAGACACACTCAAAGGTTACAGTAAGTTCAAAATATGTCTCACCAAATATGAATAAAATGACTTGATTATTGATAAGTGAACTGTGTAAAATACAGACTTATAAGCAGCACTGCATTTCCCAACTGCTTCTATCACACATGTGCACAGCAGTCACATAACATGTAAGATTTTTGGGCCCACGCATCAACATGTTTAAAATAATTGAATGACACCTATAGAAAAACCCTTACATCACAACAAATGCACAATTAATGTCTTTAGAGGAAGAAAGTGTGTTGTATTTGTCTATTTTCTAAAACAGCAAACGCACTGGCAACTGTATTAAAAATAAGAGCTGACTCATCAAGCTCTGCCCGAACATACATTTGTTATTTGTGTATGTGTGTATGTTTGTTCCTTTGATTTTGATATATATTTTTGATATACTGTAAAAAAAAAATTACTTTTGCAAGTCTTGGTTATTGTTCTGAATCAGATTAAGCCAAAGTAGAATACATTGACATGAATACAGTTGATGGGTTGACAATGTAGTATAGTCTCACTTTAAACAATTACATGTCTTTAATCTCGTCAGAGGTAGGGAATAAGTCATCTATGCAGTAAGTAGGACAGCACATTTGACAAAATATTGTTAAAAACTCGACTTCACTGTTTGAATACCCCTCAGTCACACAGACACACACAGAGGGTCACAGACAGAGACAGATCCGCATGCAAATGAAACTCTCAAACACAGATATGAAGCTTAACATGCAGACACACTTACACACAAACACACACACACACACACACACACACACACACACACACACACACACACACACACACACACACACACACACACACACACACACACACACACACACACACACACACACACACACACACACACACACAGAGAAAGCCCCAGCTGGGCAAGGGATTAGAGATTAGGCGGGAGGAAGCGTATGAATCTATCATACACAACAGTCAATGACATTACTACACAGATACATCTCCAAACAGTCATCCTACACATCAGCAGAGATAAGTATGTTTAAGGTTGTGCACACTAATGTTCACATTATCAGTCTTGTACTGTGTTCCGGCACATAAGGTCCTCACATCTCTGATAAACAATTGCAACTCCAAGCGGTGTATTAGCCTGCTGATAGCGTGAGCCCTGTTTTGCTGAAACAGTACCTTCAATCAGATATATGTGTTGGCTTATTTTATTATTTATTATTTCATTTGTTATCATACTTCCCTTTCGTAGCTATCGCTTAAATAAAGCCACTTTGCAAAAGAGTAGGATTAGTTGGTCTGTCTGATGTTTGAATTCACTCTGCCATTTCTGAATCTGAGGCAGAAGCATTTGAGTTCATTCAAGGGGAATAAAAAGTAGAATAACAACAGAAGGAGACATTAATTATTTCTGATGGAAAGCACAAGTTTCGGTGGAAATTAAACCCTTGGTAAGATATCTGTGTTTTGACTGCAGGAGGATTTAACATTTGTGCTTAAACCATGATAAGTAATTTTATTTTAATAATGAATAAAGGGGAATGACTAATTCATGTAATGAATCCTCGCTGTCAGCAATCATGCAGCTTCTACTGGTTGGACTGTGAAATATAAAGAACAAATATATTCATTTAGTTCAAAGTGATAGGACGACATACAAAAATAGAAGGGTAAGTGAGAAATGGAGGGTAGAAAAGAGGAATGAGGAAGCTAATAAACAGACATGGAGAACCTGAGAGACTTTACTGCATACAGTATAAAAGGTATCTCACCCTTTCTGTCTGTCTTTAAAGTCTGTTTAGTAGCTCAGTGTCAATCAATATGGCTCCATGTGAGCCAGCTTGATGGAGAGAAGCAAAAATGTACTCTTAATCTGAAGGAAGTGATCCCCAAAAGACCTTTTGACATGAACCCATTACAAGTAAACACTGTGGAGAAGAACAACACTGTGAACAAGAAAATTAATATTACGTTACCTATACATCTTGAGCCCCTCTCACCCTAAATCAAACAAAGGTTTCGGTGAAAGCCCTTGGTGACACAGATAATTTTTGCAGGTGACCAGTAAACGCATTATCTGTATTCCCCGCCTCCAGGCCAACTTTCCACATGACTGACGATGATTGACAGCTGTTTGCTGTCCCTTATCGTCCTCTCTCATTCCTGTCTGCCTCTTCTTTCTCCACTTAAAGCCTTAACAGTCAGTTTGTATTTTTGAATAAATCTGGAAAATATGATTGGTCATGCAAGTATAAAGTATCATATCAAAAGAGAACATACTTAAAAGGGAACATACCCAATAGTAGTGGTGTAACTTCACCAATCATCTGATAGTCATGGGGATTACTACTCAGACTGTGACGGTTAAATTATGCTGTGGCTGTGGAGCTTTGTCAGGTCTATGAAATGCCCCTGATTGTTGGTTGGAGACTGCTTAAAAGATAGCTTGTGCTAGAAACTGAGGATGTGGAGTTGGTATTTACCAGGGATTGCCTGATAAGCTTTAGCATTAAGGGAACTGTAGGATCAAATGGTGTATACAAATGACCTGTGGTACGAACTTAAAGTCAGGACATCTCAGTCAATGCTGCATCAGCGTTTAACCTTTATTAACGTTTGTCAGACATGAACATCATTTCCTGTGTTACAAACAAAGAGATATTTAGTCTGTTCTGGCACAATAAGTAAAACAGGTAACACAAAAGTGTCCCTTTCCTTGAACTGCACAGTAATGTGACGATTAAAGGCCCTTTTAACAAATGGTGACATACTGGGCTTAACTGTGCAATTAGAGGTCTTTGATCCCCACAATGTAGTCAATAACACATGCGTAATGTTGCTTTTGACACTGTGCATGAACTTTTGAAGTCAGAATGGCTTAAGCGAGTCTGTGACCTTGACCAAATCAGCCTCACAAGCAAAGCGTGGGCAGGTTGTAGACCGTACACAAAATAATGGTGCAGTACCCTTTCTCTCAAATGGATTCCATCTCCCCTCTAAAAGGCACAAAGGCACCCATGTGCAAAATTACACACACACCCATCAACACACACTACACACACACACATACGCGCTGAGTCTGATCTTGCACCAGCCTCTCTCATCTGAAACAATTTGATCTCCCCCTCTCTCCATCTCCCAACCACTTACAGCACTACTATTTCTCTCTATTTAGCCTGTCCACATCGACGGGGAGGCACTACATTGTGTGTGTATGAGTGTGTGTGTGTGTTTCACTGGAGTGAGTTGATAGGTTGTGATAGGTCTCAGGGAGAAAGCCAGACCACAGCAGTTAACACTGACCTCTCCATTGCATTCTCCCCACCTCCCACACAACACCGCCACCAGTCTCCCTCTCCCTCTTTCATGTCTGTCTATTGCCTCTTCTTGCCCGTTGGTATAGTATATCACACTCTTTGTTTCTGTCTACTGCTTCTCCTTTCAATTTCCTTGTTTTCCTTTAAACCCTGCGCCCTATCTTTCATTTTACCATCATCCCTGGCCCTTTTTTCCTACATTTTTTCTTGGGAGTGTCCGCCAGATAACCAAGTTTGTTTTATATCCCAAGCTCTGCACTCTCCTACCCTCCATTGCCCCCTCTCCATTGTACTTTTCTTCCCTCCTTTCACCTCTTGTCTTTGACCTAAAAAAACCCTCTCGCTGTGCAATAACAGCAATCTTACAGGTTCATTGCTTGTCAAACTGCAAGATGGATCTTTTTAAATTCTTTGTTCACAAACTAAACCTCCAAGACTTTGCAGTATGACTTTTGAGGCGTGTCAGATTTTGCCATGAATGCCTGCTCATACGATGTATATATAAATGTGTTTCTAGCCAGTGTGTTTTACTTCATTTAATTGTATTTTAAGTGGCTGGTTTATAAAAACAGTGTGAGCATTTGGTCTCAAAAGCTCAGAGTTTTCCAATTCCCATATGGAAATGTCTTTTTGTGAGATCCCGTTTGTTCTTACTGACAACCAAACTTTACTTTTTACCTTTACAATGTTTTACTTTTGTGACATCCCATCATTAACATTGTCAATTATATCTAGTACATTTTAATCAAAATCAGTCATCATGACCTTGAGATGATAAGTGTCCTAGATGCTTACCATCACACACATATCATTGCCTTCTTCCTCCATTTTGTCAACCTCTCAATTCAAAATCCTAACACTCTCCCCATTTGGTCATCTCTTCCTCCATCTGTTTCCCCTCCTCTACATGTGTCAGCCTCTCACTCCATTTCCCTCATGTGATCACTGCCTCCTCAAATTGCCTGCCCTCCAATGCTCCGCTCCCTTCTCTATTCATGATCTCCTAATTTGTACATTCAACACTTTATTATCTATATTAATTAATCCTACAATTACTGTGTATATTTAAACTTATTTTTAATAGGATGCATTCACCCTCTTTCAATGACTTCTTCATTGCCATCTTTTGAAAACGTTTTATTTGTCTGTCCTCCCTTTATGACACGACTGTAATTTGTCTTTCCTCCCACCATTATATCTGCTTGCCTCCCCTCACCCTCCTCACTCCCCCCCCTCCCACCTGCTCCTTGTTGCATCCATTCACTGGGCAGTGATCATTTACAGAACTTCATCTGTTTATCCACCCCGTGTGTGTGTGTGTGTGTGTGTGTGTGTGTGTGTGTGTGTGTGTGTTGTGTGTGTGTGTGTGTGTGTGTGTGTGTGTGTGTGTGTGTGTGTGTGTGTGTGTGTGTGTGTGTGTGTGTGTGTGTGTGTGTGTGTGTGTGTGTGTGTGTGTGTGTGTCTGTGACTGTCTGTGCAGTTATAATGAGGGGGCTGGCTGATTTAAACTTTGCAATATAACCCAATCAACCTGTAGTAATATATTTTAAAAAATCCATTTACACACACATATTGCTGCAATGAGCCGTGGTCACTGTGACACACGGTATCCTGTGGTCCATTCCCAACACTTGGTTTCTCCCGGACCTCATTACTGTGCAATTTAATAGGTGAATTTGGTCTTTCAGTGTTGCATCTTGTCTCCAGCTCGTTTTTTGAGCCACCCCCTCTTCACACCCTTTCTTTTTTATCTTTGTCAACTCAGCTTGTTGGTCTCTGTCCTTTCTCGTTCTCAACCCTCTGTATATCTTTCATTTAAAGACACCAATTGGAAGTCTTGGTTTTTAGAATTGCCCAAAATACTGCAATAGCTGACAATAACATATGAATATATTTGTTGAATTGTTGAAGGGTTATTTGCAATTATTGTGGTGTAACACAATTGTTGAGACTCTGAATACACCTGCTTGTTGTCATTCTCAGACAAATGTAATTCTCTGTCAAACCCTCTTCTACATGTCTACTTTTATGGCAGCCTGTCTGTATCTCAATTGTTCTGTCACTCTTTCTCTACGGCTCTTTCAACTTTTAATTCATTTACTGAATGCTTTCTGGCATGTAGATCCTCATATTTTTCCGGAGTAGAAAAATGTAAGTGCATTCACTAATGCTCACATTCAGGGTTGCGATAACATAATAGAGAATTATATGCAACATTTTTGGTGTTAGCATTGAGGCAGAAATCCTCATGAGACACCTATGCTACATGCTGAGTAGTTTCTCAAAAGAGTCCCATTTAGTGAAAAATCTCCAGTATTTACTACATGACGTCTACTTAGGGGACACAAATGGCCTAAGGACAGCAGCCATTGTGCCATTTTGATTATACTCCTATTCAATAGCCAGCTATAAAGACAACAATGTAATTGAATTTATCCCCACTGATATTGCATTCAGCACAGGCAACCTCTCAAGCCTCAAGCCATTTTCAAATTAGAACAGTGGATAATGTGACATTGTGTTATATGGATAATGAAGAACAGTGAGGATGGGGCCACTGTATATAAAGAAACCCAGTTGTTATTTTAGGCTGACTTGATGCATCTCTTTATACCTTATATCTCTTTACCTTAAAGCGCTTTGAGCACCAGGAAAAGCGCTATATAAATGTAGCTAATGTATTATTATTATTATTATTATTATATCTTTACAAAGCCAAATCTGATATTGCCAGGAAACATAAAACTACTTATACTAGATGCTTGGCAACTACAGACTTGCATAAGGTAAATATGGTCTGATTTAAATATGCTAAAATGCAACATCACAAATCAAAGCTTCAAGGCAGAAAGAGAATGATCTCTCAACCAAGTTTTCATATCAGCTAAAAGTCAAATGCTTTAAACATGGACCAATTATGAACTGAATCGAAACAATTGTATGGTTTATTCATCAATTACCACCACACATTGTTTGTCTGGATGTAAGGGCAATCTTGTGTTATCATAGACAAAAATGTAAAATGTGAACTGGAAAAGGGATGGTCAGATAAAGGGGAGGAGTCTTTATTTTTTAATTTATTTTAGCCAAATGGAGGGGTGGTCTGAATTATTAGAAAAATATTGAGGCTTTAGCAAATATGGTATCACATGTGTCACAAAAATGTTCATATTTGGATGGAAATAAAATATTATGGTGCTCAAATGTCTCACCATCAACGATTAAGAAAGCCTTATTACACTGTTAATATGCATCAATGCATTCTTGAATAATTAAGGATACAATGTATCGGCCTATATACTTAATGCGCTTCAGTGGTTTAATGCATTCACAGTCGTGCAGTTGCACAAACTTTATTGCTAAACTTCATATAAAGCAACTCTTCACTGGAGAGCTGAAGAAACTCAAGCATGGCAAAGCCTTCTTTGTAAAAGTTATATTTAGCACTAGGTTCCTCTGGAACTTAAGCATTTGAATAAAAATAATAAAAGAGTTGGATGTGCGAGGCTGCTTAATTGCCTGTAACGGGCCGTCTCCACGGCAGCGTTAAAAAAATCTTGGAGGTGGGCGTATCTGAAGCTTGGGGATTTTTTTGCGATCAACCAATCACATGAATCTCCCGCCCGCGACATACGAAGCCAAAAAGCCTGAAGTAAACTGGATATAAACTCCCCAAAACAGGCGAAAACATACCACTGTCTCTGCCACCTCCCTCCATGCCTGGCTCCTCCGGTTTATATCCCGGTAGGTCTGGTCATAAAGCACCGGGTGATTGATTCGCTACCGCTAATTTCTCCTCCATTTTTTGGAATATGAGGAAATGATCTGCGGGATATCTCTCCCAGCATACACGCCGTTTGATTGGCTAGAGCTTGAACTGTCAGATTTGCGTACACGGGATTTGATTGGCTGACGCTTCCTCCTCAGCTTCAAAAGTTGAACATTGTTCAACTTTGGATCTTGAAAATCCTGAGAATCTCCGCTCACCTGCCCACAATGCATTTCGGCGAAAGCGAAAAAAAGTGACGTCACCCCATTCAAAGTGAATGGGCAGAAGCGTTTCAAGATTTTTTAACGCTGCCGTGGAGACGGCCCGTAAGTGTTTCTTGATTTCAGCTCATGCATATCAACAGTCTTTTTCAGCCTTCCAGTTTTACCCCTTATTTTACTTATTTTTCAAATGTAAAAAAAGTCAAATGAAAGAGTCTGAAGTGACTTTGGAAAGCTCTGCCTGTTGGATGGTGGTCTGCCACCGACTGCGCCCCGAGGGCTTAGTCAGGAATCCAAGAAGAGAATTCTGAATTGCTTAAATCTATCCCGTCCGCGTTTAAGACACAGATTGAGCAGACTGAAATCCTCCTGTAGGGAACATAAGTAAGAACTGATTTATGTGAAAGTATGAGAAGTGTCTCTTTAATGTGCTACAGTCCGGAGCTATTATCTTATCTATATATTCATGTATCCCTTCACTGAAATGAGTTTGCAGCTCAGTGTCCTATTTCGAGAAGTTGGATTTTCTAATAGCCACTATACTCGGTTAAGAGATTTGTTTCTAAATCCAGTTTTATACCACAGGTTTTTTACCAGTTGTGAGTGACTGCAATGAGTTGATGTTCTTCTCAACTTTTTACAGCAAGTGATAAGTGGTTGTACCGTGCCCTTCGTAAATGACTGCCTGTCATTTTTGCTTTCATAATATTTTGTGCTCCACAGCTTTCATTCGTTTTTTATTTAATTTTGCCAGTGGAATAGGTCAGATTATTTCATATAGAATTGCAATTTAGTTTAACAATATTAACTTTGATTGTATTGGTGGTTGGTTAAGACATTGTTGTTATGGGTCCACTTTTTTTTAAACATTTTCTGTTTGGTGTGGGAATGAGCATGTTCATAGTAAGATACAAGATTTTTGTATTATATCTGATAAAGCAGTTAGGCATAATCTTTTTGATTTTGTCTCAATCCCACAGCTGCAGGGTTGTTGCACTTCTGCTGACCTCTGGCAAAGTTATAGTGGATGTAATTCACTTAAGCCATAATGTCTTTTGTGTGAAAGAATCCAGCAGTATCCCTCAAAGTAACACGATCCTTAATATATTTATACGTTCTTCCCCAGATTTCTACTTTACAGTGGCAAACTACACTCCTCAAGTTTCACTCTGTTTTTCTATCCTGCTCTCTAGCTGCTGCTTCCTGAGCTCCTGTGACTTAAAGAGAAAAAAATCACACAAAAGCTATGGTGAGGTCAATCTGGAATAGTCTGAAATAGTCTGAAATATGTTTGATATGTCTGTACAAAGTCTACATTATCTCATGCTAGATCATTTTGTTATATCCTCAGTCAAGCAAGAATTAGTGACATATTCCGTTATCGATCAATGATTTTGCCAAGTAGTCTTTCTATTGTTATTTATGTTATTACTGATGCTCTGCTATTTTAAATTGTAGTTGGTGTACAGTAGTATTTGTGAAATCAACTGGCTAAAGTCTGTTACCTTTGGGATAATGATTAATATAATAAAATGACCTTTAAAAAAAGAAAATTGAATCACCCACAAGCTTTGATACTTCCCACTGCCTTTGAATACAACAGGGCTCTGCTTCCTGTTTCTCACTAATAACAGATCATACAAAAATCACACTGATTTACCTTTCATTAATAATTCCACAGCCTACATTATGCTAAGGATCTATAGAGTGCCACAGTGACGCGTCCTAAAACCCGGAAGTAAGTTAGCATTTTACCACTTCCGGTTCCTTCGACAAAAAAGCAATGCAATTTCTCCATAGGATTTTGGAAAATAGCTGGAAATAAGGTCTGAGGTTGACACACATTTAAGAGACGGATCACGTTTTGTTCTACGACATTAAATACATCAGCAGTGACCCCACTGGTGATTTTTGAAGGGTTTACGTGTCTGAAAAACGATGGTTGTTAACATGTGGCTGAATAGGACTGCAGAAGTTGTCGAGGCCGTTTTACGTCATTACACCGAACACGTAAAACACTCCTGCTAAGTTTGTTTTTCCCCGTGTTCTGCTTGAAAGCAAGTACCTGCCTCCTGCAAACTGTTAAAACAAACGCTTCAACTTGTACAATTTTGAATCTGTATGTTTGAATATGGATCTTAAGTTGGCGTGGCGTTGAAGCAGCGACCCTGCTGTAGTTCGTTTATAGCATAACGTTAGCATTTTGCTTCTGGCGAGTAGATTTATGATTCGAAAATTATAAATGTAGGGTAGACATGTGGATATTATCTGGCTGAACAAAACGTGATCCGTCTCTTAAATGTGTGTCAACCACAGACCTTATTTCAAGCTATTTTCCAAAATCCTACGGAGAAATTGCATTGCGTTTTTGTGGAAGGAACCGGAAGGAGTTTAAATTCTAACTTACTTCCGGGTTTTAGGACACGTCACTGTGGCACTCTATTGTAGCGCTTCTTAAACAGTGTTTTGCCTATTAACAGTTGAAAAAATGAGTGTGCACTGAGTAAACTCTCCAAGTGCTAGCCACAGACAGTCAAGTGACCACTTTCAGGTGTAAGAGTTCACGTATGAGTGGAGTGGAGTGGTTGGTGGATGGAGATTTAACTAGTCAGTTAAGCTGCTGCACTGAGAAACAGGCTTTAAAAGCACCACCAGTCACCTTTTACTTTCTGGACTAAGTGGTGCTAGGACAAACTCAGCAAAGTAAAAACACGCTCGCTGACATGTTTCTCAGGTAGAACAGAAAGCAAAAACTGCTGGTTTATGACGAATCTGACATCTGAGTAATTGTCAACTCCTATGGAGACTACAGTTAGAATTGATGAAGGGAAACACAGACGTAAAAATAATAACAGGGTGGCTTCACAGACTCTGGTGTCATCCTCAGGCCTCCCTGAGGGGAAACACACAAACCACTATTCCCTTTCTGTATGTCATCATCTTCCCTTTCTCACACTGTCAACCTCCCAGTTTCTTCTTTATTACCCACATGTTTACACCCTCACTGTTCCTACATCCTGTGTCCTCCAACCTCGTTATTATTCTTGTTTTTTTAAACAAAAATTATCCCCACTTCATTACTTTAATGTGATTTATTTTCATCTCTATCAGTGGTTACACTGTTGGCAGCCTCAAAAGTATGTAAGAGAGATAGAAACACACAAAGAGAGGAAGAGACTCTATGTGTGTGTGTTTGTGTGTGTGTGTGTGTGTGTGTGTGTGTGTGTGTGTGTGTGTGTGTGTGTGTGTGTGTGTGTGTGTGTGTGTGTGTGTGTGTGTGTGTGTGTGTGTGTGTGTGTGTGTGTGTGTGTGTGTGTGTGTGTGTGTGCGCGCGCATGTGCGTGTTGACTAGATGCCAGTTGGCCTGTGGAGCAGCAAGCTGTCCTAATCAAGTAACTCTATGCCCCTCCAACCAATCTGAATTTGTTTTAAAACAGCAAGCACACAGGGACCCGACACAATTAATTTACCCTCAACAGGAATTATCATGAGAATGATAACAAATACCTTTTATCTCCTAATTAACATCTTTAACATTTGTCCCAGATTCAAAAAAAAATCTGGGTGGTGTCAAAATTCAACTCTTTATTGACTTGATTTGACTTCTGTTGTCGTTAGTGAATGGTTACATGTTTGCTGTTGAGCAGGTGTCACCACCACATTGAATCATGACCTCAGTCAAAAACTTGCACTCATTTATTTTTGTTTAAGATAACGGCTTATTTTATAATCTTGTCAGAAGTCATTTGTTAAGCAACACTAATAAGATCCCTGCAGCATCGACAGGCTAATCGAATCAGATATATCTAATCGTTACTGTAATCAACTAAATCTATACCACTACTCAGAAAGAGAGATGTGGTTAATTGCATTATTGAAAACAGATGTATGCCAACTGCCTTATAGTTGTACATGTTTTTACTACCAGTTCAAGCTATATTTCTGGCCTGGCTCTGGCAGTGTATGTCTGTCGATCCTCTACTTTGGTCCATTAAGAAATAATGCTTCTATTATTTAGTGGTGATTGCAATGAATTGTGTTGAATAACCGCTGTGCCAAAATGTATAATGACTTTGCTGATCATTTGCCCACCTCCCTATTGCTTGTATTTGTTTGTGAAATGCGTCGTTTAAATTGATTGGCAAGAATTCAGGCATTGTTGATCCTTTAACCTCTGCTCTATTAACAAGGTTTGGCTGCAGAATAAAAACAGCTGCTTCTTGCTAAGTTCAGACCAGCACTTCAGCTTTCTAGAGTCATTTCACTACACTTAGCCATATGCCGTACATTGCTGCTACTTTTGTTTTTGGCGTAAACTCAAATAACTGCTGCGCCTGAGAACAGCCTCACAGAGCTGCTAGCATGGCAGTAGATGCTCAGTCTTCTCAAGACTTAAAGGGAATAACTTATATTATCTCTGCTCTGGCTCATAGGTGGCGGCCTTTCCCTTCCAATAAACTTTAAGAAGTTAAAAATCTAAACAAAATTAATCCATTTAGGTATTTTGACATAAACCTTGTTAGATATGCCAACTGTTGAGTACACATGTTGTGATCAATGATCTAAAATGTCTTTACTCTCATAGTTCTTTGGACAGTGTGCGATTAAATTGTCACAACAGGTTTCACTTTGGAGTGCAGAGCACATTTAACACATGACAGGCACATATGAGGGATTTAGCTTATTAGGGATTATTAGTGTATATATTTTCCATAACAACAATGTGGCGGTTTTGGCAGTATCAGCTTACATTTCAACAGCACCATAATTACAAGAAACCTGTGCTGAGGAATGCTAATGTCAAGATGAGGCTTAGGACCCTTCCTGTTAGTACTCCTGATTAGCATAACGGTTACATGACAACCTTTAGCATTAGTGGTACTTTGGCTTTCACTAGACCAATCATGACCATATTTAACATAATAATTCCTTGTGAAAGACTCTATATGCTTAAGAAGAAACCGTTCATATTCCCTCTCCCTATTGTAAGCAAAAGGGTAGTTGTATGCAACCTTTTTATACATGAGGCTCAATATCTAATATACAAATGATTTAGTTTTCAAATCAAATTGTTACACATGAACAAACATGAGGGGAGCCTACTTTCCCAAATGATTTACTATGGATATCATTATGTGAATATTCCTTTTTCCTTTCCTGTTATTCTCCTTTTATGAGCAGTAAAGTCAGTGAACAGTATAGAAGTATCATTCTATCGGAGTGTGGGTGGCTCACCACAGGTGCACAGATATCCACAGATGTTCACAGGTGTAGTCTCTGCAACAGTCGGTTGTCAGGTTTTAAAAGTGCATGTAAACAGCTTAACAGGATAAGCTTCAACCTGAGTATGGCCAACAGCTGATTTACTCTGAGCAACATTGTCAGTTAATGGCAACACCTGGCAGAGAGGGACAGAGAGGATGATAGGATAGGAAGCGGGAGAAAAGTCATTAATCAGACAGTCGGGGTGACAGCACGCCTGCTGAGCCTCCACAGCTACTTCTGTGTGTGTTTATGTGTGTGTGTGCGTGCACATGTGTGAGTGTGTGTGTGTGTGTGTGTGTGTGTGTGTTGAGAGAGTGAACACAGCTGCATGTGTGAGATGAAGCATCCTTGCCACAGAAGCTTCATCTTTTGCTCTGCTCAGAAAACACACACCATTGCTACTCTGCTTACATAATATATGTGCCTTCCATGATATATTCACAACACACTCTACAGTATGACAAAGTGATGCATGTTGCCTGCCATGCGTGTCATATGGCTAATATGTACATACCACAGCCCTTTGTGCTTCCGAACACCTTACAGGAGAAAAGTCTCAATGTGTTCCAATGGTGTGGCTGCCTCTTCGCCTTTATTTCACAAGCTCCACTGGTCACAACCTTCCCCCTCCAGGAACTGCACTATTTAAATATGATTCACTAAGTAATTAATTTGCTGCCCAAAAGAGTCTGCCAAAAAGGTTGCCATTGTCCTTTGACATATCCTGTGTGATTATGCTAACATGCCAAGTGTGTTTAGTGTACAGTGAGTCACAGAGTAAACACCATTTGAATACTAAGATGTCTCCCTCCTTTTCTTTGTCCTCTCATCCAGGTTGTTCTCTCGCATCTGTCTCATATGCCTTTGCCTTTCTCCATCATCTATATCACATCATCGATCTATTCATAGAGGAGAACATCAAGTATTTTCAGTTTAATCTTCAAAGATTGCAAAGAAATGACTTATTGACTAACACTTTTCTCTTGTTACACAAACATTGTACCTATCTTGAGTCATGGCCGGCCCCACCACTTTGTCAGGCTGTAGTGAGTTATTTCTCATGACTTGTACCACCTGAGTCTTTTTCCCTGCCATTACACCTACTGTGAGAGAACCAAAAATATGCAAGCAAAGCTATCTGAGCGCTCAAGATGCATGCTGTAAAAAGGGAGGAAAGTAAATACTTTTTGACAACATTTCTCATTAAAGTATCTGCCGCTGGAAATGTTTGCTGCAAGCAATATTTCTACTGCCCCCAAGCTTGACACATTCCAGCATAACAAATGTTGCATTGCATAGACAGCAAAAACAAAGGATAGCTGATTTGCTGACTGATGCTAATAGCCCAAGGCAGAAAAGTATTAGATAGTGACAATAATGATAGAGATATACAAAAAATACAGTCACAACAGTATATAGATAGTTCAATATTTGCATTATTCAGGGGATTTGGTAGGGAAACAAAATAAGAAATTATTAATGTGTACACTAACTAGCCAGTTGACTACATCATCATTGGTGCAAAACTCATATCAAATCCAATCTTTCCATAGAGCAGTGCTCACTGAGTTGTCAAGTTGCCCATAATGGTTTAATATGTATTAAAGGAATGATAAACAATTAAATCTTGAAACAATATCATGATTAAGGCTCTGCCATCAGTGTTGGAATTGTTTAATGAGTAAATGGCATGTCATATAAAAGTGCTTTTAAGAATAAAGTTGCTATATAACTAAAACGTTGCTATATAAATATATAAAGTCAATTTACCATTACTGTATACAGTATCATAGTAGCAAAAAGAGGTATGGTTGTATCAAAAAAACAAAATTTGAAGGAAATCCAATGATTTGTATTGCCTCTTATACTGTAAGTTAAGGCAAGATCTGCGAAAACATATAATAGCGTCTTTCACAACATATAAGTTTAAGGTCCAAAGATGACCGTTTTCATCGAGTAGTTAAAATGTTTTGTTCACTTTAGTTCAAATTTCATTTCGAACTAAATTTCTAAGTAAAAAAACAAGCAATTTTTAGAGGTCAAACTGTTCTTTAAATTAAAGGACAATATAAGACAAATGAAGCTTGCAGGGTGTGTAGAAGGACAGGGATAGTTGGAGGTTGAGGAATGGAACAACCTTTAGGACAAATGTTGCCCTTCTCGTCTGTCCTGAAGCCTTGGACTTGGCTCTAAAATATGTCCAGTCTTCTCTGCCTACTTTGAATAAACTTGTATAAACGTAACTTAAACTTAAGCGAATATCCAGAGTCTAATTTCTCACAAGAAAAAATATAGAACACAATAGGCTTGTGGGATAATAGGATATATCATAAACCTGTTATCACAACAGCTAATTCTAGTTTATCTATTTGTGAAGGTTAATGTTTTTTGCATATTTAGAAAGAGTTCAATGTGCTAATTCGCCCTGTATTCTGAGCCAGAAGATGTCATACTGTAATGAATGGGAGTTTAATAGGTTATTAAAAACACTGTTGTAATATTGGTTTTCACCAAGCCACACGAACAAAGGGAAAAGAGGGAATGGCATGAATAAAAAAGGCTTCAAAATGATCATCTTAGAGCTTTTTGTGTTCAGATGTGAATACAGTTGTTTCATCAGGGAGCTGTGCAAGAACAAAAGTAATCTATTGGTTGTCAGACCTAAGAATACCTCTTGATATGGCACCCTGTCAGCGCACGTGCATACAGACACACACACATGCACACAGGCAGGCACACACACACACACACACACACACACACACACACACACACACACACACACACACACACACACACACACACACACACACACACACACACACATACACCCACACACACACACACACATACACCCCCACACACACACACACACACACACTTACAGAGCACATACCAAGCACTTTTCACCAATTCTCACACACCCTTTCATGACCCTACTCAGCATGCAACGTGAGTAACATCCTTGGTTGAAGGAGACACAGCTTTCATTTTAAATTGTGTGTGTGTGCGCGTGAGAGTGTGTGTGTTTATTATCTATGATGTGAGCATTTGGCTATCTCTACTGTTTCATTATGTATTAAAGTATTTGCTCAGGTGTATTATTTATAATTTTAATTCTTGTAGATGTTGTTCACACATTGAGTACAAAAAGGCACCATTTCAAGGTTAATGCTGGAGTGTCATAACAATAGATATAATGTATCCTAGTATGCTTTTTAAAGCTGTTTTCACATCCGTGCTCTCCTGTACAGACAGTATAAATGTAATGCCTCATTATAATGATAAAGCCTTTGAAATGTAAAAGTTTATACTCCATTGTTCTTTTTTGAGCTCAGTCTAAGATATTTGCAAAAGTGGAGACTGTTTTCCTAATGCTATACTAATGGAGATCAGCGGAAAGAGGTGAACCGAGGGCAGATACTGGCTACCACTGCATATACACTTTGACACAAGCTGTTTAAAAGCATCCATTAAGGACATGAGTATACTTATACTGTATGGGAAACACTGTTCAACATGACATATTATCAGAGGTATTGTGTTTCTTTTGAATACCTTTATAAACATGTCTTCCTACACTATCTGTCCGATATGTATGCAAGAAGATATGGTGCATTTCATGTGTGCACAGTTTGGTATATGCTTGTGTGTTACACTGTGCAGTTTCTATATGCCTCTCAGTTTGAGTGGCAGTAGTTAGAGCAGTGCATGAGAGCAGCCTCAGGACAAACACACACTGAGCTGCGGTGGCCACCATTTGCCACCACTCAGTTGTACAACTCGATGCTGGAGGGCACCCATTTAGCCACAAATGCAGTATAGCTTCTCATTGTTAGCAAGATGAATGCTATCACACCACTCGGTGAAAATAGGGAGGGAAGAAATCACAGACTAGAGAAGGAATATGGCGAAAGAGAAGGAAAGGAAAAGGAGAAATGGGATAAAATGGCGTGCTCTATAACTAAATTAAATGGAATAGCAATTACAAAGAGACAGCAGAGAAACGCTCTGAAGCATCCACCTCAGCATCTCTCCCGCCCTCTGTCCTTCCACCTCCTCATTTATATTCCTCATCCTCATGGTGTTGCTGATCAGTTTCCGCTTGATATCGATTACTGCTATAACTGCACAAAACTCATCACATGCCCTCTGGAGCCACTCTCTCTGTTTCTTGCTTCTCTCCCACCCCCCTTTCTCTATTTATTTCCTTCTCAGCTGGTTTGAATTTCAGAGCGGACTTCTTTATTTCTATCTTGAAAAAAACAAAAACAAGGGACTATAATCCCTCAATAGTTTGTTAGACAGGAAGTGATCTCCTATTTCTTCCCCCTGTGCTATCCTTGGGGACATCATTCCAGTAATGGCCTTGTGCTGTATATCGTTTATTATCTACTTATCAGTATTATCATTATTAGCTGCTCAGGCGGAGCACTAAGAGCCAATCTCTGTTAACTCATTTGTTTGTGCACTCATGTTCAATGCTTTTTGCAGTGTGACTGGTAAGGGATTTACGGTGGCCCTATTAAAGCTGCACACAGAGTTCAGGAGCTCTGTGTAAGGGGAATACAGGTCACTGTTACAACAGAAAAGTCACGTAAGGTAAAGGAGAGCTACTGTGTCTGCCTTCACATGGCTCCGTCTGTCTCAGAGTTTGTTTATTAAACCTAATTATATATACTGCTCTGAAAACATTTTACAGACCACTCCTAATCTTTCTTAAATCTCAATCTGTACATGTATGGCAGCCAGTCCATTCCAGTGTCTATTGGATTCTGACACAGAGGTATGATGTCAGAAGTTTAGAGAATAAAACAAATGTTTACTCAAACACAAATGTATGAATAGTAAAACCAGAGGAATTGATACTTTTGCAGTGGTCTCTTGATTTTTTCCAGAGCTGTATATTTAGTCAAACTGTTTTATTTGGTAACAATGATTAAGACTCTATTTGTAATGTTTTTAATTGTACATGTTTACTTGGTGAAAAGCCATTAAAATAGGATATTCTTCATGGACACTCTTTGCTAAGCAACATGTTACCCTTTGAATCAGGCTTTCAACTCGCAGTGTATTGCATTGGCGCACATGGCAACATAACACAGTTTCAAAAGTAGTTTTTTTTACAGATTTAGGGAAGTATAGAGTAGGGAAAAGGGTGAGGGAAAACTTGTGAGAGAGGTGGAAGAGGAGAGGGGACAAAGATGAAGAGAAGTTGTAAGGATGGATAAGATAGATAGGAAAGAGCAAATATTACTTTCAGAGGAGAGTGTGAAAGAAGGAGGGGGTTTGGGAAATTGTACAAGAACCCCCGCTGGTGGTCAAACAAGTGAAATCAATGTCAGTCTGATGAAACTTGTGCCTCCCAGATGTGTGTTTGCATTGAGTATGAGGAAACCTGGTTTTGTGTGTGTATATGGGACTGTCAAGTTGAATAAGTATGCATGTGTGCATGCAGTTTAAACATATGTTGATGTTGTTTTGGTGATCTTGAAAATCATTAAATTCCTTATAAAACAAGCAGATAACTCCCCTGTTCACAACACACACACACACACACACACACACACACACACACACACACACACACACACACACACACACACACACACACACACACACACACACACACACACACACACACACACACACACACACACACACACACACAGCTTGCAAAAGCAACTTTATTATGACACCACAGATGTTAAAGTACGTATGTTGAAAAAGGACCAAAAATGGTGCAAACTCTCTTGTATGTGTTCATGCAGATTATATCTCCACATGTCTTTGAACGAGAGTGGTAGGAAAGAAGTGTTTACAAGCTGATCCAAGTGAGTGTGTGATAGGAAGAGATTCAGATGAAAGAGAACGAGGGACTGTGAGAGAGCAAGAAACCGGAGAGTGTGACGCCCGGGACTAAGTCGTTTCTGAGGTCTATTAAATACAAACAGGAGTGCAGAGCACAAAACAGGGGTACAGGACAGGCACAGTTGTACAAGCTGTACAATTGTACGTGTTTTATATTAAGACCCGCTACAGGAACAAGCTTTCAGTCACACAGCAGGCTGATTGTTGCTACCTTCTCAACATGATTTTCCTAGCTGGTCTTGGGAGTGAACACCTTACAGTTAACAAGTCTGTCCCTCTTATCTCTGAACGACTCTTGCCTTCCCTACAGTGTGTTATGTGCTCCTTATTTTCCCCTCGGATTCCACCAGTGATTGAGATATCGGGGAAATCTGCAGGGCAGTTCAGCTGCTCCTGTTCACACTGCCCCGTGGGACGCCGCAGGGCACCTCCTCCAAAATAAAATGTATTCTGCCTCTCTGTGTGAAGCGGGCAGGGGAGTGGGGTGGGGGATGTGTTGGCGATGGGAACACAAAACATCCGTGCACCTGGGTCCACTGCTGCCTAGCTTTGCCTGAACCTGGCATTAAGCCTTGTTGGCTGCTGAAAAAGGGTCAGTTTGTACGCTGAATGATGAACGAGATCAGCTAGACGAAGCACTTAAGACACTGATCTAAGATCAGGCCTGTTGCTACCAAAAGTAGAGCTTTATAAATTGCTCTCAGACCTAAAGAAGACATTGTGAGGCTATGAATCTCAGAAAACACATCCTTGACTAGTGAGACTGGCCTTGCTCTACATTAAAAAAAATGGTTGCTTTGATGGCTTTTTTTGGAGAGAGGTTTGTCCATTCGTTGTTATGACTACAGTGGCAAAATCAGTTGGTGCATATCAATCATTTTATCTCCCAGGTTGGATCTGTGATGCAAAGCATGATTAGAGTAATTATCTTATCTATTAAGAAACTACAACATTTTGTGAAACTAGGAAATACTTTTTTCACTTTTTAATTGATTTGTCTGCATTGTGTTAACATTTAAAGGATGTACATCAGCTCTGAGTCATCCCAGATCCTAAACCTTTATTTCCTTTTTCTCAGGCACACCAACAAGCTGGTTTCAAAGAACAAACATGTGAAACTAAATCCTTACATCCCATTATTCTAGAGTATCTTACATATAACAATTACATTGGCTCTGATTAACTAAATGTAGAAAAATGCAAAAATGTGTGCGTTGGAAAGTGTGTGGTATAGGTGAGTTTATGTTTTGCTTTAAACCTATATCCACTCTCCTGTATTAAGAACATTATGAATACACTGCAAATATGCCACACACTAGAAATGTCACGTTACTGGACATATAGTTGTAGAAACAAAACAATGTCATGTAGCATTACCAGGGTTAGCAAAAGAAGAGTCCCATTGAGTCATTGATGGTTGCCTAACTGCGTGCTTGATAGGAGGGGGTTGTTCTTGAGACGCCCGGTAACTGTGTCACTGTAGAAAAACATGTACCGTCACATTTTCAGAAGGTTGGCATCTGCTTGGTACTGAAGTAGGATTTCTCATGACATCCCTATGGCACATATCCATTAGCCAAATATACAAAAAATGTACAAAATAATCAGCTTAATACATGACCCATGCAATAACAATAATACTCTCATTACTAAGTTAAAATATAATGTATTTAGAGCTCTGTGTTTCTGTCTAAAACACAGTCAACTGAAGAGGGATAATTGGAAATAACAGTCACATGCATTTTAAACACATTTGAAGATATCACTGGAGACATGAGCAGCTTTTTATTAGTCAATTAATTAAGTCATTAAATTGTTATTCACCGAGTCCATGTTTTGCGGAAGACAGAGCTACTGTAAGACAGACATTACACTTCTGTATTGAGGGTAGCATGGTTATGAAAATAAAATGCATTACTTTTTTCAATAAAGAATAGCAACAACGTTACCAAGATAAGATTGTATTCTGCAGGAGTGAATCACATCAATTCAACTCATGCAGATAATTTAGATGAAATCCCATTGAGTTTCTTAGAAGAAGAAAGAGCTGTGATTCAATTAACAACCACATTTTTGTATAGAGAAAACAATAATCATGTGCTCCTGTCTGAAAAAAACACACAAGCTATCCTCCCTTTTTCACATACAAATAATGAATTGCTGAACTCACTAAAGTCATAATTTAGGGAAAATGGGAAATCATGATTAAGCCTTCACCGCAGACCTCTTCTACTGTACATACTCACTCGGACCATATGTCATTCTAATGGCAAGGCTTGGCATCGCTGCTTCCTTGTTAAATAAAACACTGTGCAACAGATCCATTTCTAGGTCACTTGAATAGAGACACCGATGAAAATAACACTAAAACAGACACACTGTATCACATGCACAATTGCGTGTGCTGTGCTGTTAAACAGAGTACGCTTCATACACAATAGCTCCTGTCTTTTCTTAGCTGTTGGAGGTCTGTTTTGTCTATTTGTGGTTGATTTAAATGTGGTAACTCTTGGGGTAAGTGGGGTCCTATCCCATCCCATCCATCCTTAATGATATCCTATCAATCACTTTATGCAATCTTTTTGTGTTTGTGTCAGGTGTTTGTGTCTGATAGTGCTGTGTTTGACAGAAACCCCATTGATGATTATGTCTCCCCAACATATTGTGACAGGTGCATCTTTTTAGCCGCTTGATCTGATCATTAATCAAACACAGCACAAATGGTAAATACAGGCTCAGCGTAACGGAGCTGTTGTGCTGGAGTATTCCTCTGAGGGGAAATAAGATGCCCCATATTTCCCTGCACTGCTGGAAGTGAAATTATAGACATAATTTATACCAACTGTTATTTATTTGCAGTCTTAAATGATTATGTTTTTTGTTTTCCTTCCTGCATCAGGCTATTTCATGAATATGGTGCTTGGCTGTAATTAGGCTTTTGTTGTAAATGAGTGCCCCTGTTTCCAGCGTCATAAACCGAACAGTAAATATAGAGGCTGGCCTTTTTAAGAGTTGGATTTGCATAGCTTTAAAGTTTGTTAATCACTTAATCTTGCCCTATAGGGCTTCCACTAGAGCCTATAGAATAGGATCTGTATCTAAAGAACAACATATAGCATAGTGTCATACTGTATATGTATTATTTCAATTAATTGATTGATAAGATTTGGCAAAAGATCATAGTTTGAATTTAAAATATTCATATAAAACAACTTAAAATAACTCAATGTTGAGATTTGGTTTCACACAGGACATGTACCAATGCCTCCTGGATGAATGTCTGTCGGGTTAACCTTGTGGTGCGTGTCATACAGATGCTAAATTGTGCCTTGTGGGTTGGTATTGAAGGCAGGAGGCTGACGTTGGTTGTTGATGCACTGTAAGGAAACTAGGGACTCTGAACTGTCACATCTCTGCAGTGAGAAGCCATCTTAACCCAACAGGGACATACAGTACATATGGAACATATTTCATAACCACAATTAAATCACATTGGATTTGTGATCTCTCTCCACCCACTCTCACCCTCCTGCTATCAGTGTTTCTCTCCAATTTCCTTTCTTAACATTTATTTTGTCCCTTGATATCTGTGGGCATCTTTGAGATACACATTTCTATGACAAAACTATTAATGAATGATGGAAACAAACACACATCTATTTTGTCTTTCTTGTTTCTTTTCCTAAACATTTTCAATTCAAAATGATTTTCACAAAACCGCAGATAAACAACTCAGTATATTCCTGTCACACACACACACACACACACACACACACACACACACACACACACACACACACACACACACACACACACACACACACACACACACACACACACACACACACACACACACACACACACACACACACACACACACACACACACACACACACACAGATGGGGCTACAGACTGGCTAGGGGACCGGACCATGCCAGTAGTTTCAGCATTGGAGCAAAGTATGACACCACTTACATAAGATGAGAGCTTGGTCTCCTTGTCTGCTCATCTAAGCTCCCAATGCACAAGGTCAGACTTGAACTGATGGGCCTCTCAATCATGCAGCCCGTTTTCCCCTTCATCTGTCCAAAATCTGTTGAGTACATACTTAAGCCCAACTGCACACCAAGTAGGAAACATTTACTCCAGCAGAAGGGAGGTGAAAATGCCAGGATCATCACTCGGCTACTTGAGCTGGCCCTGCACTACCATGTTATTTGTCTTGTACATAAGATACTCCTGTATCAAAACATATAACGCCAAGTACAGTAGATTGTCAAAACTCATGAGTAGTGCTTGTACTAGTGTTTAAATATGCAAACGTCTCACAAAGCTTACTGACAAAATACTGCACTCAAACCGAAACCCTTGTCCAAATGTGGTCAGGATGTTTAAATGCAATACAGTTTATTATGCTAAAACATAGACCTAATGAGTCTATAATATCTTAGCAGCTTAAATCACAATTACTCATGTTAATCAAATGGTTGTATGTAGGCATGAGAGGTAGAAAATACATTGCAATTAAACAATTACAGCGACAGTGTAATTCAGTCATCAAATGGAATAAACTGGAGAATGTAATTAATGTGTGTGTTTGTGTGTGTGTGTTTTCTTTCTAGGAAACTGTAATTGCTACATACTGCTGTTGCAGATTCGTCTCTCCTTTGATCATTTTGTAATAAAACATTAAAAAGCTTTATACTAATGGAGTGTGTACAGAGTGTGTGAGAGAGAGACAGAGAGAGAGAGCTTAAAAGCCCACTTCAATACAACATCACTTATCAGTGCCTATGTTTTGGGCTTGTCTACAACCGTCTTGATCACTTATTAAAACTACTTACATTTACACATCAGCATAACACTGGATGTTAAAAGTGTGCAAGTGTGCGTTTGTGTGTGTGCATGTGCGTGTGCGTCTGGTGCGTAATAGGCTCTCCACTAAGTCTTGCTAAGCCTGAGAGTAGTCAGGGCTGACACTTTTTGATAAATCACTCCAGGTCCAATATAAATGCTTAGAAATAAAAAGGCAGCCGGAGGGCATTCAGGACAACTAGATGAAATCTCTCGGAGTTCAGGCCATCCTGGATAAACGTATGTGAAATGAAACATTAAGAGAGCACATTACCATACATTAAATGACATTGAGATGAGCACAGAGCTTACCGCCTTCAGTTGTATAAGGTCCTAGCTGCAGTAAAGCTTTTTGAAAAGCATCACAACTCAACAACTTTTACTGGTGGTATGTCATTAATTAATAGAGGTTGATAAACTGAGCTTACAGGTCATCAGTTTCATTACCTACTATAGCCAGGGTGGCAAATCTTAGCGTGCCCTTAAGCCAGCACGTCCCGTCGTAAAGAAGCAAGATAAAATCCAGAACATGATAAACCTGTCTGACCAAATGTATCCCCTGAACTGACAATACTTTTGCATTCTTTTTCGGAGTTCAACTTGTTACCTGGTGCACACTGGTAAGTTTTGCCCCAGTAAATAACCGCATACAGTATACTTGTACTCTTAGTTATACACTTACCACAGTTCTATACTGTCCCGCCAACTCGTCATTTATATATATTACCAAATCAACTGCCCTTTAGAAGGTGAATACAACAAAAAACGTACCGATGGATGGAAATCTGTTTTAAGAGGACAAAGTTAACAAGGGAAATGTTTGCCTATCAATGTAGTTTTTGTGTAAAAACTGTGCAGCTCCCTACTTGCTTTAATACGAGTGCCGGCAGCTGCTGTGGATTGGAGTTCATATTGTTTGTATATATGTCTGCCTAGATGGTGCTTTATTTTAAATAGCAGCTGCTGTTTAATTTGTGTAGCTTAATGATGGCCCTCTCTCAATGACACTTTTACTGAGTTTTTCCTCATTTCTTGTGTATTCCTCGCTAAGAGTTTTTTAAAGTAACATTACTTCTATCAAGTACCATTATTTATTTGCTTCCATAAAAGGACATACATTGTCATATGGGCAACTATTAGCAACATGTCTGTTGCCATATAAATGTGGCACATTATGAGGAATAACCTTACACAAATTGATGTGCATTGCTGCTCATCCAAGGAGACTGTGGCAGGCTCCCCATGGGGCATAGACTGTGTTTTAACTTAACACTGAGCAGTGAGAGTTACTGCCAAACCACACATTTCTCTGGTGGAGAACATCTCTTGATTCTCAAAACAACATGCTGACAAGCAGCTTCAGGCTCATTCATAATCACTACAAGTCTAGACAGGCTTGCTGTCGTGCTCCTTCTCTGCTTACTTAAGCCGCTGATAGAAATGAGAAGCCTTTACAAGGGCTTCTACACTGCAGCTGTTAACGCAGCCAGGGCTGGTAGAAATGACCTGTTTCCCTGCAGACATAAAGACTTATTCAGAACAAGGTCATTGCAACAACTGTCGTCCCAGTATCTTTCAAAACCATGATATACTGTAGCACTACTGGAGAGGCTTTCAGAGAGAAAAGATGGGACAGCATGGATGGGATGAGAGATGTCAGCCACTCGCTGCTGTCAGGAAAAAGAAACCAGAAGGGGAAGAAGTGGAAGGGAAAGTAGAGAGAAGGCGGGTGGAAGTGAAGAGAGAAAGACATACAATGAGAGAGAGCAGGATAGACAGTGTGAAGAGAGAGCGAGGGGTAGTGAGGGAGGAACAGAGTTGCAATGGGATGGGCTGACAGTCACAGCCTGTCATCACGCACCAGGGGACTTTAGTTTGTGCGCGTAAGTGTGTTTGTGTGTGCGCGCAATTTTGGTGTGATATTTGAATATGCACTGCCAGCTGTCACATTGAGCAAAGACACATGTGACATCTCTGTCTCTCTCTCTTTCTCTCTATCACAAAGTACTCTGAGGAGCAGGAAATGTCATAGCTGCCTAGCAACCACGTGGTTGCCTGTGGGGGTATGGCAATCCAATTTTATTTCTATTTTTCATGCCAAATTTCACACTTTCACTAAAATCAAATGCATGGCCAAACCAATATGATGGGCTAGACACAAGCTTGTCAATATCATTGTGACAGATTGTGGGTGTGTGTGTGCGTTTGTGTGTATGTGTCTAAATGTACAAAACTGTTGTAATACTAATAATATATTCATGCTTTGTACCACATTTTGCCAGCCTTTAGCCAAATTGCAACAAAAAAATGGTTTGCCAGTTTAAGCTTGTATTTGTGCCTACAAGAATCATGAAAATAAACGCTCCTTGTGTGAGGTTTATTGCCGTAGGCTTGAGATCTAATAAAACAAAAAAACTAGATTGTGTTCTTTATTCAAACAGATTAACAACCAAGTATTTTCTGAATCCCAAGATGGCAACTGAGCCAACTAAATATAAAAACAATGACAAATAAGAGTAGTTTGGTAAGAAAGATTATAGATATTTAAGTCTGCCTGTCTGTTTATCTAGTTCCCTAACATTAACATAAAATATGCAGCTTCAGTCACAAGTTCTTAGCCCCTACTCAGAGTTGACTTTAGGAGTATTTAAATAAGTATTCCCCTAAGGAGTTTATTCTTAGTAAGATAAGGTGATGATGGTCAGTCCAAAGTTGTCTCCATCTGCACCTACTCAATCTCTCACACACACACACACACACACACACACACACACACACACACACACACACACACACACACACACACACACACACACACACACACACACACACACACACACAGACACACACACACACACACACACACACACACACACACACACACACACACACACACACACACACTCACACTCACACTCACGCTCATCTCTGTATATACTTTATCAAGTACAACGCTCCATTTTTTCAAGAGCCGAGCTTCTCCAGACAATGACTCAAATATACATAAATAAACCACCAGTATAGAGCATGTGGACAGGGTCACATGGTTAAGTTGCTGTTCAACTGAATTGTACGTTGGTTGTTGGTGCCAGACCAACAATGGACCACTCTTGGATTTGCATGCAACGCAAAGTGTAGAGTTTTTTAGTGTTTTAGTGTTCTGTGTATTCATGTTTAATTTAGCATGTTCAAATGCAGTTCAAGCACTCTGACCAGCAGTGGGGAGATGAATGCTCTTCATATGATGCACATCTCGGAAAGGACCACTCTTCAAGCCACCGAACTAAATATGAACATCAGCAGAAACTGTGCTTTCAAAGTTCTCCCTTTGAGTGATTTCAATGAGTATAAAAGCTGTCTATCTGAGTATCCATCCTGTCTGTTTCCCTGTCCATGCTGAAGATAAATATCTTCCCATAAGAGCTCTTTGAATTCAGCAGTATGCCTTGGCAGCGCTCTGACTTCACATAACGTTAGACATTCATTTATGATATCGGCAATATTCAATGAAATCTCGCATACAAGGGTTAGTTTGGTTAGTCTTGAATTTGTATTTGTTTTAAAAAAAAACGTTCCTCATTTCGTGTTTTGATAATGGTTCTGCCGCTTTATACTCTTAAGTGTTTTTACTTGCAGTAAAATCTTTTGACTGTGAAGGCCAAAGCAAATGATTCACATCATCACAACCATATAAGCTCTCATGCACTTTGTGGACGCACCTGTGTTCATTATGTTTATCTTCTAACAACACAATGTGGTTTGATATTCAATTCACCACATGCATGGATTTAGAGCCTTGTGTTGAAGGATATGACTTGCTACGATGCATTGTAAAATACCAAATACCTATTCACCAGATTGCCAGGGAATAGCTCTCCACTGTGATGAATGGAAAGGCCACACCCACACCATCATTGTGCTGTTGAAATTCTTAAAGAACAACCTGATTCTTGAATGTGAGAGTAAAAAATTATCCTCTCATCTCTGGCAGCTTGTTGAATCCATGGTCTAGGTTGTTTTGTCGGAACAAAAGGGGCACCGTTGCTACAGCGTGTATTTGAAGCTAAAGAAAGGTACTGAGTTACACAATAACCTAAGAAGAACACACACACACACACACATACACTACAACAACAACTCTTACCCAGCTACTATGGAAGAGATTTGAGATTGAGAAACTGAACTGCTAATTTTTCACTTTTACAGAACTGATTTATTTGTGTTTTGGAAAATGTATCTCTTACTAAGAAGAAGTTTTTCAGAACATGGTCCAATTAAGAAGTTTAGTTTGTTGGCTTTAAAACAGCTTCTCTTATTATGTTGGAAACAAGAAGGAATAGGTCTATGTCCCATTTTGGATATCTAAAGTGGTAAAAATCCCCTGTGTGTGTGAGCGTGTGTGTGTGTGTGTGTGTGAGAAATGCAGGCTGTTGCTGTTACTGTTCCTTTCTTTCCTGCAGGGCTCTCAGGACATCATAAAGCACCACAGAGATACTGAGAAATAGAGCAGAACCGGCAAAATTAGATATTTCTCCAGGCTCCATCACTTGGTCCTTCCTTGAAAGCACACATCTAAGGGAATACAGAGAATTACACAAAGAAACAAAAAAAAAGGTCTGACAGACAGCAAATCAGTCAGACAATATGAGACAACGAGTGAGAACCAGTGGGTACTCACACAGACAGTTTTCTCTCATTACAAGGTCGTTTTCGTTTTCTGTTTTACACACTGTAAACATTTCGGATTAACTGGTGTTTTCTGGTCACCTAAATTACTTCTATGCAACTTCCCAAATATTGCAATTGTCATGTTACCCAGCAGCAGTCAATGTGAGTATCTAGCATGGCGAGACAGGAGATCATCATAGAATAACAGCTGGCTCCCAACCACCTTCTTTTCTGCTCGTCTTTCTCTATCTCCCGCCTCTCTCTTCCTTTCTCTTCTTTCTCCCAGGCTGTCTTCCTGTCTGCCTCTCTTCACGTCCTCCTGCCCACAGCCTCTCTGTGTCTCTTTCGTTTTCTTTAACACAGTTGGTGGTGTGAAAGAGGGCCGGCAAAATAAATCTATAACCCTCCTTTGTGCTTTTCATCTTGTATTCGCCGGTTTAAACGCATGCTTATAATGCAGATCATTTCTGTTCCACTGCAATCAAAAGGAAAAGGAATACAAATTGAGCATGAAAAATGACTATTCATGAATTCAGAGCAGATTTCATTGACTCCAGTGTCATTTAAATTGCATGATCAATTTAGCATTTTAAGAAAATGGTCAGGGGAATGGGCCACAGGGTTGGATGAGCTGCTGAATTAATGGAAGAATGGATGGATCAATCGAGAGTAAAAGGTCCAGGCCCGTGCCTGCGGTAATCCCAACACACACATATCCATCCTCCACACCCCTCCCCTCCATCCACTCCACCTGCCATGGCGTGTGCGTGTGTGTGTGTGTGTGTGTGTGTGTGTGTGTGTGTGTGTGTGTGTGTGTGTGTGTGTGTGTGTGTGTGTGTGTGTGTGTGTGTGTGTGTGTGTGTGTGTGTGTGTGTGTGTGTGTGTGTGTGTGTGTGTGTGTGTGTGTGTGTGTGTGTGTGTGTGCAATAATCCTGTGTTAATCACATTCTCTGACACACTAACCTCAGTCCTTCTGTAGCATTGACTAATCCAGATGATGCCTCTCTGTGATAGCTCATAACTCGTTTGCATGTGAAATCCACTCTATGGATACCAATTTGATCATTCTAATCACATGTTTTTTTAAAGAAGGGAAGTACAGAATGTTTTCCAGCTCACTATTACAAATGCTGATTTGAAATGGGAGAATATATGCAGGGGGTTTAGTGAGGTAGTGCCTGTAAATCATGCACATTATTGTTACATCTGATTTTCTATTCACCAACCTTGCTGTAATTACATTACCAGCGTCAAAATCCTAAAGCTCTTTTTCTGCAAATGGAGAAAAAAAACAGTTTTACTCTAGAGCAGCAGTTCTCAACTGGTTAAACAACGGACAATGCATAATTCAAGGTTCTTGCAGGGCATCAAGGCAATGCTTGGACAAAATAACTGTGGTAGGTGCTGTGTGCTGCTAGCAGTGCAGTGGAGCATCCTGAATACTATTGGTGCCATCAGCCAACTGGCTTGACTCTATTACCACTTTACAGAGGCCACAGTAATATGGTGTCTGAGCCAACAGGCTGACAGAGCTCACAGCACTCATACTGACTACCACATACAGAGGTGAGCAATCTGTGTGGAGCCAGATGGTGACACAGAGCAGCTATTTATAGCCTTATTTGAGAGAAAAAACAGTGCAAAAACATTGAAAGAAAGGAGAGAAGAGCAATAAGTGCAGCGCCTCACAGCCAGTGGCATTGATGGCTGCATCTATGACGTCTCGTCATCTTGACACACTGGTGTAAAATGCTCAGTTTGAAACCTGTGGAAAGACGGAAAATGTATTTGCAGCTATTGGATCTCTCTCATATTCAGGTTGCTGCAGTCAAACATGTATCACCTGTACTGTGACAAAGGCAATGTTCTGCAGTTTAAAAGTATCAAAAAATAATGTAAATGTTCCCTTAAAAGGCTCAATATTTGTGTTCATTCTGACTTCAAATTCAATGGACCATTTTTTTCATTGTCCCCTATTTCAGGGTTCAAAAGGGATTAAGATAATCTTCAATAAAGCAGTGATTTTATTTATTTTGTGATTAGAAATTCTGATCTCATCTCAAATCCATTAACAGAACACATTTGGTCATATATTTTTTTTTCCTGGTTTACTCCCTCCCTTTTGCATTTCCATGCATTTAAAAATATATATATATATATTTGTTAAACTAAAATAAATAGATTCAAAATGTTTTCTAATTACTTATGGGATTCACGGTGTATTGCCCAATCTAACATGTTGCAATTCCAAGTATACCATTGAAAAAGTACATACACATTTGTTTTGTATCTTTGACTCATTGTTAGGGCCTTAAAAAGATATTCCCACACTGGGAAACATTTGTCATGGAATATCTTTCACAGAGTACAGCAGATGGTATACCCTGTGCAAACAAGATCTATTTTTCAAACGAACCACCTACAAACACATTTCTTAGAAAAAGTAATCCACTGAATATGTAACTTGACTAGAGGCAGTGGGCAGAGTTTGCTCACGGATGCCAATATCACTTTCTCTACGCTATATTTCATTATTTAAAACCATAATATCCAACTTTCATATTAACATAAAAATCAATACATGACGAAGAGTGACACAATCAATTGTCTGAGACCCTCCAAGTTCCCATTTGTACCCTACAATGATTTCTCGATGATGTTTAAGACATTTCTGGAGTACAATATTTGCTGCAGGTACAGCCAGTGAGCCATGACTGAGTCACTAGGAACAAAACAATGGTGCAAAGCAATGTCAAGTGGAAGAACAGCGAGGCGTAATGTGTGAAGGACAAGCGCTGCTCAAAACCACCCGCACTTTTTCTTTTGTGGACTTTCTACACTTAGCTTATGTGTATTTCATATAAATGTAGAGAGCCTACTGTAACTAGACAGTAGGTAAATGATGAGTTACGTTACAGCTTGAGAACAGACATAAACCCTCAGCAGCTGTGCCTTTAATTGGTTTTCACTGTCTCTTTCAGACAATGTGCCATGTGCTTTTAATGGGAAATACTGTGGGATATTGCCCCAGATAATTCAAGTTAACAGTGTCTTATCTTAACTGCACTAAAGGCATAAAAGCAGTTTAAATGCACAATATAGAATATCCTCTTATCATTTGCTATGAAGCACAAGTGTTGCCTAGGCATGGCTTGTCATTTCACATTACAAATACTTCAGCAAGCATCGTCTTCTTAAGGTCCTTACACACCAAGCCGATTTTGGCCGTCGATAGATGTCGATGGATGTCTGGCCGTCGATGAGCGTCCTGTCGCCCTACTCAGATTGGTGTGTCCCGCCCCGTCGTGTCTTTTCAGCCACGCCGACAACATTCAACATGTTGAATCGGTAGGCTGTCGGTAAAAGGCCGTAAGTAGAGATGTCCCGATCCGATCACGTGATCGGGGATCGGAGCCGATCACGTGATTTTCAAAAGATCGGAATCGGGAGAAAAAAATCGGGGATCGGGATTTTTTTTTTTTTTTTTTTTTTTTTTTTAATAATTTTTTTTAATAATTTTATTTAATGTTACAAAACAAAAATGACCATGTTCACGTCTTAAAGTCATCCTGAGGCCTTAGTTTTGGTTTAAAATTACACAACATCATGTATGTGTTGCTTCTTTTGGGCTTGTTTTCATAGACCTGGTTGCTTATTTCTCTCAAATCTGGCAACAGAGTGGGCAGGGCGCAGTGTCTAATAGTAGCAGTAAGCTAACGAGAGGCTACGTTCAGCTGGTGCCTCAGGAGTCGGGACAGAGAAAATGTCAGGAGTTTGGAAGTATTATAAAATTGAAAGCGAAGGCTGTGTAACAGCCAGATGCAATGTTTGCAAGGCGGAGGTTCCGCGTGGTGGAAAGAACAGAGCTACGTTCAACACGACCAATCTAATACAAACACCAACAACAACATGACGAGTACACAGCGGCCACTCAGGTAACGGTGTTACCGTTTAACTGGTGACGCGGGGGAACTTGTGACGTTCTATAAAATACATATACACATTTCGATCGCTTCTTCTGTCGTTTACATTAATCTTTTGGTATATTTGGCTGGATAGGAACACTTTGATGCACATTCAGTACCAGTGTGTGAGGTTGTGTTTGCGATGCCGATATCCGGAAACGTACAGCGAGGACTACAAAATGACAATGAGGTGACTGGGGATGTCTGTTCAAACCATTGCACGTTTGAATGAATCATTTAGTTATTTTTGCCACTTATTACTGAATATCGTTCTTAATGTGATACCAAGTCCATCTGAGACCCGTGTACACCTTCAGACAGCCTCCAAGTGAAGCACACGTTGTTTACTCACAGTTTGAAAGCAGCGTGGAGAAGTCTTCAGCTGTGGAGCTGTGATCCGCCCAGTTTAACTTGTGACACGACTTCTGTTCTGTGGCTATCAACCAGCGATCATGTTTAATATTAAAGACTACACACATGTATCCCTTATCAAAACGGTATTCTGCACTTTGCAGCACTTATCCAGATAAGATGTGACTGTTAACTCGTTTTGCAAAGATAGCAGCAGAAATGTAATTGCTGCATGTGTAGGGATATTTAGACTGTAAAATGCTGCTTGGTCATTCATTTTGGTCTCCGCAAACAATATTATGAATCCTCTATTCAAACATATAATTCAGTGTCCATCGACATGAAAATAACTAAAAAGTTCATGCTGGACTCAAACCCGAGTCCCAACAGCAAAAATCACTCTAGTCCTGCGCGTTGTAGCCACGAATCATTACGAGATATTCGTTCATCACAGCTACATTTTTACACATTAACATTGTTAAAAGATTCAGAAAAATGCAAGCCAACCATCATTTATAATGCGAGCGAATTTATGTACACTTAAGCCATATAATATACATATTATAGTAGGCATTTGCTTTTAAATAGTATAGCCTACTGACTGAGGTCTGTATCAAGTCTCATGTATTAAGACCCACCGAGATCAGATATCCTAGTTTATCAGCCTGCGAGCCCACATTATGTTGTGATAAGTGGTCATTTTACATATAAATGTATTCCAGTGCACACATTAAGTTATATATAAATATAAAATATGCTAATCAGGCCATGTGTTTCGTTATGTAGTATAATCATCACCGACAGATGGAAAGACAACAATAACAAGGAATTCATATTAATATTACCAAGTTACACAGAAATAGATACAACATATAAGACAAAATAACACAAAGATAAAAGCATAAACGTTAAGATAGAAACGAAAACATGTTCACAGCAGAGTAAAAATTATGAATATATGTGTTTGTAGTTCTCAACGTATGTGAGTATCCTCGTCATTCGGTTTGTGTCGCTGTATCGATGCATAACGAAAGTTAACCAAGTAAACAGTCACATCTTATCTGGATAAGTGCTGCAAAGTGCAGAATACCGTTTTGATAAGGGATACATGTGTGTAGTCTTTAATATTAAACATGATCCCTGGTTGATAGCCACAGAACAGAAGTCGTATCACAAGTTAAACTGGGCGGATCACAGCTCAGCTGAAGACTTCTCCACGCTGCTTTCAAACTGTGAGTAAACAACGTGTGCTTCACTTGGAGGCTGTCTGAAGGTGTACACAGGTCTCAGGTGGACTTGGTATCACATTAAGAACGATATTCAGTAATAAGTCTGGCAAAAATAGCTGGTTTAAATGATTTATTCAAGAGTGCAATGTTTTGAACACACACATCCCCAGTCACCTCATGTGTCTTTTTGTAGTCCTCGCGGTACGCGTCCGGATATCGGCATCGCAACCACAACCTCACACACTGGTACTGAATGTGCATCAAAGTGTTCCTATCCAGCCAAATATACCAAAAGATTAATGTAAACGACAGAAGAAGCGATCGAAATGTGTATATGTATTTTATAGAACGTCACGAGTTCCCCCGCGTCACCAGTTAAACGGTAACAACGGCACTGAAACAACCGACACTTTCAGAGACTTTTAAAAGGAAAGAGAAACTGCCCTAGAACAGTGAAAAGGCCAAAAGAATAACAGCCAAGATAGCTGAATTCATCTCGTTGGATGATCAGCCGTTATCTGTTACCTTTTTTTTCTCTTAATGCATTGCATAAAGATCGGATCGGGAAAAATCGGTATCGGCAGATTGTCAAAATCAAATGATCGGAATCGGATCGGGAGCAAAAAAAGGTGATCGGGACATCCCTAGCCGTAAGCTAAAGAAATCACTCTGATTGGCTGTTCAGCTTAGCGAATCAGTGCATGAGAAGCGAAACGGAAGTGAGGGACCCAAACAAACGATTAAGAAGGCAAATCTGAGATTTCATTTAACTCCAGCTCTCGACACAGGTTTGGGAAAGCCCCATGAGCTTCTCGCTGTAGAGTGAAAATGGAACGCACACGATATTTGTTGTTTGTTTATATCACGCAGTCTGTTCTTCTTCTCTCTGTGTATCACGCAGTCTGTCTTCCGATTTTTGCCTCTTTTGAATGACGAATACACACTACCGCCGCCTGCTGGTAAGGAGAGTTATTGCCACTCACGCATGCGCAGTTCGTACGAGCTTCTTGGCCGTCGGCTGAAGTCTTTGCGGTGTGTTCCAGTGCGACTGTTGGCCAAGACGCAGGAGACGTGAGGCGACACAACAGTCGGGTCCGTCGGGACGTGTTCTTTGGTGTCAGATTGGTGTGTAGGGGCCTTTAGTCAAACTGCTTTCAGGTCGCCATTGCCGTGACTATTTGTGACTTTAACAAGCTGCATAGGGACCCTAGTCTTGCTCTCTCTTGAATCTTTAATCAAACTAAATACTCTCAGTTACCAAAGTACCTCTTTGATTGAAGTTGAGTTGATACTTGACAGTACTGACATCATTTGGTTGGTTCCCCTTAAAAGTAAGAAATGTGGTGCCCAATCACCAGGTAGCCTTTTCAATAACACATGAATTGCAATTTTGGCAGTTTGTTTTTAACACAATGCGGTGTTTCTTGAGGTTAAAAATGTTTGATCATGACAAAGACTAATAAACAGAATGGCTATAATGTATACTGTAAGATTAACATTTGTACATTTTGTGGCATACAGTAGTCATGTAGCAGCATATTAAAATATTGTTGTTCGAGGCTTTTAAATTCAACGGTCTGTACATGGACATATTCTTTGGGGAAGTCTTGATGCTGCTTGTCATTGTTTCATCACTGCAAATCCATGCCTTTGCTGTACTCTTGGGTTCATTGCTGACTTGCTAGCTGTCGAGTTTAGGCCTTTTTTTTACGTTAGTGAGGTGGTTTCATTAATTCACAGACACACCAGGCAATAAGTATTGTACTAGGAAATAAATGAAAGGGTGTTTAAATGTCAGTCTAATCAATTAAGGCATACTTTAAAATGCTAATTATGTATTATTAATAATTATAAGTATGTTCTTTTCTAAGTCTAAATTAACTTTAGAACAAGATGTGCCTTGCTAAAAAAAACTCAGCCTGGCAATATTATGTGAGCCCTTCATCACTTGGCCTTTCGCTCGGCTCCAGCTGGAGATCACAGGCTGCTCTCCAGTCTGTTCAATTGTTAGCAGTGCTTCACCACATGAGGTTACGGCTGTGCCCCTGGTATTCTTAATTGAAAAACCAATTGTTACAGACTTGATTTGCATAAGAGGAATGAATTAATCAGACGTTAAACTTGTGATAGCTGCCGAGATTGGTTGCCGCATTAAATTCACCTTTTATTAAAGGTCCCATGTCATGCTTTTCCGGTTATTACCCGTCCCCTTGTGTGTTATGAAGGTTTCTATGCATGTAAACGGTCTGCAAAGTCACAAACCCTCAAAGTACACCCTGTAGGGAGTAAAACTCTAACACAGAAAATACCTGTCTATGCTGCCCCAGAACGCCTCGTTGGAGATTTTTCTTTTTCCATTTTTTTCTTCCTGGGTATAGTGATGTAACGTGTATAGTGACGTAACGGGTATTGTGACGTAACGGGTATTGTGACATAACGGGTATAGTGACGTAACGGGTATAGTGACGTAACGGGTATAGTGACGTAACGGGTAACGGGTATAGTGACGTAACGGGTATAGTGACGTAACGGGTATAGTGACGTAACGAGTAACGGGTATAGTGACGTAACGAGTAACGGGTATAGTGACGTAACGGCGTCCCTTGGCGTCACTATCAAACGCAGTGGGGGCCCTTTAGCGTAAATGTTCAACTATCAGGGAGTCCCAGTGACTTGCATAGAGCTCCCTGAACGTTGGTAATAGACGAGTTGGGATCGCGGAGAAATGCTCTCAGCAGACCCATTCTCACAGGGTTTATCAACCTTTTTCTTACTCCATATTAAGCCACACTTATTGTTTTCACTTCGGCTGTGAGTGTGTGTGTGTGTGTGTGTGTGTGTGTGTGTGTGTGTGTGTGTGTGTGTGTGTGTGTGTGTGTGTGTGTGTGTGTGTGTGTGTGTGTGTGTGTGTGTGTGTGTGTGTGTGTGTGTGTGTGTGTGTGTGTGTGTGTGTGTGTGTGTGTGTGTGTGTGTGTGTGTGCTCAGGCTGAGTTCAGGCTGAGTTCAGGCTGAGTTTCGCGGTGTCTCGCTGACCCCACACAGCAACCAGGAAACAACACCAGTAAGTCAGCTCACACTGTCCGCTCCGCGAGCCTCAAAGGGCGCAGCAGCGAGCCCCGCAACGTCCCGCCAACACGGCACCCAGACACCACGCAGCATTCTCATCTGTTTGTCATTACTGGTGTCATTTTCTGGTTGCCAACGCCATTGTAACACATAATCAGTGATCACTGATGTTCCGCTGTAACGGTGGTGGACTCATCAGAACAGAGTGGGCGAGCTGACCAATCAGAGCACAGTGGGCTCATAGGGAGGGGGGGGGCAGGAGATCCAACAAGCCGTTTAGGACAGAGAGTGAATACACATACTATACTATGAAAGCAATGTGATTTTGGAACATTGAACAATGTAAATCTATTCTAGTACACCTCAACAATGGAATTATGATCAGTAGAAATGGCCATGTCATGGGACCTTTAAATAGTGTCTATCATCCTTGTTTCGGTATCCAGTAGAAAATGTACCAAAGCATCATCACTGACAGCTCGGCTATGGTGCATGATTGTAGTGCCACAGCAGCATCCAAAGACCTCAAAGATTTGTAATGTAGCATAATCTGTCTCTGTCCAGCAGCCGGCTCAAAGCAAAGTGCCTTTTAGCATCCTAAGAGTGTAGATGGTTAGCCTAAGGTGAGCTAGACTATGACCAATAAAATATCACAGCAGCACCACTCAAATGTATTGTACAGACCCAATTACTACCAACTATAGGAGACAAAAGAAATGAAGACAAGAGTGAGGAAAAAAGACAAAGAACGAACAAGACCGAAGGACAAGAACAGAAATAGAAGAAAGAAGGAGGAGAGAGATGAGTTGTTTATGAGCTGCCCAAGGAGAGGTCAGCTGTGGCCGATAGACACTCATTAATCTGTCATTACTCTCATCAGGCCTACCGGCACCGCCATGCTGGTGCTTGGCGCTCATGTGTGAGGGCATCGAGTCTGATTGGGATTCTGTTCGCTGGCCGGGGAGAAGCTGAGTCACCATGGCGACCTGGAACCAAGGAGGAGAGCAAGAGGATAGGAGTTTAGCAAGAAGAGGAGATGGCGGGATTAGATCAGAGGAGAGGAAGTAAAGAGGAGGCAAGAAAGGAGGGTACAGAGTAATGAAAAAGTAACTCCCTTGGTGTTAAGGCCATTGTGTTCTGTTCAGTTGTCATGTGAGCAAGTTGTACAAAGACAGTGTCTTTGTTTAAAAGAATGGAAGCCTCATAATGAGAACAAGTAGGTTTATCTTGCACCTTGTTCTGCAGTTTATCATCCCTTGTTTCTCGGAAAATGTAATATCGTCTCTCATGTCTATACCTCCAACTTTTCCGATGGTTTTCCTTCCAACCTTTTGAACACAATAAGGTCAAATGGACATTTCAACAAGAAAGAAAATTAAATATTTAGAAATAGTCCGGAGCATTTCATGTTGATGGACACATTTTTAACATTGTTTAGCATTTTCCTGAATTTCCACAAAGTATTTCATTATTTCTGATCATCGTGTTTCATCTTGATTCTACTACAATTGATATGTACAGACATTAGGATGTTTATAAGTTATTAATTGAACACATCTTTCATGGGCAAAATGTTTCATCATCTTGACATGATATATGTTTTTACACTTACTTTCCTGACATGCAAAATATGTGTTCACCCATCCTAAATTACAAAGACATTGTAGCATTTCAGGCACTTAATAGTAATTCATTATTGTATGAATAGCTGCCAACAAATAAAGCAAATAATTAACTGACTATCTGTTTCTACCTTCAATCAAGCCTTGATGTACTCCTTCTAATGCACTAAAATGCAGTCAATGTGTTCATTAAAAATAAAGATTAATAAAAAGCTGTTTGCATTGTTTTGCACAGGTCTCTGCACCTCTAGTTGTGAATTAGGACACGTTTTAGTATACCTCAGGCCACTCAAAATATCTTACAACTTGGAGAGACAAGGAAAAACACTTTGCCCTGAGTAATTTGTTCCTAAAGAAAATTAGCTTTGGGGTTTGGGGCCAACACAAAAGCTTCTGTTGAGTAATGACATTCAAAACCATTTTCAGCAAAGCTAAAAATAATGCAGGTTTTTAGTCTTATTGGCAACAGTCAGAGATAAGAGCCTTTCTAGTACCATGATGCCAAAATTAAGAACAAAAGCCATTATCGTTTCACAGCAGAACACAAAAGCACAAGGAGACGACTTCCTGGATTTTAATTATAATACATCTTGGGCTATTCTGAAAATGGTAGCAGCATACAGTATAAAGATGTTTCAACCATAACATTTAAATTCCTCAGCTAACCAATCAGAGCAGACTGGGCTCTTGTTTTAAGAACAGAGGGTTTAAAAAGTGCTGCAGCACAGGCAGTATTTGAAAGGTAAAGAGTTTAGATCATAAATGAATGCTTCTGTGATCACACAGTCGCAGGTGTTTGACTTACGTAGCAAAAAATTACCACTGACCTGAGCATGAAAAGGTTTTTTTTTTGTTTACTATATCTGAGAGACATTTAAGACACACGATCAGTCAAGGAGATGGACATACTTGCAAAGCTCTGGACATCTGAAAAACATGTCACAGCTGCAGACATTGACATGCCAGTCACTGACTATAATTGATTTTCTTTTAAGGTGCAAAAAAGGTTTCAAAACCCCAGTATTGATGTTCCCTTTTTCTAACAAGAGGAGAGAGTCTGTGAATGTGCATGTGCTAAAGAGACAAAAACGGGGAGAGACACTTAGACAATGAGTGAAAATAAGTGTCTGTGAGTGAAAGAGAAAGACTGACAATTATGTGAATACAAGTAGAGAGACAGTGCAGGCCTTTCCAGTATAATAATGGGAGTTGATGGGGATCAATTGGTAAATTACAAGCTGCACTGATTATCAATCTATAAATTGCTTGCTCTTACACACAGCTACATTTAGAGGACCACACACACACACACACACACACACACACACACACACACACACACACACACACACACACACACACACACACACAAACACAAACACAAACACAAACACACACACACACACACACACACACACACACACAAACTAGTGTATATGTGAACAATCCTTTACATTTCCTTGCATGAGCTTGCACACACACAAAAACACAAAGCACAATGACAAATGACTCTGTGTGTATTGCACTGTCAGCAACGCTAAATAAGAAGACAAGCAGACCTCAACATGCTGAAATGCAATACCTGAATTGGAAATAGGTTTTCTACATTTCCTCTGTTATTCATCAACCTATTCATTTAGTCTGGACTTAATTTAATTGATGTAAGGGTTCCTGAGGCATATCACATCTGTTACGGGGCTGTTTTTTTTGTGGTGAACCCTTTGTGCTTTTCTTAATTTGGCACATTTGTTATCTAATGATTGATGCACGATACATACGCTGGAAATATACTGTTCTTTACCAAATGACTGTAGCTTTAGGGATTTCCATTAAGATGTCAGCCGGGGTTGACAAGGCATGGTAAAAACTCACGTGAAATGTCACCATTTCGACAGATAACAAATACACAGAATCTGAAGTAACCTCTGAGCTTTGATTTTTTTTCATGCATTGTGTATCTTTTTGAAATGATTAAGTTGTAGTACATAGATAGCCCCATTGTGTTTAAAGTAGATGCAAATATTCCTATCAATAACGTTTTGTTAAGTTCTAATATAAATGGATAGCGTTAGTAAAGAAATGGAAGTATTAATCAGTATTTCAGTATTGATCAATGGTGTTTTTTAGAGCAAGACCAACGCTTGAAAGCTAAAATGTTTAATACAGATTTTTTTTTATCAAGCTAGTGGTCACTTCAGAAGGTTTAACATTTAATTATCTTCTGCTGATTAACACTGATTAGCTCATGAATGAAAGTCTATTACTCATTTCATAATTAAACAAAGCATTATCTTAAAAGTGTAGACTCCAGATAATTAATTACACATTATAAACAACTGTCAACGTACCTGGAAGATTACAAGTTGTCTTATTAATAATATATGTGATGATAACAGTAGGGATTATGAATCATTTGCTTTGTGCCGGCAGTCAGTAGATGCATCCACCATGTGTGATCCTTTGCACAAAGCACACACATACCATTGCCAACTCATTGATAGTCTACTGAACATCACTTTATCTTTTTACTGCTATAAAATAATCATCATCTGGTGCTGGAGATAAACCTTTCCCTCAACTCCACATTGGTCTGTTTATTTTTCTAATGTCTTACCTGAAGCAAAATCTTGGACTTCACTTCAATTTTAACACAAGAACACAGAAACACAAACTAAATAGGGTTAAAAACGCAATCCCAAATGTGTTTGCAGGTAAAATATTGTTAAAAGAAAATACATGTACAGTGATGTGTGCTATTTACCTTGGACTTCAGCTGAATTTTGATATCAAAAGACAACATGAAAAATCCATCTTATCTGTATTCAAGTAATGCATTTATACTGCGGCCAATCGATGTTAAGGTGGCAAAGAGATACATTTATGCTGCCACCAACGTGTATCTGATTGGTTGAAGTCAGCTTGTGATAGAAGGTGATTCATGGTGATTCACCTAATTCCCTGCCAAGACTTTTTTGTGCCTACCCTTTTCCAAATAGTTTTCTCCGATGGTTCTGTGTAACAAACCATCTGGCAAGTCAGGTTAGTCCACTATCCAAATGTCTCATGATATAAATCAGAGTGTATGTAAACAAGGCTTAATATAGGCCTAAAAAACTATATACAGTTAGAGATTAGTCGAGAGAACAATTTGAAAGTTAAATGCCTCAAAATTCTTTAGATAACAGATTGGAGATACAAATTAATGTTTCTTACTTAAAGAAAACATACTCCAGTAAAAACAGGAAAATGAAAAAGATCTCTTCAGCACTTACTTTGCACATTATATTTTGCTCAATCAATGATGTATCCCTAGTTGAATTCAATGTTTACTGAAATAGACAGGAAGTGAAGGGTAAACAGGATTATGTGTACCGATGCCTTGTTCAAATGCTAATATTTTGTGTCCATGAAGAGAAATTCAAGAGGAAGAAAATAAAATATGTAAACTTTGGTTCAAAGTTACAATAAATATCTGTGACAACTCAAAACACTGGGGACACAGCACCAGTAAAAACATCATGAAGAGGATGTCAGAACAATATTCTTCAAAGATCCAACACACACCAGAAGGGACTGTCAGGCAAAATTACAATGTTAATAACCTTTAAATCTGAGCTTAAACATCACAATATTCATGAAAAAGAAGAACTTCTCTGTATTCAGACTGCCCTTGAGCTATTTGAGTAAAGTGTGAGCTCATCAATGACAACCCCCACCAAATCCAATGATTTAACTGTTGTTAACAATAGACCATTACAATTAAGTCAGTTAAAGTTATTGTCCTTAATTATTTCATCACATCAAAACCCATTTCCGATCGGTCCCATATTCATCTTCATTCTAATTACTTATGGTGGTTTTAATTCAAATTCCATCATTACAATTGCGTACCAACAAAGGAAAGGAAACCAAAAAAAGGTGCCAATTGTGTGCACTGGAGTAGAAGAGAAAAGGAGTGTGCATGTGTGCATTTCATGACTTCCATATTACAGTGTGTGTTGGACCACTTAAAGATACGTGAATAATGACCTTTGCCATGTTTGAAGGTTGCCATTGGATATTTTTTTGATTGGTTGCAATGCAGGACTTACTTAATTTAAACCTGCTAAAGAGCAGAATCCGTAGCTGTAGATAGAAATGCGATATATTGCTGGCTATCTTACATTTCCAACATGTTTCTTCAGCCAGTAAATAAAACCTTAAGAGAGTATGTTGTATTGCTTTTTTAACAAACATCCAAACAAAGCAGCCCCCAGTGGACGATATGTGTGTGATTTCTCACTGAAATCAGGGAGCTGTATAATTAAACCAAGACATCTTAAAGATAGTATTTAAATCCATGAAAAAAGACCCGTTCACATTGGGATATGTATAACCCGGTTATATCATGTAATTTGTATTAATAGCAGAAGTCTTAATCCTATGTGAACCTGACGAAGGTGTAATGGAAGTGTAAATCCACAGATCCCAGACATGTTATGCACAGGAATCTATTTTTATCACATGCAGCGTTCATTAGAGAAGAACATGCAGAAAAATGAATAGTGTCACATGCAATGAGACATATTCATCATGTTTTAAATAGTTTACAACTGAGATTCATACAGATTTATTATCAAAGGCTGACAGTGAATTGTATTGATTCATCCTTTGATGTCCTCATGAGGCCACATCAAGAAAAGCACACTTGTGATCACTGAGGAATGCGGACTGTATATGACTGGCTTAATAAATTATAAAACACTGTTTACCATTAGAAAAGTGCTTACACAAGGCCAACACCAATCTCGATTTTTCTGAGTTGCAGTCCTAACAGGCTGCTAATGGATGGCAGCAGTTAACAAATATCAACAGCTACTTGCATTTTGTCAGAAAAATAAATTCAGAATGTGCCCGAAGCTGTGTTGTATGCAATTTTCTCAGTATGCTTAGAGGAACAACTTTATATACAAAACTTGTCATGTTTTGCTTGAGATATACAATGGATGTTGAAAAGATAGGTGTTGGGAAAATACTGAATGTACTCTTTGAATATCAGAGTAGCACATGATAACAAATGTCTAACTGTAACTGTGTACAGTATGTAACCAGATGTATGATTACATAGATGACGCTCATGAGAAACTGTGTTTTAGGGACCGAGCCTTCGCAGCAGCTAGGGATTTTTAAATCATCACTGAAGACACACTTCTTCTCTCTGGCCTTCTAGTCAATGCTCAGTATGACACCTGACATTTCCCTGTGTTTTGTTTTTATATTCCTGTTGTAAATTATTGTCTTTATTTGTTATTGTAGTAAAGTGTTTTTAAATGTGCTCTATAAATAACACTTGATTTGATTTACATTACATTTCACTTGTTAGAGGCTTTCATCCAAAGCGACTTACATACATTCAGTACTGTGGGCAATCCCCCCAGGAGCAATTTGGGGCGAAGTGTCTTGCCGACATGCTGACTGCAGTGGGACTCAAACTTGCAACCCCCTGATTCGAAGTTCAGCGCACTACCCACTGAGCCACAGCCTCCCACATACGATAGCTATGTTCCTACGATTAACATGATGACACAGCCCCTAAGGAGATAGACATATGACTGTAGAGAGACAGGCCTATGACTGTCATGTTTATTGCTTACGCAGGCCTTAGCTAATCTGAACTAATGCCAGAATACTGCTTTGACCCGGTAGTCTGCATCTTGTGACTGTAACACTCTCTTGTATATAAGCATGTCAAGGACACTATTCGGGGAACTATTTGTCCCACGCAGCTCTGTATGTGATGACTACTTCCATTCTTGCAAGGATAATAAATACATGTATTCTGATATTGAAGATCAAGCCGGTGACGAGGGATATTTTCTTAACAATAGGTGATGCAGAATTGTGTCATTTTCTTATCAGACTTCAAACTGATGTATATGTAACTTGATGTAAAATTCCACGGAGAATAAATGTCAAATATCATAATTACTTATGAATATTTGCATAAGCTCTTTTGATGATTTGGTCTCATTGTAATATGAGGGCCATTTGCTATCAATGCATGACCTGCTTCAACACGTGTGATACACATTTTGATATTAACTGCGTGTGTTCGAAAAAAACACGTAGCTTAAAGAATTAACTAGAAATATAAAAATACATGTTTTTGTAGGAGCTTTCATCTTTATTCCTCACACTTATGTTACCTGTCTCTCTGTGTCCGTAAATGTGTGCATGCAACTCTGCTTTACGTTCTGATATATTATCAAATGTAACGAGAAACATTAGACTTGAAGCCTGATACAACTTCTCCAAACAACACTTTGTTTTCTGATATTGTGACCTATTTATTTGTTATATAATATTCTCAGTTCATTACTCACTCTCCTTGGGGGGAAAAGCCAATTAAATCATTATTTCTGAGACAACAATTATCATTACAGGGACTCATTATCGCCACAGTCCTCATGACAACCACAAAAACGGACTAGCAAGGTGTACCCAACAGCAATAATAAATGTCAGGGATGAATCTGCGGAATCTGTGAGCCAAAAGGCTTGACATTTTCACAGGATTATTATAGGATGGCATGGAAACTATACACACTACAACTATATTTTAACAGCTGCCAGCTCAATGAGTTGGCAGCAAAGCACAACAGCTGGATCTGTACAGCTGCCACACAAACACATAGAGTCAAGCCAGTGAAAGCTGGACGCCATTAAATTGAAGCTCTAAATGTCCTGTGGGTGCAGTTAATACAAACAATTCTTTTGAACCAACACCGAACCTGAGCCCTAAAGTGGTGAAATCCACACAAATCAGACCAATCAGGGTTTGTTTGGAGGCTGCAGCTTTTAATGGCGGCCATCTTGGTCATTACATCCTTCCCTATGGCTGTTTTGAGTAATTTGTGCATCACTCTAACATGATTTGTGGACTGCTTGGTACACCAGTGGCAAATAGCTCCCAGTTTTAAAGAGCTATATAAAAGAGAGAAGGCTGAGTGGGAGACCCCAGCCAGATGTCTGCCCTCATCCAGCCTAAACTGTCCAGCGAACCAGTTGATGATCCTCGCTGTGGTTTATCATTGCCAAGATCTTTTTCATTGACTTGTTACTTTGAGATCAACCATATGAAAAAATATGTAATACATATTCACTTTATCTGTTTGTTCAATCCTCAACTGACATACTTCAAGGTACTATATCACATTAGATGGATACAAAATGCTGTTTTTGGTTCTTGTTTTGTTTTTTTGCAACCTCCAATAGCTTTGATTCACAACATAATATTACTAAGAACTTACGATAAAATATATCAACAATTATTTTGTTTATGTTGCCCAGCTATTACTATGTAAAAATGTAAAATCTAAGTATGGGAACACTGTTGCAGTAAATGCTCCCTTTAAAAAAAAAAAACGTTTCACTACCTGTCTAAATGACCAATTTAACTGCATTAAACAATGTATATGAATATTTGCCACATGTAACTTTCAAAGCAGAAGCAGTTATTGAATGAAAGATAACAGAAAAAACCTACACAATTATTACATTATTGTCTTGTGTTCACACTTTACTAGAAATGTTTAACAGGCAAGACAAATATTTGGTAGAACAGCTTTATAGGCTCTCTTCTCCATGACTTGCTGTTTGGTCTCCCTCACATACAGACACAACCATCTCCAATGTCAATCAAACCATCATAAAATATGCATCAGGAGCCTCACAGGCGCCTGTAGAGCAGAACATAATTAGTGTGTATGCGTGTGTGACAGAGACCTTTAATATTAGAGTATGAGTGAAAACTTGCACATGTGCTCAAACTGTTTGTAAGAGAATAACGAATGCATTCGTGTGTGTGTGTGTGTGTGTGTGTGTGTGTGTGTGTGTGTGTGTGTGTGTGTGTGTGTGTGTGTGTGTGTGTGTGTGTGTGTGTGTGTGTGTGTGTGTGTGTGTGTGTGTGTGTGTGTGTTCCTTTTTGCACATGTCCTATGCACTGTGTGCTAAACTCATGCAGAGTGAGCCTCCACACTGCAAGCCTTACATCCATATGAAAAGAAAATATAACCCATATTCTGCTTTTGTTAAGGCTCCCAGCCCCCCATACTGACGTGAAGATGTCTGTACCCCAGGGCTTTTTTTCAAGAACTGAAGCAAAACTAGAAAGTTGCAATAGATGTAGAAGGGAATAAATAATTTCCTATCTTTCAGCCAGATTTTCAATGTCAGATGACAGAGTTTCCCAACATTGTTATAATATTGTTAATGAAAAATGATATTATAGATTTAAACTGTAGTTATGCCAATATTATTCACACATGAAATAAAATGTGTTGTTTTCTCTCTTACTTACTGTGAAATTATGCAAAAAAGAGACTGTTGATTAAAGCTTAATTGACTGAAAACATATAACAGTGGGTTTTTCCACTGCAGATCATAGTTTAATAGTACAAGTGCCCCAGCCACTTAAAGAGTACTGTGTCTCTGAGAGCAAGCTTCATTTACAATTTCTGATGATTACACTGTGCTAAACCGCTGACAAGCTTAACAGACAGCTGCAGTGAGATAATGTTCCCAGTGTGTCATGAGGAAAATGTGATTGATACAATGACTATACTACGATGTCCAGTTGCAGAACCCCAGCGTTGTGTAGACAATTCAAAGCAAAACCACGTAAATCAGATATATATATATTACAGCTAGGGGTCCAGATAAGAATCAATGTTAAATAACAGTTATAAACTATTATATACTTGGTTTCCAACCGTCTGCTGCACACACTGCTCCTATTGCTAAACTTTAAGAACCTAACTGCTACTTCCTGAAGAACGCCATTGTCTACGGTAGATTGCCCTCTCAAGTCTAATTATTTCTCCCTACTATCTTGCAGACTATCAGACTCATAGTGTGTCAAGTGGACCATTTCAACCCAGCTGGGTCTGTGCTGTGAGCCTGTGCTAATAAACACTCATTTGGTGCACTGCTGAGCGTGCTGCATCAAGGATGAAGGCCTGACTGTCCCTTCAGCAGCTGTTTTCAAAACCTATGACAAGGTTGGAATTCATTACTTGTAATTCTGTGAAGGTGTAGCTACAAATTAGTTCAGGGACACACACTCTCACCCGTTGCCCTTAACACATCAGACAGTACTCTAAGGAGCGCACATGACATTGTAAGTAACGGTACATTTTCTGTGACGGTAAGATCAAGACGATTGGGAAGGCTTTTAAGTGCTTAGGAAGTCTTCTATAAGAGCTGGGCTCTGTTCATTCATTGAATGTGTGTTCACTTGTAATTCTGTTTGCAGTGTGCACTGATCAAGTCTACTATTAAAGCATCTCAGAGCCCCAAGAGCCCTGTGTGCATTTGTACAATAAGCAGTTCTAAAAAAGTGCATTACATTCAAACAGCAAGACAGAGTGTTACTTATATGCAGTACTCATTTGATTGTTAGAAGGAAGAGTTTTATAGGGCAACCTTGTTTTACTTAACACAATTAACAGTTAACAAAATATTCCTTACTCAAGTTCCCCTTACTGGCTAAGCATATGCATATGCAATAATTAATCTAGGTGTATAATTGGCTGTGACTGTGAGTAATATTAAAGTGGACCTATATATATATATATGTAGGGCCATACCTATATAAAACATGTCTGTGAAGTTTTTTTTTCAAAATACCAAACAGATCATGCATTTTAGCCATGCCTCATTTCGCTCTATTTGCTCTTTTCCAGCCCTGTTTTTGCAAGGGCTGATTCTGTGAGAAGTCTTCTTTGCTGCTTTTGTGGCCGACTACAGCGCCACTTACAGGCCTGGCATATGTACTACAGCGTCTCCAGCGCTTTCGAGCGGCAATGGCCGTGGCCGTGGCCCAACCCCCCATATAGGCGGAGCACCCCGTTTCTGACGTCAGAACAATTTCAAATCTGTATCAGCTCTGTTGCAGCCCCGTCTTTAGAGATTTGGGTATGGAGGAAAAGAGAGAGGGTTGTGTTTTCTGACACTTGGTGAGTTCCCTGACACACCGGGGACACATATTCATGTATAAAAGACGTACAAAAGTGCATTTTGCATGATAGGTCCCCTTTAAATGTATTAGATAAAATGGCAGTTGTCAAAACTGTTTCAAGACCAACACAAATTCACCATAGCTTAACATATACCAGTATGCACTTAAACATTAATGCATGCAACACAAAACAAACAAATGCCAAAATGTGCCTACAGTACCAAATGTTTTGGCCCACTCGACCAAGCTATTAGCTGTTGGTCCTAAGTTGAGCACGGGCGACTGGAATCTGTTCTTAACACTAAGTGATGCATGTGAGTAAATCACACCATGTATTAAAACAAATTAAAAGCAGCAGTTTTGATTAAAGACATCAACACTGAGTGCACAGAGTAAGTGAGCCACCAAAGCTTCACTGGGATAACTATTTTGTCTTGGGTAACATTTCAGAGACACTTTGCCGGTATTAAATACTGCTATTTGCCAGAGACACCATATGCATGTTATATTAATAAAGTTGGGGATAAAAATAAGCTGTCTTAATACCATCCAAGCCCTGTTGGCTTTGTCAATAATAATTAGATGGCACTGTACTAATCTTTACATTTACATATCAAAATCTGATGATCTCTTACTGTAGGTTAACTCAACCCTTCTTACATTTTGTTGTGCATTGTTCATTTAACTTAATAATTCCAACATAGGACAATAAAAAATATACAAGAAACCGACTCTAAAAACTATGCTGACTGTTTCTTAGAATCTCACTATTCTAATATATCTTCCAAAGTGCAGATGTTCTATTTTTAATGTAGGTTTTGTTTTTGGGCCATGGGTACTGAACACTTTTTCATGTTTACTTTCAATTGAAAAGTCAACCTACTATGCCTGCAGGATTAAATATGGAGAATTGAGTGCATGCACAGTTAGCAGAGACTCATGCCTGTAAGACACAGCAGACTGATAAATGGCAACACAAATAGAATGAGAGATGACCCAGTCATTTAAAACTCTGGGTTTGTGCAGATCTTTATAACACAGACACTATCATTGAAACACATACTACCTTCACTGTGAACATGCTATCGAAATAAGTAAAGAGAACACCTGATAGAGAAAGGAAAATGTGACAAATGATAAATGAATTATCGTCACATAACATAGAAAAATTACTGAAAATGGATGGAGCAAGTGACGGGAAGATGAAGAGAAACCAAGTGGAGAAAAATAAGTGAGTGAGAGCAAAACTGTGAACAGAGTGAGAGGTGGATAGAGAAAGAGAGAGGCATCCATCCATCATGCCGAGATGCTTCTGTCAGAAACGAGTAATAGATGAGGAGAGATAGAGAAGAGAGCAAACACTCCTCTTCAATCTATCTCCACTCACTATCTGGGTTCGCTTGTCAGGTCTGCTCTGTCACCCTAGGCCTAGACCAAGACAATTACAGACTGAGGGGGTTACAGTTATACGCAAACATGGATACAAACAGAAATAATAAGCAACTGTATAACTTAAAATCAGGGAATTGATCAATAAAGTTTAAACTATACTGACGTATCACTTGACCTAAGGGTTGCCCAGAAATAGTAACCAATGATCAAGTAATTAGTAATGAATGAGTGTTAACTAGTGTATTGGAATAATGACAATTTTCTTAGTGCGTAGTTCCTGATTAGCTCCGAACAAGCTGCACAGATAATTAAACTCATCATTACCTAATGGTCCAGTGATAAAGCCTCTCAATGTATTATCTAGGAACTCTTTAAAATCGACTATATAGTCGTGCAATCAGTGATTCATTAATTATGAAGATGTGTTATTAATAGGGCTGTCAAGTTAACGCGTTAATAACGCGTTAACGCAAAAAAAAATTAACGCCACTAATTATTTTAACGCGATTAACGCATGTGTATTTTTTGTCCTTGGCCGCCGTAGTTTCAGAGCGCATCGAGTGAATACCATCGACAAGCTGATGCTGACAGCCTCGCTCCTGCCGCCCGCTTGTGGCAGACCACACTTCCACGCTCACCGGCAGGCCCGGACTGGCCATCGGGAGGACCGGGAGGGAGTGTGTATGTGTGGCGCGACTCGCGCGAGCGAGGCACACCTTACGTGTTGTTGTTGTTAGCATCTGGTGCTAGCTAGCTGCGCTAACGGATATAAGGAGCTGTTTCAATGACATTTCGCCGACAACTGCGCCGAGCACTTGACTTTATGCAGGTAGCCAGACAGTGGGACATTGTACGAAAAGTCAGCACACTCAGCACGGATAGTACGCGCAACATGATTGCAGCGTCCAGGCAGCTCCCATTCGAGTATATTATGCCTTGAGCTGCACATAGCTCCAACGATTCATCAGTGTACACACACATACAATAATACTGTGTGTGTGTGTGTGTGTGAGAGAGGTTCCAGGTTGAATTGAGGTGAATATTTGTAATGTTCAGAGGTTGTTGTGTTTAATATTCATGAGAATATTTGTCATTGTTCAAATGATAATAAACAAACATATAAAGCATATTTGTCCACTCATATGTTGATAAGAGTATTAAAAACTTGAAAGATATCCCTCTCAGGTACATTTAGAACAGATAAAAAATGTGCGATTAATTTGCGATTAATCGCGATTAACTATGGACAATCATGCGATTAATCGCGATTAAATATTTTAATCGACTGACAGCCCTAGTTATTAATACAAGAATACAAAATAAATGGTAAAAGAGAAATTATGGATTACTTAATTTCAGTGAAATCCATTTATTAAACAAAAAACAGAAGTTATCATCTAATTTGAATTGATCGCTAGAAAATTATAATTTATTTCCTGTTTCAGCGACTATATGCTTTTTTGGCTTTTATAGGAGAGACATTTTATTTTTAACAAAATGAGAATGTTTCAACGTATTTATTATGCAACATTATTATCAAACTGCTGCGCTGTCTTTTGACATGCTGTAAAAGCACTGTAAACACTGGAAAGCTGCACTCACTGTAAAAGCATCTCAGTAAATAGAGAATAGATTATGGCTTTTAGTGTAAAGCAACTGCACAAGTCTTCAGTAATGGTTATAGTGTTTAACTAGGGGTATCCACTCATTTCTACATTTGGAGGTTTTCTATTTTTCGGTGGATTAGTTTTACACTGTGAACCAACAGGACGGGCCGTAGGTGCTTACTGTGGTGCTATAAAATCACCATAGACCCTAAATATGCAGTGACAGTAAGATAGCCTTTTCATGCCCCATAACATATATTAATAATGGAAAGCACCAGTGGGCCACTATGCTAATAAAATATGCTAATTTATTACTGTGACCATGTTGTAAAATGCGATATTTTATTCATATCCTAGATGTGACCAGACAACTTGATGGGGCTTCAGGAGAATTGTCGGAAGGGCGGCAGGATTTGGTCTAATGTTTTTACCCGTCATGGCCAATCAAATCATCTACTTCCATTCCCATTTATAGCAGTTTGTTCCCTAATGGCAGACTTTTAGGGTTGTCCAAGATTGAGATACACATACTGAATGAGGCACATGTTTGTTCCACCTCACTGTTAAGGTCAATTAGGGACATACATCACTGATGTTACCTATTGTGCAGTTGTAGATGAATAACATCCCCCAAATCAAATCTTTCAGAATATAATGTCCATTTAACTCCACATAACAAATAGAGCTACATACATGAACAAGTCAACATCATTTAAAAATGTAGAATTTGAGGCGAAGCATAAACAATACTTGATGTGATTAATGCTTTGCTTTGATCTACTGTGGCTTGTATTGCACCTCATTTGTAAGTCGCTTTGGAAAAGGTGATGCCAAAAGAATAAATGAGTAATGCAGATGACGGGTTATGTGTCAGAGGTTGATATACATTAACCTCTACCAGGTGAAACCAAGACTTATCGTTTTCTCTGGATTTGTTACTAGTAAGAAACAAAGCATATAATTGCTGCTGCACACTGCTGTATATCCAGGAGCCATGTATTTGATAACAAATATGGTAAAAATAGATCCCACCAATGATCCTGACAATTTGAGGTTACTGTACTGTACCTCCCAGTATTTTATAGTAGACTTTAGGTTTACATTTTAAAATGTGCTTTTTATTGAAAGACATTGCCATCATAAATTAGTGGTGCTGTTACAAAAGCAAACCAAAACAATTCTGTGTTAGAAAAGCACAGTCCAAAATCAGCAAAACTGTAAATGTTAATGTGCACAAGCAACAATAAGAAAAAAATAACATAATAAAACTGTCAAACCCAGACATTAAGTTTGAAAACTTAAAGGACTTGTGTTTGGCTTAGCAACGTTATATCCCTCTGCCTGCCTGCGTCTAATGCCATGCTGCTTGACATTCAGCACACTGCTCTCTCCTCTCTTTCTCCTGGCAATATCCCTCCTCCTTTTCTTCACCTCTCTCTCTCCCTCTAACTCAGCAGCATCTCTCACCCGCTCTTCCCTGGTGAGGTGGGATTGCGCTATTGAACCAGCATCTGCTGCCACACACATTCACACACACACGTCACACACACACACACGGACGTACTCTAACTGTGTAGACATTTAAACCCCTACTGTAGTGGACAGCATGTCGCTGTGTGGAGAACATCATGATGACATATTTTGGCCATTACAACTATAAAACAGCATGCAGCCATATCACAGTCATAACACCTACAGCTTCCTGATGAAATATGTTCATCTTGCTTTACTTCTTACTACATCCTCTCCCTAATAACATTTATAATGTTGTCCTTTTCTTTTCCCCCTCCTTCTCCTGCTCACCAACCCTTCCTCCCCCTCTATTCCCTGCTGTCCTTATCTCCCCCTTCTCTCTGTAGTTTAGCCCAAAACAGAATGGGTTCTTAATTGACCCCTCTTGTTGAATAAAGGGCAAGTCTTCCTAAAAGCTTCCTATGTTCCATTTTGTTCTTTAATCTGACTTCCTGCAGGCTTCCAATCTTCTTTTTATGTTATCTGTCTATTTATAGCCTTTCCATCCTTTTACACATTTCATCATGGCAACATCACTCCGTTGTTTACTCCTCAAAACATTTAGTCATTACTGCATCCGCATAATCACATTTCTTTAAATAAAAACCTTATATTTGGGGTACAGAACTCCATCGTCGAAACTGTATTTTCTTTCTCCTTCTGAAACTCATTGAGATTGAGCTCCATTTTATGTTCTGCTCCGTCTCTCTCGCTCATACGAACACATCAATCAATTAGACTTACACTCCTCCATAACTCACACTTCTCTCGAGCTCCATTATTCAATCTCATGTTGACAGAATGAAAGGTATTTTACCTGGCCTCCAAAAGAAAGCTTTATTGTTCAAAGTTCATTTTAAAAGGTGTTTCATAGCCAGTCAGAAATGATGGGGGATCATGACACAAAGCTATGCCTCTCAGGGCTTACGATTGTGAAATCCATTATACAAGTTAATTAACATAGTCAGTCCCAGATTATGTTCTAATAATGTACATGAACAAGTTTTATTCCATGCTTTATAAAATATAAATAACCTCCTTCAACTCAGTATCAAACATTCTGCTTGCCAGAAACTGTAAAGATGAATGCATATTCAGCTCATGTTAAGTGTTAAGGGAACCTCACTTTTCACATTGTCACATGCCCTCTCCCATCAATCTCCCACCTCTCCTGCACTTAATTAGGAGGGAGAAGAGAACGATTTGCTAATCTGAGTTATAGCCACCGGAGTAATTGGACAGCAGTATGACTTCAGAGTTCAAAATGATCAGGAGGTTTGAAAGCAGTTTTTCTCACACTTTCTGGCCCCATGTCCCTCTGGTATGTTTTCTGTAACCTTCAGATTTAATCCCAATAAACCAGAAAGATCATGAAGCGCCGCTTTCACAGCTTGTTTTCCTACTGGAAATCAGGGTCAAATTAGTCTCTGGCCTTCCTCTCAGCTGGAATGTCGACATTTCCTTGACTTGCCTTAGAACTGGTTGCGCAGTTATATGAGTCGGTCAATCCAGGCCTTACCTTATCTATTCTGACATCTGCTGTTCAAAGGAATAGCTCTACATTTTGAGAAATATGCTTATTGGCTTTCTCGCAATGAGTTAGATTGGACTAAAGATTCAACTCTATCATCGGCAAATATGTAGTTTGGGCCGGCAGCAGTCCAAATACAACTAAATCAACCTACCGCCTATAAACTTAATAATTTAACAACCATTTCATTTGTTTAATTCATACAACAACTGAAGGTAAAAACAATATATTGTCGTTTTTAAAAGGGATTATGTACCAGACTGTTCTGCTTGGGCACAGTAACTTTCTGCAGCCTTGTTGATAATACATATTACAGTAGTTTCATGGATTGTGGGACATCGCAAATATTGTAAAAAAACGTTAAACTGTTTTATTTTCCCCAAATGTATATCCGACCTTACTGCAACATCACCCACAATGCTTAGAGCCACTGTTTTAAAAACATTACTGCTCAGTTTAAAGTTGTGTGTCTTATAATTGCTTCATTTGAATCATTATGTACACAAAAAAGAGAAAAACACTTGTTTGCCATGAGAAAAAATTAAATAACTGAACCTAAAAATGTCTCCTTGAGGTATTTGACCGCCTGTGTAAACTCTGTTTCCATGGCAGTGTGAGAATATTCTGTTTATCCATGTATAGTGGTATTCATAGATAGGATATGGAGATGCATTAGCTGTGAATCTCAAATAAGAGCTTATCCAGAATATGAGCTATAACCCTGAACACTGCTCGCATGTTGGCAAGCTCACTGTGACAGCAATGTAAGTAACCACGATGATTTCAAGAATTAAGGCCCAAGTCATTACAGCCCACTATACGTCAACTAGTAATTGCACACAAGCATGTTTGAAATGTATTTCTAGATTGGCTGGTGAAAAAATCTGCCTGCAATCTTCTCTGGGCATATTTTCCAAGTTTGAGGCTCTAAGCTCAATACAATCCTCCGTCAGTATTTGAGTTTGAGCGTGAATGTCGTGGCGCAAATCAGGTCATGATTGTTCAAACATTTCCCATTGAAGTCCAGCCCGTTAAGATATGCTTAACTGTACACGAGGATTTCACACATTGATTGTGATCTGAAAGGAATTAATAACTGGAAATCTTTCAAAAACACTGCCACTGTTCCAACACACATTCAAACATGATGAGTCAATACAGACGAGAAAGAATGACAAAATGTTATGTAGGCAGGAAAGATTGAAATAGCGAAACAAGGCTTCGGTTAAGCCTCAGGTAAACACTTTTCGAGGCGGAAACAAGCAAAAGAACCTTCCCCACATCTTATTTAATCTGGCATGTGTGTTTACATGTGTTTTACGATGTCTTAGAGCCTTTGTAAAACCCCATCAAAATGCAAATGGCAGTTAGGGAAGAGGAAATGGCAGGTAAAGAGGAGCTGATGAGCTGACACTGCAAACTAAACTGTTGGCTGTGTGCAGCTTCTTTTGGCTTCTCCTCCTCTCTTTCCTTGGTGCAGCAACAACCATTACGCAGCGGTCCCTTTGACAATATACCATGAAGTAGCTACAGCAGCACTGATAGAGAGAGTATTCTACTCTTAGCCTCCAGCATGCGGCAGTTAGAGCTTTCTTAGGGGATCATTTGAAAAGCCAGCACCTGCTCTCCCTGTATGCTCCCTCTCTTCTATACAGTCAGTGGGTACTTTCCCCACTGACTGCCCCACTATCTGTTACATTTGTTTCCATCTTTCTCCTGGTTTATTCTCATTTCTCTACCCACCCCTCAAGCTGCCTTCCCTCTCACCTGCCACTATGTCTCTCTTTCTCCTGAACCCCTCTCGCCTTTCACCCAGCCCATTTCCTTCTCTGTATTCCACCCCAGCTCTCTCCTCACCCTCTTCCCCTAACAACTCCTTTTAAGTCTCCCCTGTCTCAATTCTTGCCTTGTCTCTGCTCCCCTAGTCCTGCTCTCCTTGCCAATTTGCCCCCCAACCCCCAATGTAATCAACTGTAACACTCTCCTCCCCTCAGCTTTGCCATCATCCTTCCTTCCCTCATTGCCCCTTCTCCTCTAAACTCTGACTCCTCTCAGCCCCTTTTCCTACCATGCTTTTTTTAATCCCATCTACTCATATCTGGTCTCATCTCCTCATGTTTCACACCAATTTATTCACGTTTCCAATGCATTACAACCCCCCGGTCCCTACTGTCTTTAATCTAGGGAAAGGATATGACCATCTCTAAATCGTATGAGAGAAACCCATAGCGCCATTATCTCCCCATCTGCCTCCTCTCTCTCTCTCGCTCTTTCTCTCTCCCTCTCTCTCCCTATCTGTAATCAACTTGACCCCTTCTAAAATTACAAATCAATCTCTCAAAAACGTCTCAAGACACAAAGAGCATAATGTGATGATTGAAGGAGCAGAGGAGGGATGAAATGGTGCGATAATCGGACAGATGAGAAAGTAGATAAAGAGACAGCCATACCTGCGTGCCTCTCTCTCCTCCTCGCCGGTTAGGTACAGGCGGTTTCTCCTCCGTTCTCCCCTTCTCTTGTAAAGGCAGGTGAAGAGCTCTGGAGCAAATAATATGTTAAATCATCCTCCTCCTGGACAGATAATTTACGAACCAAATAAGTAATGATATCCACTTTTATTTTGGTTTTATAACGCGCAACGCTGGTCGCGCTGCAGGGATCCTTGAGAGGTGCTGGGGCACGCGAGGCGTTTCAATTTAGTTCCTTTGGAGTTTGCCTTAAAAGCCCGATGCGGGTACACGACCGGTGGCAGCTGATAACCTACAGCAATCCGGTGTCAGCCGCTGATCCCCTGGGACGGTACTGTAAGCGTGGTAAAACGCCGTTAAACCGGCGCACAGCCGCGTTGCGCACTCATTTGGTCTCCATGTGAGCTCTCTGCGTTTCCATTAAGACTCCGTTAATCGGTGATGTGAAGAAAAACGCACAGCCGTCGGAGGTTAATATAGCTGGGAACGTGTGTCCTGAATAGAGAAAAAGCACTGAGTGTGGATAGTAAGGAAACGTCTCAGGCTACACGGTGAAACCGGGCACGGTCTTCGTTTTGGGCTACTCAGCCGGTGTAAATTCCCCTACAGATGCTCTCTGGTCCCCCATTCAGCAGCTGTCATTCCTGCACCAACACATTTGGCTCATTCCCATCTCAAAATATTTGCACTTGGCTGTAGGACAGTAATCCTTTCTGGTTGCTGTGTATCCGTCTCAAGGTAAGAACATGATCAATTAGATAACAACTGGTTAAAAAATAAACTGCAGAATCAGAGAGGCTTGGTAAACGGGCGTCCCCTCCTCTCCAGCCACAGAAGTGACTTTGTCTTGACCTATCTATCTGTTCTTCTCGTGTCGGTCTATCCAAGGAGAAGCGCCGGACAAGAGTGCAGGCTGTCCGGTGGATGAAAGCCTATGGATAGAGGCGTTATAGGTCAGGAACAATATGATAAATCCCGCTAGGAAACCAGCATCAAATCATTCCTGTCCTTTCTCCCCTCCTGGTCGTTACAAAGCACTGTGATCCGCCGGTGAGCCTCTACGTCCCTCCTGCAGTCACTTTCACACAGTGCGTCGGTTTGTCCCGGGAGGCGATACGCCTACCAGCCCCTCTGCTGTCTGTCTCCTTCCGTCTGTGTCCGTGTCCTGCTTTTCCTATTGACGAGTCGCTGCTCCGGTATTACCAGCTGGTAATAACCGATGGATACGTTATGACGACTGTGCGTGATGCCATCTCCGGGGCGTTTGCCTGGGAAAAGAAGTTGATATAATTTGGGTCTAGCAGGAGACACAACACACATCAACACGGCCGGAGGTTCTCAGTGAGGGGCGGGAACCTCAAGAGGGCCGTGGGAATGCAAGTGCAACCCTTGGTAAAAGTAGTTCCCTTTTATGATTTTAGTATTATTTATTATAATGGTAGTTTTCAAGTGTATCTATTTAGGCATACTATCTGCATGCAATGGAATCCAACTGAGAGTTTTTTCTTGTAACAATATACAAAATATTTATAAAAAATCCTGATTATTCGTTGTTGATGTTGCTCAACATCTCCTAAGCACACTGTATACCAGTGAAAATGAATGTAGAGATGTAAAGAGCGTAGGAAATGCGAAATTGGCCAATACTTCTCCCTTTTAAAGCAATCGACGTTTTGTGTTATATGCTGATTTGCTTTCTTAGCTGGCTGATTAATTTGACTGTTGTAGTGATCACTGATTCATACAATGGGGTTACATAATTCAATCCAGGAACTACAGGTTGGGGGTATTGTTTCGCACGGACACATATCTTGACGGTACCTCCGGGGTACCTACTGTGTGTGTGTCTCTTGCACTTTCTCTTTTCTTCTGCGGCTTCGACCCGACAGCATGTCAGTTTCTGCTCCCCAATAAAGTGAGATTTGCACCTCCGATGCACCGCCTCCGTCTCCCTTCTCTCGGCACTACATTGGTGACCCTGACATAAGTCTCGCGAAGGATCCGAGACTGAATCGAACACGGCAAAAAGCGCAGCTTTTCTCTAAATGCCGGGGATTTTTGGAGACCTCCGTAGCTGCCTCGTGCGCTCGGACTGTGGCTCGGTGCGCCCCACGGAATGGACGCGGACGACGCTCGTCGTTTCCACGGCTTTTCGGCTCTGGGGGACGGCAAGCCTTCCATGGGGCCGGTACGCAACCGCCGGGTTTGTTCGGGACATGCGGCTGCATGTCCGGCCAGCGACTAATGGCCGCCGAGATCAGCTAGCCACGACTGCTAACGGCTAGCAGCTGGCAACAGCTGGCAACAGCTAACAACGGCTAGCCACAGCAGCTAGCGGCTGACATCCGACTGTTTTTTTATTTTTATTTTTGTTTTTTGTGGTGCCGGAGAGGAGGTTCGATCATGTCTGGTCGGCCTCGCGTGGATCCTCTCGCTATTTCGCCCACCTGTTTTTGTTCGTGGACGGGACGACCATTTTTGAGTTTTTTTCTGGTGCCTGAGAGGAGGTTCGGCCATGTCTGGTCGGCCTCGTGTGGACCCTCTCGCGTTATCACCACCTCGACGGCGGTTTCGGACGTCACACGCGGCTGCTTCGGCCCGTGGGTGACGCGCTTCTGGACCCCGTCTCGCCTCGGCGGTTTCGAATGTCACCCGTGCCTTCATCGGCCCGCGGGTGGCGCGCTTCGGGACCCTGCCTGGCCTCTCCTCTAACCGCGGCTCACGGTTCGCCTCGACGGCGCCCCGTCTGGCCTCTCCCCTGTCCACATCTCCCTCCTCCCGGGGACACGGCTCCTTCCTCCCGAGGACTTCGTGCCCGCCGCCGCTGTGCCTTCACCTGCGGCCGGGCAGCGCTCCTCCCTGCTGGGGACCTCCGGGTGTTTCACGCCTGTCCCCACGACGCGACCCTCTCCTGCGACCCCTGACGACGGCCCGTTCCATGGCCCGCCCTCCTCGGCCCCTGTGGTGCTTCCTCCCGGACGCGAGGATTGTGTCCATGGTTGAATTCTGGGGGGGCTTGTGTAGTGATCACTGATTCATACACTGGGGTTACATAATTCAATCCAGGAACTACAGGTTGGGGGTATTGTTTCGCACGGACACATATCTTGACGGTACCTCCGGGGTACCTACTGTGTGTGTGTCTCTTGCACTTTCTCTTTTCTTCTGCGGCTTCGACCCGACAGCATGTCAGTTTCTGCTCCCCAATAAAGTGAGATTTGCACCTCCGATGCACCGCCTCCGTCTCCCTTCTCTCGGCACTACACTGTATCATTAAGGATGGTCAGCTTGTCACCAATTTGCAGCCATGTACATTTCATATGACGCATATAATTATGACTTTGAAAAAGCCCTACTTGTAATGACCACTAGAGGATGGAGATGAGAAGATTCTCCAAACTCAAGCAAAACAATAAAATGAATGTGACATTTGACATATACCTTTCAGTTTGAGGGTCATTAATACAAATGCAGCAGTGATGAATGCTAGCATCAGACACGGGTAAAACAGCCGGCACATGAGGCAGATTGATGGGTTCACTGTACATATTCTGCAGGGTTTCATGGTTTATAAAGTCACAGTGTTCTACAATTATCTGATTAGCAAGAGGTGGGATAAATGATATGGTGTACTGCTGGCATAACATAAAATAGTTCAAGGTTGTTTTGTGGTGGTTGGGCTGGGAGTGCAGGGGATAATAAAGAGATAAAAACAATATCAGAGGAAGGCAAGAACTACAAGACAAATAGATTTAGAGAGTGGGCAGAGATTAGACAGTGGCCAGGCAAATGAAAACTCTGAATGTGCGCATGTTCTATAATCTCAATCTAAGAAACACCTCTGGCCTATGGCCTAAAATTCAGTCTAAGAACAGATAAATACATGTGCGTGCTTGTGGATGTGAGAAAGATAAATGTATAAATTGAGAAACAAGTAGGAGTTGGGGATGTTTTGGATGAATCTTTTGTGAATTAACATGCATAAAAGTCAACGTTGGTGGCATTTGTAGCAGAATGGGATGAGATTCAAAGCAGGCTGCAGCACATTTTCAACTACTTGTCAGAACAAGAAAAATGGATCAGAGTTTCTGATGGTTCCTATCCATAGTAATGTAAGTAGAGCTGGGTGTCCCCAAAGATACTCAAAATGTGCTAGTTTTGGGAGCCTCATACGAAAAATAATTCCTAACTTGAAGTATTTTGCTGAAATAAAACAAAGGGACTTGGTATTGGACTGTTCATTGGACAAAATCAGGAATTTGATGATGTCACCTGGGACTACTGGGAATTTAAATTGTGCATTTTTCTTTATAACTATACTTACAATTATCAAAAAAACAGACAAACACATTATATAAATGTCTTTGTTACTGAAATAGGTCCTTTGTCACTCCATGCCAAACAGCCCATGTGAATCATTTCTAACCCAGTTAAGGTACATCAAACACTTGATTAAGGGTTGAGGGTTAAGGTTGAGGGTAGGAAAAATGTGGCTGGATAATAGAGTTACAGACACTGGTCTCCCATGTCACAGCATGTCTCACTCAACCACTGGACTAAGAGGCTGTGTGGTGATGTAATAACTATGTCTGCCTTTGTTTCCTGGAAACGACAGACAGAAAGGTTCATAAGAGGCTTTAAGAGGTCCTTGTGAGGTAAGAGTAAACATGTTATGTTTAAGGCATTTGAATAAATTACCATAGCTGTTATTTCTTTCTGCCGAGGGAAGCCTTTTTAAGTTGCAGCCATTGTCATTGTAAATACATTACCATATCACTATTTTTCTTAAATCCACACAAAAGCAAATGTCTTCTGATTGACTAATTTTCATATCTCATTTTATATATTCATTTTGTTTTCGTTTTTCTTTGTGGTTTTGCCTATTGTCATTTCAGTGCTGAGTGTGTTGACATTGCCTTGTTGACTTGCTGTGTTTCACAACAATAAAGTGACTGTGAAGTTAAGAGAGAGAGATCGAGTAGACACAGAAAGGGCAAAAGAGATAAAGACAGACGAGGAGAGAAAATGTAAGAGAGGAAGTTAGGGAGATAAAAAGAGGCGGAAGACCCTCCAGCTGATTCAGCACCATGGACAGCGCTGCAGCGAGACTCAGCCTCACAAGGCCGGAACAAGCTTTATCCTCAGAGAGAAAAGCCAAAAGCTCTTCTCAACATGCTCTGATCTCTCTCACTCTAACTCCCTTACTCTCTCACATACTTATCTTCCATGTTGCTCTCTCTCTCTCTCTCTCTCTCCCTCTCTCTTCTTTTCTGACACACACAAACTAGTCATTGCCTCCCTCATCTCCCTTGCCACCCTCCTCAACCCTCCACAGTTTGCAGTTTGTTTCTTATCATTTCTCTGCGTAACTGCTCTCTTTGTGGATCAGGAAATACTTGTGTGTGTGTGTGTGTGTGTGTGTGTGTGTGTGTGTGTGTGTGTGTGTGTGTGTGTGTGTGTGTGTGTGTGTGTGTGTGCGTGTGCGTGTGTGTGGCAAATGTGGACAGGAGGCATGAGTAGAGACACAGTTCAAAAGGACAATGCCCACTAAACCGGTTGACTGATTTCTGGACGAGTGTGTTTGGGTTTTGGAGAGTGGAGAACAAGATTAGACAATATCTTTCGTGGGCAGAAATAAACTAAGTAAGAGAAAAACAGGAGTTTATAGAGCATGATATGAGACAGACAAAAAGAAGCAGCTTACTTTGTTGCTACAAGGGAGTTTGTCTTGAAAATGTACAGGAATATGGACACCTTATACATATACATTTTCTTCCATTGGGATAATCTGAAATGTCTAATTATCATGTTATCATTGATACAACCGTTAACTCTTTAACTGAACTCTTAAAGGCATTCGTAGTTGTTAAGGTCAAAGCCTGACAAAGCCACTAAACTCATATTCATTTGGAGCGAGAAACATGCGGTGACTCATACTGTACATTATTTATCATACCAGAAGTTATATTTTATATGTTGCGATCTGCCGGGTCTCTGGAGTATTTGAGTTCTACGTCACTTTGTCTACTTCTTCACTCCCAAAAATGTCAGCAGGGCGTTTGTCCCATGTGTTTGCACAGTTGTTATTGGTGTCTCTCGGATGGGAGTCATGTCGTTTTCATATCCACCTTTTTATTACATGTGAGGGGTGACAGATGTGCATTTCTAATAATAATATAACTGATGGTAGATCAAATATTCTCAATGCCTGTGTGAATGTCCACTTGTCACATACACGCTTGTTTTCAAGTGACAATCACACATCAACACCCTGTCGACTCTCTGTCCTTGTCAGTTCAACATTGGCCCGCCAGTCAATAAACCAATCACTCCATTTGCTGATCATGAGATCAGTGCTTCAAGCTGACGGATGATCCATCGTCCAATCAAGTAATTGATTGGAATTGATTGGTTAATGCCCCAGGTAAGTGTTGCATTAAGGAGCCCACATGCCATACAGAGAGGATTAGGGGTGACTATTGGAAGCCAGTTTTTTGACTCTACTGGTGAAGTACGCACTTATCTTTATTATCTCTTCTATGGAGATATATTAAGCCTATTCATGTCACAACATACTCCCATTTATGAATGCAGAATGGAGCTGCAACAGAGGTGGCTCTTGTTACGGAAATGCAGACAGAGTAACCAGTAGGTGTAGAATCGACTAGGGCTTCAGACCAAAGCAGTCAAAATCTAAAATAGTTAATTCTCTGAAAAATACATTCAAAATAGATCGCCACTATAAATCACTGGCAACACTCAACCTATTCCTGGAAAGATATTCTGTTTACCGATAATTTGATTTGCTATCTGTCTCCCATGCCGTATCAAAACAAATACCCTTTCACTTCAGTCTGAACTAAGTAATGTTTCATTGGCACATTCGGTTTTCAAACAGTTATGATGGATTGTACATTCTGATTATATGACACCCCCTCTTTCCCAAAACAATCTATTGTGTCCCATATCAGAGAACACAGGCAGCTAAAAAGTGACTTAGACAAAATCCATCAGCCTCCCCATTTGACGTTGGTTTATGAAGAAATAAAATACAGCAGATTGAGGTATGGCTTTACCCAGCCCTCTCTCCAGCAGTTTCACAGTAGTAAATTTAGGTGAGACCAAATTGGAAGAAAGCAGAGACGACCCAAAGGAGAACCACCAAACCTCCCAACCGTAAATTAAGGTATGATAGTTGGTCTCAAAAGTTTTAGAGGGGTTTGAGCTTCATGAGCTCAGTGGTATCCTAAGTCATTTAGGAGAGCAGCTGTTCCTTCAAACCTAGAAAGAGAGTTAACTGCATGTGAATAGAAATAGGTTTCTAGAGCGGTTGCTACCAATCTGTCGGTTGTCCGAACCCTGGCCCATGCAATCTACATGTCTAATAATTGGGCAATATACTTAACCCCAAGTATGTCCCCATCGCATAGCTAATGTTGCGTGTGAGTGTCTCTCTTGAATAGCAGGTTTTATGGAAGCCTTTGCTTTTGTGTGAATGTTTTTGTGAATGCCTGAATGCTTTGTAATGCTTTACTGAGTAGCAGCAATATGCCTACTTGTTATGTTAATAATGTGTTTATAAAATTCAATAATTGCACTACACATACCTGTACTGTTCTATTCATTTGCCTTTCTTGGGACTCAAAAAGTGACTGTTTTTTTTTTTTTTTAAATCAAGACATCTAATTTACATTTCTAACTACAATAATGCCAACATAGAATGATCTAGTGAATTAGTTAAGTAACGTAACTGGTAATCATTATGTTTTTTTTCCAGTAGCAGGGTATCTTTAGTTCCATGACTAAATCAGAGTAAGGGAAAGAGTGACAGAGATGTTATGGCATTGTCCTTCAGAGTAGCAAGGTTACAGTTTAATGGAGCCAACATGAATGTGTCTCCTGGCACATCCACCCCACCATGGCCATCTATTAGTGTGGGGACAGACAGAGGGAGAGGGGGAGAGAGGGACAGCAACATACACTGACAGAAAGAGAGAGAAAGACTGCCAAATCATGGCTCTCTATATCACACTGATGCAGAGAGGGAGATGGAGTGGGAGTGCAGCGACGGAGAGACCCTGACACCATCACAACATGGTCATCCATTACTCCTGAAAGTAGAGAGAGGGATGGAGCAGAGGCAGACTGAGAAAGTGACAGTGACCAAGATTTGATATTACATAGGGAAGTGTGCAGTAATATATGTATAACGTGAAACATTCTGAATAATTATTCTCGCACAAAACTCTTTGGCAGTACGCCGGCATTTGAATTTGAGAATGAAGACAGGAAGGAGATGTTTGGTTGGGGGAGGGGAGGGAGTTTGATGTAGAGATACTGAAGGAAATCAGTACATGGAGGACAGGAGAGTTAGAAACAGGAGATAGAGTTGGTGAATGTCTATCTCCCCGGGCTCAGGCTAGGAAAGAGTGATGGGAAGAAGATAAGGAGAGGAAAAGTCAATAGAGAGAGCTTGAGAGTGACAGGTGGAGAAAGGCCATTGGAGAGAGGAGGAGAGAGAGACAATACAAGTTTTATCATCCTGTATTCTGAACTCTGGAGGTTGTTCCACATATAGTAGGTCATCATGCTCTCAAACCGGGTTACTGTGTACACGTTATTGTTCTATAATACCACAGAATGTGGAGAATTAAGACTCAAGACTTATTAAACATGTCATATGGTGAATGTGCCAGGTCGCAGTGTCCTAATCACATGTGGTTTACTTTTATCTCAAGTTTGACATTTTACCATTAACATTGATTCACACTCCAGGGAACAGCAGACATGTCTTCTGCTTACTTTTAATGACATTTTATCATCCATTTTTTACTTTGTGTTTGCTAAGAGTTAGATATACCAAATGCATGCACAGCTACTAGTTCAAATAAAGGACATGAGACTAGAGAACAATCAGGAGAGAAAAGATAGCAGCCAGGAGAAAGAAACTCCAGATGTTTATGTGTGTTTGTGTTTACATGGGTGTTCATGTTTAGCTTAGTTCTGTGTGTTTGTTATTACAATGTGAAAGACAGTGTAAAGCTGTTTATTCACTCCGTCGGATTACACGGTGTGTGCGTCAAGATTTAAATTCCAGAGTGTTTGTGTACTGTTTTGTGTCAAGTTTAAGGAATCAGCAAAAAACGGTATGTAAGTGTGAGAAAATATCCAACATGCAATCACCGGAGAGAGAAAAACAGCACAAAACTGTGTTCATTAAACACTTCTAATACAATTGTGACATTAAGATGTGAGAAATAGATTTCCAAAATACAGTGTCAGAGAGGAGAAATAATGGCAGTCTGTTCATTAAAATAATTTATTCTAGTCAATATTAGCAATAAAGTACTGCTGCCTTAGTAGAATACGTGAAGGTCAGCCGTAATTGATAATTATCCAATGGCTTCTCTCTAATATACCACAGACTCTGCAAGGCAATTTGGCTTAATATAATATGTTCTTTTATACAAATTGGAGGTGAAAATCAGGAAATACATAATGTTTTACACCTCATTCCCAATCCTCGTAGTCTTTTCATGATTACTACATACTCTCATGCAGTAATACAGTATGGGAACACCTAAAGAACTAAAAACTCACAACATCAATGTCACTGATACAGTAGATTAAGCATGTATGCCTCAGACACTGTAAAAATACCCAGAATGTCTACTCCTTTATACAATCATCCTGTGTTTGCGTGCCTGTCCGCGTGTCCACAAAGGCTGTGATTCACTCAGTCTGGTTAATTAGTGGCAGATGTGTTGCTTCCCAATATAGAAAGGGATGATTCAGTGGATGCGAACCAGCACTCTGCTGTCCTCCTCAAATCCATTAGGAGAACAAAAAGGCTAAATAAATCCTTTCATTTATTGAAACATCCCTGGACAAAATAATGTATAAAAAGGGCTTCTCTGTGATACTCAAAGCACTTCTCTGTGATACTCAAAGCACTTCTCTGTGATACTCAAAGCCCTGATTCGAAACAAACAAGTCAAATATCATTAGTATAACAAAACTATTATTGTCATTTAAGGGGTTAACAACAGGTAAGATGAAACAGCAGGACATACCTAAGACCTTTTTCCTAAAAATGCTTTTATTATACCTTCTCAACACTTAGCCACCGACTGTGTATTTCCAGCACTGTGTCTGGTTCCTCTTAAATGCTGATGGCGGGGCTCCAAACTGCTCATCAAAGAGTTTTATGGTTGCGTTCCTTTAAACGTGGTGGACCTTAACACTGCAGCAGAGATACCGACCCCAGTTCGATATTAGAGAAAGGCACTACATGGGAAATCACATTTCAAGCCCAGCATGATGTGGTACAGTACAGAATTAAAGACCATAGCGCAGTAAAACACAACGAAGCACAGCAACGGATATAGACCTTCTTTACTTCGTATTAAGTCACACAAAAAGTGCAGTGATCTAGCACAGATCAATGGTCCATTCTGCTCTTGCTAGGATCGGCATTACTGTATAATGCCGATCCAAGCAAGAGTAAAATGGACCATTGACTTGGCACGGCAAGAAGGCACTGGATTGCATATCAAATTAGCATAGAACAGACAAATGAAAAATGGACACTGAACAAAATGGAAACTTTCACTTGGTGTAAATGTGACTGTAATGGAGTCTTTTATTATAAGTTATCTCAGACACATCCAGACAGCAGAATATAACCTGCCTTTATCCCAGTTCAAGCTGGTAAAATCTCCTCCACCACCTGGAACGAGATGGGCATAACATTGATCAATTATTCAACACCCAATTTAATAATCATTTTCAATTCCGTTGAGCGGTGAAAAACGGACTGAGATTCTTCAGCTACTCTACTGCCCTGTGAGGTTAGACTGCTTTAAGCTCAATGCTTGTTCAGCATGATAACAATGCTTAACATCTTAGTTTAGCATGCTTTCCTAATGAAATATAACCTCAAATAACAGCGCCATAGGGAACATTATAGGGATCAAAACTATTTTTTGCAGGCGATTCTTACAAACCATTAAAATATTAGATCAAACATTTTTCTCAAAGTAAAAAGACAAGTTAAGATAAGATAAGATGAAACTGCATGTATTCCCGTGGGGAAATGCAGGCGTTAATAGCAGCAATAGTGTCAGAATGAAAAACAGGATTCACACAGGATTCACACATTCACACAAATGAAGTTAAAATAGAATACAAATGAAAATAATAATACAGCAAAAATAAACTGATAAAGTAACTATTAAAACAAGAAATCACTGTAAAAAGTTGTGTATTTGTAAAAAATGTAAACTTCATAGTGGCACTAGAAGACCATAGTGCCAACATGTGTTTAGACATCAGTCAAGGTGGAAATATTGTACTGGGTAAATGGACACAGTCAGGTGTAACCACAGGAAACATTAGGGGATGCTCAGGGGTTCAACCTCTGAGGACCATGAATGTCTAAAACATGTCATGGCAAATGATCCAATAGTTGTTAACCAATTACCCTGAGTAGATGTTGTGCAGTGTGGGATATTTTTCAATAAGAAGTGAAAATAAAACAGGTGTGTGTCCTTGTGTTAGAGAGAGAGAGAGAGAGAGAGAGAGAGAGAGAGAGAGAGAGAGAGAGAGAGGTAACAATATGCGGCAACAGGTGATATACTGAACTTGAACTTACAACGTGACATGTGAGTTGCCCCTGCTGCTCCACAGAGCCCCCCCCCCCCCCCCATGCTGTGCTCTGTTCTGCCCGTGCTGAGGCGTTCTGTTTCATGCCAAGCAGGCTAACTACACTGTTATGCTTCGCTGATGCAGAACGTCAACTGCATCTGCTTCACTGCTCTGTCCTTGTGTGTGTGTGTGTGTGTGTGTGTGTGTGTGTGTGTGTGTGTGTGTGTGTGTGTGTGTGTGTGTGTGTGTGTGTGTGTGTGTGTGTGTGTGTGTGTGTGTGTGTGTGTGTGTGTGTGTGTGTGTGTGTGTGTGTGTGTGTGTGTGTGTGTGTGGGATGAAATGTGACTGACCGAAAAAAAGCTGAGAGGTGAGAAGTACAAAAAAAGAAATAAAGAAAACAAAAGATGTGAAGAACCTAAGAGTTTACAGAAAAGCTAAATGTTTGTGAAAAAATATAAAGAGCAGATGGAGTGATAAGTGAAATAACAGCTCACTGCTCAGAGCATCGATTCCAATCTGCTGTGGGGTTTTTTACTTGATAAAATCGTTACTATGTGCTTCGGAGAGATGAGACTGGGTACAATTCCCACATTTCACATAGGTCTATCTGTCATCTGACTGTCAACCATCTGTTACTGTTTGAGTTTGAAAACACATTGATTTTCTTTAGAATTGTTCAAAATTAGCACAGCTCTAACTCCTGTCCTTCCCTCTGGCTCCTTTTACTCCACACGCTGTCTTCTGATCCACTGATGCTCTCGTGTCTCCTGTCTCTCGCATGAGCTCCATGACAGGCTGCAGTGTTGTTCCTTAGGGCTTTTGCTCTTTCTCCAGACCACCACACATCGAGAGAAACGGAGAGAAAGAGCCCTTTGAGTAGTTCTTGGGATATCATAACAATCACAATAAAGTCTTGAAATAATATCAATGGAATGTTGTACAGATTTAGAATGAAGATAATATTAAAAAACACTCTGTCTGTGTATACAAAACATAATTGTTGATCTTGTTTTGTTGATGTTCTTCTCAGAGTAGGTCCAGCTGCATTGAAGTCACTGCCACATTCGGGTTGGTTAACTCCTGACCCTGGGTCTGTTTTGATAGGCCTTCTTAATAGCTATCTAAACCTTCCTGACAGGATTTTTATGGAGGTCTGTGCAGGTTTCTTCCTGACATATCTTTGAGCAACACAGCCAGTAGAAGACAAAGAGCGATTGAGAGAGTGAACAACAGATAGGATAACATAAAGGCTATAACAAAAAAAGGCTACCAACACAATTCAGTCAAAGCTGCACTACAACCAGTTTTATTCCTACAAAAAGTCAAATGATAGTGTGTAATGTAAAGGGGTCATGCATCCAAACCAAACCACACACTGTAAGCACACATGACTTTGCAGTTCCCCTTAACTCTACGGAGCATTTCAGCTTATTTCTTGGTTTGGTCTGCAGTTTTATTTCCAGTAACAGCTGAATGGTGTTTCCAATTGAAAACCTCTGATAAACCCACTGTATGCTACGTGCCAAACAACAAACAAACGAGAAAGATAACGTTGGTGCTTATCTTGTGAACATAGATGCGCAATTATTAGCTAAAGACACAAACACACACTTGTTTTCTGCCTTCTTTGTGCTTAGTAGCAGCCATCCTTCTGTCTTCTGTCCTCCTGCTCACATAGAGGGACAACCCAAAGCACGTCAGTTATATATAGGCGACTGGTTATCTATAGCGTCACATGCATGTCTACTCGTGTTTTCATCCAATGTTGAACAAATTATACATACATTACTGAGACTGTTTCTTTACTGTTTTCTAAAAAAATCTTATTTTTGTTTTCTCACATTCATGTTCAGCTTCCTGCTGTGTTTCTTTTTGTTATTGTCACACTGTGAACTGTCCATGTGAGACAGCTATTTGTACAAAAATATATAGCAAGGTATGACATGTGAGGCTATGATAACAGGGTACGGCTATATGTACAGTTTCAACACCAATACTTGAAAGATAAAGTTTCCTTCATTCCTGTACAAAAAAAGTGTTGCTATTTATTTATTGAAAGGTTTGAACCCTTCAACTTCAACATTTTCCATTTGTGTTATTTTTCTTACTGCCTTGGTAAAGTCATACTTATGTCAAGTGAATTAAGTCATTTTAAGTTATATAAAGTAACATTTTGAACTTTTTATCTAAAAGCTACATTCAATAATACTTGTCAGGACCTTATGTTACCGTGCACTTTTATTCAATACTCTAGCTGCACAGAGCACAGCACTTATCCAATGAAAATGAAAGGTCGTCTCTCCCTTTACTCAACGCGGCCAAAAGATATGGCACACATTTCTGTCAATTTATAAAACTGTTCACCTTTTAAACTGAGCATTTAAATATCAGATACTCTGCTGGTAGAGAGTCATATTTATACCTCACACATCCTCACTCATCCATAACAAATACAGCTGGTCTCTCTCCACCTGGAGCAGATATCCACAGGGAAAAGGTTGAAAGGTGAACTGTGACACACACTGCCCAAAACGCAAAAGCAAACAGTCAGAAATAATAGATGTCAGTGTATCTTTGCCTTGATTTCAATTTTTAAACACACGTCTCTTTCAATGTTTTCCCTTGAAGATAAGAATCCTCAGTCCACATTAATTACATGTCATTTTTTAGACGCTTTTATCCAAAGCGACTTACATACATTCAGTACTGTGGACAATCCCCACAGGAGCAATTTGGGGTGAAGCGTCTTGCCCAAGGACACAAAGGCATGCTGACTGCAGTGGGACTCGAACTTGCTATCCCCTGATTCGAAGTCCATCACACTTTCCACTGAGCCACAGCCTCCATATTTGTTAATCAATAAATAGTTGATTTTATTGTCTGCCTTGTAAACAGTTAATAGCAGCTCTGAAGCTACTGAAGCTCTGCCTCAAGGACAGTGAGCATCACTAAATGTGATACACACGAGCATACACACACACTCACAAGCAGGTAAGCACAAGGGTAAAAATGCATTCAGACCTCTCATGCTCAGACATCCATCCAATCACTAACACAATCATACTGCCCACACACATTACAATTACACCCCAACCATACATGATAAAAACATGGGTTAATGATGTGATTGGTATTTTATTTTTCGTAAGTAGATAATTAACAGTTTGCACACAAGCCTTGTTGTTGTTTTTGAGATTGAATGAGAAAGAAAATGATTTAAAAGGATAAGGCAGTTCAGCACAGGTGGGTGTGCACCATGTTTGTTTCCTTGCTGCATGTGTACATACAAACACTTGTGTCTGTGCACGTACCGCTGAGCGTACACACAGTATGTGGGCCTTCCAATTGTGCTGTGTGTGTTTGTTTATGAATATGGACTTCAATAATAGGACATGTTATCCGTGTTAGAACAACTAAAAGGCAAAATGCTAATCGACACCCACTAGCTGCAGCAAACCAGCTGCTGGCAAAACAAACACGTTATCTGGGTTAAAGTGTTTTTAAATAAGTGGACCATTTCATCTGAAATAAATGGAATATGGATGCTATTATGTGCAACCCCTCTGCTTTGCATCACCTTTACTCAAACATAGAGTAGGGCCATTTCTACAAATATTGATACATATTTGAAATAACAGTACTGTACTCTTTAGTCAACTGGACATCATTATCAATGCGCAGATCACTGCACTGGTACAAACTCATCTATACCGCTATGCTTGGACTGCTGCCCCTCTACATATCCACCTACATATCACACAAACAGTACAGCTATAGACTACGATCTCAAAATGACATCACTCTGTCCGTCCCCTCAGTACGCACGGTGCTTGGGAAAAAAGCCATATCATACTCTGCCCCCTCGACCTGGAACACACTTCAGCAGGAACTTAAGCTGACCAGTTTGATACCCATCACGGATTTTAAACTCATTTGAAAAAAGCTGGAGAAATCATCTGTGGGTGTTTGCACCTGCTATATCTGACTACTGTATATGGATTTCAATGACTACTGTTTTTACGATGTTGTATTTTAGTGTTGCCTCTGTGTTTAGTGTCCTGTCTGTCTGTAACTTTGTGTGGTAGTGTTACCACTGACAGGTCTCTCTTGAAAATGAGACCTTGTGTCTCAATGAGATTTTACACCTGTATAAATAAAGGCTAAACATTTTTTTTTTTAAAACAGCTTTCGGGCATCATGCATTTTCACACAGCAACCTGCATTAAAAATAAAAAAAACTATAACTAACCGGCTAAATTGTCATTTAGGCAGTAGGTAACTTTCAACAAGGAGGTAAAGTTGTTTTGTTTTCCCCCAAGATATGCCTAATAAAGATTGCTTTTCTAAAATAAGATTGTGATCTAAACAAAGAAGCAGTAGAATAAGTCTGACGACACTTCACAAACCTTTCACAGGCAATTTTAAGTTACATTCAAGTACTTAGCACTCGGTTGATTTATTCATATTAAACAACAGGGCCACAAGTATGTTCCTTAGAGGATGGCACAGTCATTAAATAACTAACCTAATTAAAAGGGATGCCACCCAGTCATACTTTACATTGTTGTTTAACTATAATGAATAATTCTGTCTTTGAATGTGATGCCATATTGGGCTGAATTAGGCCAGGAGGCTGATCCCAGGTCAGATTCATAATGTTTCAAGTCATTATAAAGGTTAGAGAAAACATTTTATCAGCAGGCTTCTATCCCTTTCTTGTTAGTTACTAATGGGCATTTAAATCTTTGAGTGATGCTAATGTACGCTCATGTTCATATTGCAGGGATAGCTGTATGTCTCTCTTCTCTCTTAGCATAAACAATGTGTCACATACACAGCACCTTTCATCCTAATGCATTGAGCATTAACACTGGGAGGAAAACATGCAAATATGTAGCCTCCACAATAATATATGAACAGTCTGATGACAAGGGGAGAATTAATTGAGGCTGACAACCCCTTTTAGCAGAGGAATATGCTCTTAACCCACAGAACTTGAAAGAGGCCCTTTTTTAACTTTCCAAAAACTCAGGCATTAATAGCATATATTTAGATATGAGAATTTAACAGGTCAGTTTCTTGAAAGACAAAGTGGCTCTTATACATCTTGAACTAGAGGACATACACAGTAGGACCTCATCCACGGTTTTAATAAAAGTGTGCCTTCAGTGGATGAAAGGCCTTACCTTACAAGTCATTCTGATTGGACATTTTGTAAAATAAATAGTCCAACCAGTTTTATGTGAAATAGTTAATAAACCCATGGATTCAATTTGAATCAGCTAGCTGTATCCATACGAGTCTTTCATTACATAATAAAATAACACTGCTGTTACAAATAACAGGCAGTTATATCCCTTTCAAAGATAAGTTTGCTTTGCATGGTTTAATCCTGTTTTGATTTGCTCAGTAATGTATTACTGCTGCGCCCGGCCTGTGTGAGGCTCTCTACATGAGAGCGCTAAATCAAGTCTCAGCTAACAAGACGGAGGGCATTCAGGGACGAATCAACTTCTTATCCTAAACCAATGTAGTGAAGAGAAGATCAAAGTAATGACTGTTCCCCTGGTGGCCGGAGCTCTTCCATCTAACCCTAAACTCGTATGCTCTCTCAAGAAACTGATTGCATTTCAAGAGATCTATCAGTAGGGTCACTGAGACGATGTTTAGGCCAAAAGCATTATTAGCCTTAACCAAATTAAACGTACTGAGGGTCTCAAATTGGATTAACTGAAACTGTGCAAGAGAAATTGGAAATCGTTATCAAGTTTAACTTTATTTTCTGGTTTATTTTTGCTAATTGTCCGTTCATTGTGAAAGACTATAACATTTGATTAAAAACTAATTTGTGTTCCTTTAGAACTGCACTCAATGCAAATAGTCCTTTTGCTATGGTTACTAAGCATTGGAGGTTTTTCTCAAAGATAGCTTTACACTTGTTGCTAAGAGTTGGACAATTAGTTTCCCCTGAAAATATCTCCAATTAGTCCAGGGAGCTGAGCAAGAAAATACCCATTTTCAAGTTTCTTACATTTACTTAAAAAATGCAAGAACAATTCCACTCTGCATTTTTTACCTTTGTAACTCCAAAAGAAAGGAGAGCAGATCAACATGAGAAACAGGTCGTAGTAAGGAGTTACATAAACACACAGGGCCTATATCATGTGAAATCCTAATAAAAGCCATGTGCCTATGTTCATTTCACATGTGAATTATTGTCACATTATGAAACCCATGATAAATTGGCAAGGCAACATGCTATCATCTCAACTTTGTGAAAACCAAATGTCCCGTGTTACTTCATCATACTGTAAGTGAAATGTCCAAAACTCACATGTTCACAAGTTTAGGATGTGTAGTAACACACTATTCATCACAAATAGTGAAACAAAAACTTACATTCTCATCCATTAGAACAACAGAATATAATTACATTAAACATTTTAAATAAGTTCACAATATTGTCATTGTTTCTTCGAGGAAATATACGTAGTCATTCTCATTCTTCAATCCAATCCAATCCACTTTATTTATATAGCACATAATTAAAAACAGAGGGTTTACCGAACATAACATTATAATAAAATATAATATTACAATAATAGATAAAAGGCACATAAAGGCTATGGACAGACAATAAAAGCATAAAAATGGATAAAACATAGCTCAAACTCGAAAGCGAGGGAAAAGAGGTGGGTCTTTAGACGGGACTTAAAAGTTTGAAGGACGACAATTTGACATGGGGGGGCAGGTCGTTCCAGAGCCTGGGGGCTACCGCTGAGAAGGCTCGGCCTCCCCTGGTCTTTTTCTTGGTTTTAGGGACTACTAGCAGCAGCTGATCAGCCGACCTCAAAGCCCTTGAGGGGGTGTACACCTTTAGGAGGTCGGAGATGTACTGAGGGGCCAGCCCATTAAGCGATTTAAAAACAAACAATAACATCTTAAAATGAACTCTAAAATGGACAGGAAGCCAGTGGAGGGAAGCCAGAATTGGGGTGATGTGTTCATGCTTGCGTGTTCCTGTAAGCAGCCGAGCCGCAGCGTTTTGTACCAGCTGCAGGCGTGCCAGCGAGGTCTTGTTTAGGCCGGCATAAAGTGCATTACAGTAATCTAGACGCGTAGAAACAAAGGCATGAATTACACGCTCAAAGTCTAAAAAGGTTTAATTTTGGACAGGAGCCTCAAGTGATAAAAACTGGACTTAACCACAGAGTTTATCTGTTTATCCAATTTAAAAGCACTGTCGATTTTGACGCCCAGATTTGTGACCATGGGTTTTGCATATGGTTGCAGGGAACCCAGGTCAATGGAAGGGACATCACCATTTGGTCCAAATACAATGACCTCCGTTTTGCTCTCATTTATATTTAAAAGGTTTAGCGCCATCCAGGCCTTTATGTCATTAAGACAGTCAACCAGGGGCATCAGAGAGCTGGTGTTTTTTTTTAGGGGTAGGTATATTTGGGAGTCGTCCGCTAAAGTTGGTAGGAAACGCTATGTTTTCTAAAAATTAGTCCAGGAGGTATAAAGAAAAGAAAATGGGCCCCAAAATAGAACCTTGGGGAACTCCACAGGATAGGGGGGCAGAAGAAGATGCAAATTCACCAATCTTAACAGAGAAAGATCTCTGGGACAGATAGGAGCTGAATCACTCTAAGGCAGTTCTTAAATCATTTGGATACAGAACACGGGATGTTGAAAATTAATGATATTTCTTGCATGATGAACAGCGGCTTTAAATGTATAATCGGCTACAGCAGTCATGATATTCTTCACATTGCAAATATTATAAATTGAACATCTGCTGATTATATTAGATATCATATCTAGAAAATCCATTGCATAACGGTTGCTAACCCAAATGCTGTCTGACCTCCCTTTGCCTTCTGAGCAAAACGATGGTGGCTCAGTGCTTAACCCCCTTGCCACAGCTGCTATCCTTTTAACCGTGCAGCAAAAGGCTGTTGCTGTTAAGCTATGCTATGGCCATTAGCTGTTGACAATAAGTGCTACAGCCGCTGGTCTTTTATAGAACCTTCTCTGTAGAAGGCGTTTTGTTGCTTGAGCTTGGGGCAAGGTGTTAGCTGTTTAACATGCAGGCTAATGGAATTTAGGGGTATGGCTGGCGGCACTATATTAATATAGCGCATAAGGCTGCAGAGTGCTAAAGCTGCTAGCTGTGATGCCCAGGGAAATCCCTGCTGCTGACCTTTCACTGACAGGATTAAACCTGACACAGACACACACACATGGTAATGAGCGCTTGGAGGGAGAAGGGAAGAAGATGGGAGGGAGGGAAGAAGGGAATTAGAGAGGAGGATGGCGATGGGAAACACAAGAGAGGGACAGGGATAGGGGAATTAGGGAAATAAAGTAGATGGACTTGGGGAAAGAAAGGAAGAATCCAGCTCCAGAACATGTGGTAGCTTTGGGGGAAATAAGAAAGCGAGAGAAGAGCTGGTGTGAACTGCAGGAAATGCCTATGGCAGCACTGTCTATAAAATTAACAAACGGAGTTGTCAGCAAAGGAGACCAGGAGAGGGAAAGCTAAAATAATGATGCAATAAGATCAGAGCAAAATAGATAAAAGGTGGGATGGGCCGAGTGACCCAAGAAGACAGACGTGCAGGTGAATGATGACAGCAGAAGAGACAAGACATGCAATGATTGAAACACAAACAGAACAGTTGGGAAACAACAGCAGACAGACGAAGGAGACTGAGAGTGGAGAGAAAGATCTGTGAAGATGGAAGAGAAGAAGGGATGAAGGGTGAGAGGAAGAGAGGATAAAAGATAGCAGCCAGAGCACACTGCAATTCCCTCACAACAGTGTCGGTGAGGCTGTAATTTAACGCTCCGTCAGGTCGCAATCAGAGCCTGAGTGTGCATGTGTGAGAGCATGAGGGTGGGGGGGCAGTTAGATTCACACCAGAGTCGCAGGGAGGGATGAGGGAACACAAACAAATGAATAGATGAGCAGACGGGAGGGACAGGCAGGGCAGATCTCTGAGCTTTGTCAATATTTTGTTTCTCCACATCTCTGTTTACATATCACTTTGTGATAGGCAACTTAATAAGATAAGTGAAGCTGAGAAGAAAAATGTGAGAAGTGTTGCAAGGAACCGCAAGACAAGAGAGAAAAATAAATCAAATATTTGAGTTAAGCCGCGGGGGCATGCAGGAGTAGTGGAGGGGGCAGGAGGGTAGATTTACAGGGAGAGTGCATTTTAGAGAGGAATGAAGAAATGATGAAGACCGAAGAGGGAAAAAAGCAAAGATGGGAGAAGGACATTGAGAGAGGAGGGGAGTCAAGGAGGAATGGGGATAATAAAAAGGGAGGTGACGATTGGAGAAAATAGAGGACGAGATGGGACAGTAATGGAGAAGAGAAGAAAGGGAAAAAGAGGAAATTCAGAGAGAAGAGACGATGGGATTAGAGGAGGGAAGGGAGAGCCATGAGGGAGGGAGAGGGGACAAAAATGAGTTTCTTTTTCATCCAGAGTAGAATAATCCTCAAAAACTGAAGAGATAAAGGGAGTTCAAAGGACTAGTTAAAATATAAAAAAAGGGAAAAGAAGCATTTTCTTGCATCCAAGCTCAGAATTCTGAGGAAAAGGGCCCATCTGTTGTGTCAGATTTCTGATACAGAGAGCAACAACCACCATGGGAGAGCCATGTTATCAAGCTTGTTGATGAATGAATTCTCAATGGATTTCCAAAATGATTGTATGAATTGACTTAAATCGGTTATATTCTGCATATCAAAGTAAGCTTTGGATAACAGATGATCATCATGTTAGAAAATGCAGGTCAGCTGATGCGGTACTAGGACAGAACAAATACACATGCAAACACACACACTCACATACACACAATTACTGTATGTATTTCAAATATGGACAGGAATTGGAAAGCACATATATTACAGGTGCAGTTAGAAGTCATGCAACCCTGCAGTTATACATGTGTTCACAAAAACAGACATGAATGTTGCCAAGAGAAAATGACTTACATGTATTTTGTATATGAAATGCACATACAAAATACATGTTTTTTTTTAACCAATAGGTAGATGCTTAATTAGGCAGAGTGATATGAATCTGAAAAGAGTTGTAGACAGTGAACAGCTGGCTGTACAGACAGATTAATTGGCAGGCAGAGAGGCAGAAAAACAGACAGACTTTAAAGTAGTAAGTCCATTTTTTTGGCCTTGTTTCTCCGTGTAAGCTGAAGGCTGTTGTGCAGCGTGCAAACACCATGCTTAATTCTACACCACATTTACACGAGACATAAAACTGCCAAGCACAAATATTGATTGCTCGGAAATGTCACATAAACGATATTATGCATAAGGGAGGCAAACACATTGTGCTGCAGGGAAAGTCCTAAATAGCTTTTAGTCTGAGGAAAACACTTAGGAACTCATTCTATTCAATTTGCTTGATACACTCTACAGCAAATAAACAACATCAAAGTAAAGCAAATTCTGCTATTTGTATGAAATAATGGTTGGATATTATTGAGTTGAACATTTAAAATGGTTAGCCAACTGGTCATGTTCCAATATCTTTTCTCTTGTTCTCTTCGAAAACCTTTGACGACATTAATTGGAAAATTGCACGTCGATTGTGCCCGTACTGTATGTGTCCCTCGAACAGTTTTCTTGTTTGTGCTGGGGCTGTTCCGCTATTATTTTCAGCCTGAGGCACACTTTGGTAGGTTACCATTGTTTTATTAATAACCAGAGGACTACAGAAACATTCGTTGAAATGCAGGTGTCAGACTCAATGGGAAGTTGATTAATATTTCAAAATCAAAATCTTCAAAAGCTACAATCTTGCCTGAACACAGATTGTTTTAATATTTGTATGGAAAGAAATTAACAGTTATGCAAATAGCATTGTAATTAATGAATGGTTAAAAGTGTCCTTGTGCTTTGAAAGCTTCGGGGCTGTCTAGAACAGTTACACGTGGTTTCTAATGTCAAGCAGAGCCTTCATGACAATATATAAATGTGTTGTGTTTTTAATAGCAGATTTGACATTGAATGACACATTCAGATTTCTGCCTCAAGCAGTAAACAGTTTGCGTCTCAGAAAGAGAGGGGGAGCATGAGAAATTGTAAGAGATAGATACTTCCGCTGTCAGTTCATCTATTACAATTTTCTCTCCCAGGAACAGGTGCTATATTACCATCAGGTTTGCTGACTTCCTCTTCCTCATTACCATTCACAGAGAAAATGGATTCATATCTACTAACTTACCATAGGATATCATTTATCATATACATCC